>NC_139726.1:39820811-40160087 GCF_964211835.1 Anser anser
TGAGGCCTAAACTGTTGCTATTAACATCAGCTCCCTGTTCAGAGGCTTTTCCAGCTTCAAGGAGCTTTTATCTGTCACCACTGCAAGTTACTACTTACTACAGTTTGGGAAAAGTCAGTGAGTCAGTGTCACTGGGTTTAAAATGTACAGATATCCTATGCTGCGGAGGCATTGCTACTTCTCAGATCAAGAAAAAAAAGTTCCCCAATTTACACACTTCTCTGAAAGCAAAATATTTGAGGCTTTAAAATACCTCATTTTCCTCAAGTCCCTAGGGGAAAAGAAGGAACAGCACAATATGTTTCCCACCTTAATGTTCGTGCCTTCACAAAGACGCATGGGTCATGTTCCCTCTCCACCTGCTCAGTCACTCCATACAAAGTTGACTTTCAGCCTTCAGGAGAGATTCCTCCTTCTCCAAACACCGCTGCAGTTCTCACCACCACCAAGACACAGAAGGGCAGCACATCCATCATCTTAGACTTTCACCATGGCTCCGGAGACAGCAGCGTTGTCACCTCATAGAGCCCCTCACTGGCTACTTCGAACGTCCTAGGCTCTCTGGGTTCTCTTCCAGTATTAAACGGTTACCAGCTCCTTCCATCACTGAACAGCTGTCCCCAAATGCTTCAGCTTTCTTTGTTTCAAGCTGGAAATTGTTGGCCCTCTTGTTCTCTCTCTCTGCTATTTGCGCTAGGCCTCCCTTTGCCATCTGCGCAACTCCAGCTCGCACACACAGACCTTTCTCCTCCTCCAGGTGCTACGCAAGCCTTAGGACGACTTCAGAGTTATTTTCTGACAGAGAGCATTTGGGGGCTTGTCTTTAGCAATCACAAGCCAGGCTCCTGGCAAAAGAGAGAGCTTAGATTAGACGGGAGAGAGAATATCTCTGTTTAAAAAGCCTGGGTTTTGTCTCATCTTGCTACAGCCTTCATCATCAATATACCTCTCAGGGTTCTCAAAACACAGCTCCAGCCCTTGAGACCAGAAATGAGGGCACTCTTGTGTTCATACAGATGTAACAAGCCCCCAACAACCACGTGCTAACAGCAGCAATGCCCAGGAGCCCTAGAGAGCAGCAAGCCAGCTCTGCCTTCCACCAGGTCTCCCCATGCTTAGAAAATCTCCAGTCTGGCTGGGGAAGCACAAGACAGGTAGAGGATACTGCACACCAGCTTATTTAAAGACCAAAGACATTTTAAGGTTAAAACACCCAGGTTTTGTTGAGTCACTTCTTGGTTTTGAGAGAAAGGGCTGAAAAATAAACTCATTTACAGTAGTTTGTTGAGGAATCTAAATCAGCCCTGGCCATTAGCCAAGCTCAGCCATGAGAGAGCACCACACTTCCTCACCCTTGTCTGTGCGTGCTGGGGAGAGGCAAGCCAGCCTGTGTAGGAGCTCCCTGAGCCCATGTTCTCCTTGTGAGCCTCACAGGTTCCCACCCCAGCAGCATCTGTCCCAGGGATGCTGGTGTTAGATAGCTTGAAAATCAACAGAGTAACACCTACACCTGCTCTAAGGAGCACACAGCAGCTTCTTTTCTGCTTTGCTTGCCTGGAGTGCCCAGACAGAAGCAGGCCTGGCCTGTTCAGAGAGCGAATCAGATCCTATGTGCACAGCTTCTCCGTTTTATTTGTGGGTTCTTCTCTTCTGCAGACTCACAAAAGAAAGGCTCTAAAGAGGCAGAACAAAAAACCACCTTGCAAGTACTCTACAAAGAACTCAAGCCACCTGCTACATGCAACAAACCATTCCTACATCCAACTCTCTGCCACTATTTTCTGCAAAAGTACTCCTTTTCACACCACGCTTTATGAAGTTATTAGTGTGTAGCTTTTCCAACCTCACCCAGAGCACATACAAGCTCACACAAATAGAGGACATCTCCTCTATCAAGGAAGTAAAACTGAGAATGCAATGAAAACATTTAAAAAAATCTTACAAAAGAAAGCCAAAGTTCTTACCTCATGAAGAAAAACATGTTATTCTTCTCTGCTGTGCTCCACACACACTACTTTCCCCTACCTCACCCCCATCAGGCTAGAGGCAGCCCTCAGTGGTCAATTTAAAAGCTCACAGGTGCTAAAATGATAAGCAGAGAAGTATTACGGGTATGCTTTGGTGGCAAACCCCGCAGTAGAGGGTTTACCTTAGGCAGGGTCCCAGAGGAGGTAAAATGCTTCAGTCAAACTAAGGTCTACCAAAAAGCCCTACCAGCTCGAAATTCTTTATTTTTCTTAAGCAAACTTTTAGAAATCTTAAGCCACCAATGATATGCTTGTACTCTCCCTCTCAGCTGATTAATACATTTGGGGGTATTTCTGTACTTGACCTTCATTTTCCCCAAGTCGTTGTATGGAATACCCATTTACCACCAGCCGCAGAGCTTGGTACAGTCATCTTCAGAACAGAGCCCAGATCTGTGTCCTGGGCATGTTCTACATGTGTCTGGCTGTGGGAAAAGAAGTCTTACCTTTACTTCCTTTTGAGGGGATGAATTATTATTATTATTATGTTTTTTAATGTTTCAAATGCTGTTTATGGAGGGCAAGGTGGAGGAAACTTTTACTTTTGCTTCAAGTTAGAACTTACCTTCTGTTATGATTCCAGATGCTGGAAGCAAGTTACAGAATAACAATATTTTTCAGTTTACGACAAAAAGCTAACAGACAAATAATAAGGCAAAAAAAAGAAAACTACTTCAAACTTAATCTACTTTATTTGTATAAAGCTGCATTCTTGACAAAATGAGAGGTTTTGTTTAAAAAGCTGTTCTACCTGCTCTAGTTTCCAAGCTATTGTATGGCCAGCAGTTTGAAAAGATGTGAAGAAAATACACTTTCTGAAATAAAGAACAATAATAAAGAAAGTACACTGCTAGGTCGATGGTTGGACTAGATGATCTTGAAGGTCTCTTCCAACCTTAATGATTCTATGATTCTACAGGTTGCAGATGTTTTGAACAGCTGATGGTAAGAAAGTCTTTCTCAAGACTTCTATTGCCTTGTTCTGGCTCCATGGGGCAGGACAGGTGAAAGAGTATCAGCTGTGCACGAGGAGGCTTTTGTTCTTTGAACTCTACCCAGGAGGTTTTGGGTTGTGCTAGTGAAGGCTTAAGGCTAAGCTGTATCCCAGGGCTTTTCTGCAGGACAGCTGAGGAGGAATGTTGGCTTATCATTCACCTCTTTTCAGCTCAAATTGAAGCTACAAATGTATCTGGGTACCTGAGACAAAAATGTGTAACAGCATCTTTACTGGCACTGACTAGCTCTCAGAGCAGATGGGCACAGCGGCAGCCCCCATCACATCTTCCTCAGCCTCCTATAGAAGTAGGTCAGAAGTGGAAGCAGAGACCTAACCCACGAGGTTCACCAAGTAACAGCCAGATTTCACAGTGGCTATCACATCCTTTGCCTATTCCATCTGCCCATAATATGAACTCTGGTTTTAGTAGCTGCATATTAAGCCCAGACACAAACTGTTTAGATCATTCATATGGAAATGGAATAATAATAGCCTCGCTTTGAACTTTTGTACTCACACAAGCATTTTTCACCAGAAGCTTTCAAAATCAGTAGGTCTCCCCTTATACATACGTATTCCATAGAAATAGTCCTGTTCTTATTAACCCTGAAACTGAATACACATGTTTCTTATGTAGGACAGAATAGTTTCAGCTATGGAGTTCCCAGTCTAAATATACAAATTAGACAAATCAAGATACGAGACCAGAAAAGAAAGGTGAAACATCTTGCTAGAGATCAATGATGAGACAAAAACACTTTCACTCTCAGGCCCCACCACCCTTTCCTGGATCACACTATCTTGAACTGCTTTACTTGCTCCAGATAGTTTTAATAAAGCTACATTGAACTGGAAGATGATTCTTCTGGGCCCCTCACATTCATCTTAGCAGGCTTTATGGCCTTTTGAAATAGTTTTGTTCCTTTCTTTGGTTTAAAAACAACAGAAATGGTTCTTCAGAGGTGGAACTCACAGCTGGCCAGAAGGAGGTACAGGTACATCTGCTTCTAATGGACTATTTTGACTCTTTAACGCTGTCTTATAGCAAACACAAAATCACTTGCTCCCTTAGGTATCTCTACACCATTTGTTTAGATCTTGATGGCAACAGAATTAGGGTTTAGTCAAATTTTGAAACTGAGAAATAGCGTTTGCTAGAGTGTATTTCAGTTCAGAGAAACAATTTGGTCCCATGTCACAGAAGGTAAACAGGATAGAAACTCATTTTCCTTATTATAGCACAGTGTTCAGCCATACAATATGCACAAGGTCTGAGCTGAATTACATGATAACCCGTGTCCATTTTCAGTGGAGAGCAGTATGGCATCCCCCTTAATGCTGTGTGGTTATTACTTGAATTTATACAAATGAGAAATATTTCGAAAAGTAGAATAGAAAATTTCATATTTTCATAGCACATCTTCCAGAAAATATATATGTGTATATATATATATATAGTTTAGGACAACCAAAATATTTGAGAACTTAGTCAATTTGAGCAGTTTGTCAAAAAGTGAGAAAATTGCTGGGAATGTCCAAAGTTTCCAGTTTTTAGTTCTGAAGCAGTATTTTCCTTTGAAATAAACTAACTAAAGAGAGTCAAATGCAAGAAAATCCTAGAACAGTGGGCATGGAAGACTCCTTATGACTGAATTATCTGAGCTTGATCTGAACAAAATCCACTATGAGACACTTAGGGTAGTTTGCAGTGTGCCCAGTATGATGGACTTCTGGGTTCTGGCTCACATACTGTTGTACTGCTCTCTGCTGCACGCTGAGGATGGGTGCCCTCTCTTCCCAAAGGCCACAGCTGCCCCAGCTCCCTGCTGACATGCTGGTGGCACAGAGCAGATGTAACACTCGCCTTGAAGAACAGCTCCAGAGTAAGCCAGAAGAGCCCATCTCAGAGGCTGGCAGTTTCTGCTGTGGGAAGAAATGTATGTTTTTTCTTGGTCAGACTGCCCCCTCCAACCCCCTGAAATGGTTTGAGACCTTTTTATCTGTTGTTATGGCCACAGGACACAGCAGCAGATCAGAGAAGGAAACCTGAAAACCTGTCAGCCTCCTCAGTACAGTCACTCCTCTGGCCTTCCAGGCCTTGCTCACAAACCCATTTGAGCAAGGAAGGCCTCTGTGGGCTCCAGGAGGCTCTGGGCCTAGCTAAGGCCAGATGCAGCAACTCATCTTTCTGTCCAGGCACTGGAGCAGCGACAGAGAAAAATGAGTAGGAAACTGAATTTCCTCTGCTGAAAGATTAAAAAAATAACTCCTCTAAATCAGGACAGAAACTGTTAGAAAACTACTTCCCCCTCTCTCCCCCTTCGTAGGAGGGGAAATATGGAGGGAGCAGTAAAAAAAGTTTAATTTTAAGTGATCCCAAATGAATTTTTCAGCTTGTCATGCAGGCTGTGAGCCAGTCCAGGATGACAGTGACCCAGGCCAAGGTGAACAGACTGCCAGGGGCCACAGACGGAGGCAGCGAAAAAGCCGCTTGCAAACATCACTCCCCAGCACGCTGTCAGGAACAGCTCCGTCTACAAGCACAGCTAACTCCTCTCAAGAGCTGGCAGAACTGAAGAAGTCCCACAAAGTGTTTTGGCTCTGTCAAATCAGCCATTACCAAAGAAAAAATATGATGTGCTGGGTAATTTTTCCCCAACTCTAGCTGCATGATATAGTTAATCAGACGGAGGGGTGGTCATTATTACCATCGGAAATTATTTTTGCCATATTACATGGGAAATAGAGTACGGACTAGTAGGATGAGCTCTGAAGACTTTGTCCCGCACACTGTTATACACCTGGAGCGCTAAAACATGAATACTTGAGCAGTGGGATAACACCAATTCCTGTAGAGAGAATGTGGGCACAGATCCCACAAGTTATGTCTGAAGAAGAGCTGATTAAGGATGCCAAGTTTTGTCCGTGTGTAAATTTACAGTTGGTGGCATTTCCACTGTAAGTGCCATTGTCAAGATTTTAGGATTGGATTGCAAAAAAAAAAAAGTATTTGACTGAAACTTGCCATTCAACTTCTCATCATCGGAGTAAAATACCATACTGTACGAAGAATGAAAAGAGAGAGAGAGAGAGAAAACAACAACATTTAGCAGGTTTTAAAATTATGCAGATATTTTTAATGGCTTCGAGTATTCAGACACTCACTCATATGTCAGAAAACAGATTTGATTTATAGGAATGACATTTGGCAGAGCAATTAATCCATACTACGTTCTAATCATGTTTGGTACTAGGAGAGGAAAAAAAAAGTCAAACTTAGGTTTAAAGCTGACTGTGCCAGGAATTATTTTCAAAGAAGGCTCAGAAGGGTTTTTAGTAAGCTCAAGGACAAAATCTGGTCTTTTATTCCTTCCCTCCTCCACCACCCACCACGAGAATGAAGATTGCATCCCATTTTCTAGTTGAAACTCAACAATTCAATCTTCTTGTCTCCACTGGGAATGAAATGGGAGTCTGGACCTCTTTGGTTGCTAAGCAGAAAAAACCTCTTTCCCACGTTATTCCTCAACCCCAATGAGACTGTCTAAATGAAATCTAAGGAGGGAAACTATGGATGGTTCCTCAAAAAAATTCTGAGTTTCATCAGGCAGAGCAGGGATTTGCCTTTGTGTGACTGCCCTTTGGTCTGATTTGGGGCAGAGCTCTTGTTATTACTAGAATGAAACTTCCACTTGTCTCCATTTTGTCCCCATGTTTTCCATCTCAGAAATGTTTCCTGAGACGGCAATGTACAGCTTCTCATCTGGCACTGCTTAGATCTTCACTGCCAGAGCACTTACAGTTGACTATGGAGGCTTCTCATGCCCAGAGGGCATTGCCACTGCTCAGGTACCTGTGGCAGCTTGCATTATGGCAGAGGCCCAGGACCAAAGCTGCAGCTTCCCTCCCGTGGACTGAGTGGGATCTTCTAGTTTCAGGCTCTTGGACCCCGTGTCCCTGAGAGGGGTGTTCTGCTGAGACCCAACACACTTACTCACTGCTCACTTGGCCAGCAGATCTTCTGAGTGTCCGTGCTCCTCTCGGTACATCCATGGCTGCTGACACCTTCCTTTTGCTGGGCTGGTTTTGTACGAGCACTGCCTCTGTTGCCTTTATTCCCATCCCTGACATTGATTTCTGCAGAGAGGAAAAACAACCTTGTGTTTATCATCCAGCTTGACAGACATGACCATTAAGAAAAGCTTCTCTGACAAATCCATTAGAGACTACAAGAGCAAGCACTACGTGGTAGCTTTTCACTTACAGACTTTGCAGAAGATGTGAGTTAGCTCACGCAGTGACTGCACCATGTCTAACACAACGCTAATGCCAGTTTTGCCAGAAGAAATCTTTCCTAGAGCCTATCCTGTCTCAAATCTCTCAGAATTAAAGCTGACAGCTGTTCCACAAAATACTAACACTAGACAAGTAGCTGAGTTTGTACCGTGGACTGCTCACCACTAGTGGCTGGGCATACACCAACAAATTAAAAAAAATCTACACTTCATGTGATTATTCTGTTCTTCTTGGTTGGTTGGTGTTTGGAATTATTATTTTTAAAACCATACCTCCTCTTTCCACTAACTCTATTACCTCTTCTTCATACCCCAACTCCTGCTTAGTTCATTCACAGATGAAAACATATTCCTCTACACTCCTTCCAGAATAGCTTTAAAAAGCCAAGGTTACACTTTTAAGGCAAATAAATAATTATTTCAGCAGACTGGTTTTAACACCTGCTACGAAGATTGCAAAAACACTCGCATTCTATCTATAACTCAATTTTCTCACACTCATAACTCATAAAATATTTGCCTCTGGGTTTAATAGCTTCCATATTCTTTTCTGTCTGAAGATGTATAGTTAAATATTATTACTACTGGAGGTATGTTTGGGCAACGTCTTTCAGCCGTATTTGAATTAAAGGGAGAGAGAAGAAAAATTCTGACCAGATGCACTATTTTTGGAAGATGACTACAAAAAAACAGCTGACCTAAGCTAGCTTCTACTGAAAATTATATCTGTAGGAAAGAGGAAGGTAGGAGAGAAAGTTCAGAGACACTGAGGAGTGACTCTGGGGCCTGTATAGGAGCCGCGGACTCCTGCAGCAGCCAAGTAAGGCCTCAACCCCCCATAGGTTTGCTCTCCCCTGAGCCAGCCATCCCAGCCCACCGGGGAGTGCGTGGGGCAGCCTGTGCAGGGGGAGCATAGTGCCTTCAGGGAAAGGGGATGTACCCCAGCACCCATCAAACAATCAAAATACAGTACAGTAAAACATCGACGTTAGGAACTGGAGCTAAAAAACAGAGGCAAAGCCATTGATCTTGTGACTTTTTCTGCCCATAAATATGCCAGCACTCCACCATGGCTTCTGCTCAGTGGCACATACAGATCTCGGCCACAAATGCTGCTCTTGCAGCACAAGCTGCAGAGACGCAGTGAAGCCAAGTGGAGCAGTAAGCGAGGAACCTTTCCACTCCTGGTTCCCACTTTAGACTCAGTGCTACTGCTCATTTCCTCAGAGCAGCTCTGTGCAGACAAAACCTCCTACCTGCAGGGTAGTCAGTGCTACCTACTTCTCACGGGAGTCAGTGGAGTCTGCCTCAAAACCCATGCATGAAATCGCTCACTGCCATAGCTGAGAGATTCCTACGTATTGCCATGATGAATTCATCCTGTGCTGCCTCACCCCTGCTGGGCAGCAGGGAAGCAGTGACAGGACAGGCACCGACAGGCACCAAGGCTCGCTCACTCCCAGGGCTGCCCAAGCTCTGCCCCACACCAGAAGCACCCACGCAAGCACCCCAAAGCTGCACCCCTTGGGTGACAAGCCGGCTGGGCTGGCCTGGAGCAGGGCCGCAGTCTCCCTGGTGCAAAGACTGATGGTTTGTGTCCAGTCTTTCTGCTGAAAAAACTCCTGCCTGTCCAGCTGTTGTTCCCTGAGTGCCAGGGGCAGCCCCGCGCTCGCTTTGCCCCTTCCCCACAGCCAGCCTCATTTGAGCACCAACTGATCTCCGTACAGTGCTGCGAGCTGCTCCACTTTTGCTACGCAAAGCCAGCTGGCGGATGGGTTACCCAAGGCATGAATTCACAGATCACTTACAGTGCAAACAGTCTGACAAAAAAAAAAGCCATAAAACAAAAATAGGGAATAATATCCAAATGTGGCCTTTCAGGCGGAGTATCTCAGGCTATTGCCCTCCCACACAAGTTACTCAGCTGAAACTGCAGCAGATAAAGACCCCAAACCTCACATCCTTCCACATGCAAGTATCTTGAGGTCTGATTCAGTGCTCAGCTGAGTCCAGAGAAAGACTTCTGTTTGCTTCATTAGGCCACAGTAAGTATGCTTCTGCCTGAACTTGGAGTCTGATTTATGCATTTTCACATCTAACATGATATTTTGCTATGAAAACTTTCAATTATACCTGCCTGAAATCTCCTAGATTTGATAGTAATTGGTGCTTTTTCCTTGTACTGACAGAGACAGACAGCATCTGAGTAGTCATTATCTCTCGCAGAAGTACACAAACTGGTAAGCGTTTCAGGTTTGATGTTACAACTGCTCGCTGTCACCTTGGTATCTGCTGCTGCCAGTTATTCCCTCCACAAACTCTTTGTCAGAGCGCTTACATTTTTGCTGGAGAGCTTTCAAGTTCTCTTTGCGAGCTGAAATCCACATCACACACAGGCATGCACACACTCTGCTTTAAATATCATAAACAAATGATACCACAAGCCTTTTCAAAGCATCTTAGAGATCTCTCTTCTTCCACAGGATAACGTATGTGGATTTTTCTGAGGAAGCCTTACATGTTGATTTTATTTTTATTTTTTAATAATAGGAAATAGGTGTTTCCTCGGTGCTTGGATTTTGAAGTCTGGAGTGTGAATTCTTCAATAGATGTGGCAGCATGTGGGTATTCTCTCCCGTTTTAGAACTCAAGTTGCTATAACAACCCACAGCATCTGCTCAATCCAGTACCTAAGTGTCTTTTTTTTATTCCCTTCCTTTCCTTTTGGGTCTCCTATTCTTCTGAAGTCAAGTGCTTTGCTCTGGTTTTTATTTAAGGAGCTAGCTTATGCTCTGATGTCTATATGCAGAATGACCTGAAAGAAGACAAAACCTGTGCTGAAAAGATCACAAGTTTTAGAGAGTATCTGGCCGAGTGGGATGAGTTCTGTGCTCAGCCCAGTTCCTGACAAAGTCAAGATTCACCAGTTTTGTGACATGAACTTGAAATTAAGTGCTACAGCATGTGACAGTGTGGGTTTCTCTGATGAATGATGGACAAATGATGAACACTTTCAGGGAGCCACTGACAGAACAAGAGCCAAGAGATGGACAATCTGGTCTTGCCTCTAACTGGCTCTGTATAATTATTTTGTTTCCTACTTACCAACCACTTTCCTCTCCACTTTTTAATCTCTTTGATTTTTAACGAAATGGATTTTTTTTTTCCAGAGGGGAAAAAACAAGAGACAGAACATTTTTCATTCGTACCAGAACAGCAATGCCACACAGGCACTGTGGTTTGGATATCCCACCCTCCTCTGTGGGTTAGCTGCCCAGGTTTCTTGCTTCATCATACAGGACTCCTTGTGAAAGAGGAGCTGTCACTACTGGAGACCCTGGCTGCAGTGCATCATGGAAAGTGCAGACCAGCTATGTTCTACATTCAGAGGAGAATGGAAATGCAGCTGTGGATCCCAGGAAGTAGACAGGATGCTGGCTTTAATGGAAATATATCTGGCTTAGGATAAAACATTTTTATCTAAGTTTTAAAAAATGCTTAGTATTTTCTATCCATGTAAGTCATTTTCATTAAAATTCACTTTGCACTTAAAATGCTGTCCACAAAAGCATTTGGATTTTCTTATCAGCTCAGCTCTGAAATGCTGCTACAATCAGCAGATAATGGTGCTGGGCATAGGCGGGTTTGTCCAGGCGCCGTCATAATGGCTTGTCAGAAACCAGGAAGGAAGATGACATTTCTTGGAGGCTTCAGGCCACACACACTTAATCCCTCAGAAGGGATAGAGCAACGTTCATGATAACGCGCAGAGCAACCAACTGCCATTTGCAGTTATGCACACAGATAACTTGTAAATAACTGAGGATCCAGCTGCCCTGTCCTGACCCAAACACAACAATTCTCTTCTCTGCACCAATGCACTGCTGAGGGACATGCCCAGAGCTACAGAACAGGCTCACCGTGGGTAGGATTTGCAGGCTTCTTGCTGCCACGTAAGCTCTGCAGGAAGGTGGCACTGTGAAGCCAAGCTCCTTGTTGCCTCATGTAGCTGCCCCTGCCTGAAAGCAAACTCTAGCAAAGACAGTGCATACAGCTAATGACAGACCTGGGTCATGGGCACAGCTAGAGCATGTACCATGTCTCTTCAGCCTTTACCACCCCCTGACACTCAATACACCGGATATTCAAGGCAAGAGTCCACGGGGACTAGCAGACACAACAGTGAGGAAGGCTGAGCCATGCAGATGGAAGATGGTGGTTCTGGGAGCAGAAGGAGCAGTCTTGGGGAACAGGAGATGGCTCAGAGCCATCCCAGGGACTGGGAACATGGAAAGCCTCCAGAGAGGTCTGTCATCCTCCCAGCTCTCCCTTCTCCTTTGCCACCACTAGACTTAACCTTCGTCCTTCCCTGCACCTAGATACCGAGCAATATCTGGATCTACTGAGGAGAGCCAGACATTGGCTAGGTGTCCTTCACCTCATATATGGACTTTTGGGGCCAACTGTAAGTAATCCGGTGCCATGAAAGCTCCCATGAGGGGCAAGCAACCTGGTTTCCCATTTGTCTCAGGAAGCACAAGATAATTTTCTCTGAAATCACACCTTTCTCCTTCAAAGCTTCTGTGTATATTTGGTAACTTTTACATATGTCATTTCTGTACAACAGCCACAGCTCCCACCTGGAGTTTTGCAACATTGTCCACATGTTACCTTTCCTGAAGGATATAAATGTGTTACTGATACTATTTTTGTACTACAGAGAGAAAGTGAGAGGAAAAGAAAGCAGAAGGAATGAAGTTGCATGCCAACTGTGGCTCACCTTGTGCTGCAGAAAGGGAACACAGAAGATCCTCCTTTCCCTCTTACTTTGCAAACACACAGAGATGGGGTCTCTCTCCCCAGGCACAGGGACAAACACCACCCTGAGCCAGCAACCTTGCTGCTGTCTGCCTGCCAAGGAGATGCGTGCACTGTCCCTCCTTGCCCCCAGCAGGTAATGGCAGCCTCTGAGACTAGGCAGCTACGGTGCAGTGACACTCGGGCAACAGAGGACCAGTCTTGTTCTGCCTCTTCACTGCTCGTGCCACAGCCCCTCCGTGTTCTGCCATGAGGTAGGCACACTGCACTTCCTCCACAGGTAGGGACAAACGCTGTGGGTTGGTGGTGTTCTCTCCCCACCCTCACTCCCTGAGGGCGCTCAGAAGCGGCACTCTGTGAGGCTGAGGGTGCTGTGGGGACGGAGCATGGAACCAGCAAGGGACAAGCAGCGAGCGGGCTTCGGTCAGCAACGGCCTTCATGCTGATGGTACCTCGATTCTTTCCCACAGTCTGAAGGCAGCAGCCATGTGGGTCCCCTCACCGTGTCTCCATCCCTGTGGAAGTATGGAAGCACAAAAGCAATTATAGCTATTGCAGAAATCGTGCAAACTGAAGTAAAAGTGGGCAGAGGGACTCCAGGGAAGATTTCAGTGTTCAGACAGGGGTCACATTTAAGAGCCTGTACAGTGTGAGAGGCCCAGATCAAGAGAACTGGGCTGAGAAGCAAAACCACCTCCAGCATGCATACACATGGCTCTGTTATAGGACAATGACACCCTTTTAATCTCCTTCAGCTTTCCTTGAGTTGCTATAAATCAGCACAGGTTAGCCTTGCTGTGCTGATTTACACCAGCTGAGGACCTGGTGTTCAGTATAAAGAACATGTGATAAACCATTACACCATTAACCTAATTAAAGAACCTTAACAAGCCATTAACCCATTTAAGACATTCCCAAATACTGGTCATTGGAATCTCAAGATTCCCGTCTAGTGGAAGACGGGTTCCTATCCAGTGGGAAACACAGCCACACACTAGTTGCTAGTGTGATGATCTTATCTGAATATTTTAAGTAGACAAATCTATTTATCTTTGCTTTACCAAGAGTTTTTCTTACTGATTTGGGCAGGAAAGAGGCCATGTAGGCACCTGTTCATTCAGCACCTTTTTCTAAAACCCAGGATTAACTGGATGCTACTCCGAAACCCGAGCAGGAGAAAATATAGCTACAGTCAGATCTTATTATTACTAATGCTCTGATTAAAGTAACACGATCTGACCCAGAGCTTTAATACCTAGGTAGAGGTCATAAACAAATTAAATATTAAGATATCTTTCATTGTAGATGTGACAGTTTTGATCACAAATGATTAAAGCTCCTTATGAGAAGTCCAGTAAATATTGTCTTGAAATCTACCTTTTAAAGTTTTATTTTAAATTCTACTACTAGATATTCATTCTTGTTCTGCCACGGTTTGAGGCCTGACAAGTCTATCAATTTCCTGGTCACATCTCTGCATTGGTATTTAGAAATCAAACCTCTAAAATGACAGTTGTCTTCTTTGTATTGTGGTGACCTAAAATCCTGGTAACAAATGTCCTGATCAGCACAGCTGCTCTCTAAATTAGGATCCAGAATGGGGGATCAGTCCCACTGGAGATTTTGGGAGGTCACACTGGGTGCAGGGGAAAGCATTATGTCCGATGATCAGGCAAAATTACCAATACACTTACACACCAGGTACCATTTTTAGCTCTTTGCAGTAGGGTTCAGTGGCATTACAGCCTGGACTCCTCCATATGTGTAATAAGCACTGACAACTTGTTAAGTAATTCTTCTGCAACCCAGCAAGGAGAACATAAGAGACTGCCTGTGCTCCTTGGGCAGGTTGGGACCAAACGCAGACCAAGAGATGTTTAAAAGTATTTTCATTAGGCAGCATTTCCAGCTGTACCACTAACACTGTTCAAAATGGAAAGCAATTCTCTTCCTGGCACCATTTCAGAAGATTTAAAATGCATCATTCTAATTACTGCCTGACAAATAATCCTGGAATGCTAGCTGGGAAGTTTGCAGTGCAGACAACAGATATATTATCACCACGCTGGTATATTGAACTTTTTATGATATCTAATATCTCTAGGTTATAAATGAGTGAAAGCATCCTTTGCCACTGATGGAGATACAGCCCTCTAGCACGCAAGCTGAAGGTTCAAACATCAGTGTGCCACAGCTACAGGCCCAAGGTCATTTTTGTGCTCAATCGGTCTAGAACAGTTGCCAAATCTGTCTTCTGATTATTCCCAATCATTTTAGATGATGATTTCATTGAGTCTTTCCAGAAATTCATAGAACTCCTCCAGATTACATTAACTCCTTGCACTGCTGTGTTACAATGATTGCCTGATCACACAAAGGTCAGAGTCCTTTATCAAGGCCACACGTAGATCTGTATCTGCTTCTAGCGATTCAAACTCCTTCAGACGTCTGCTTCATTCCTTCTTTTCGCCTCCCCAAGCTCCTGGCAGTGCCTGGGATGTCCCTGTTCCCAACCACCACCAAGAACTTCATCCTCCTGACATCACAGCCCTGCTTTGGCAGTCCAGGGGACGCAGAGCCTTCAGTGGGCTGCGGGTATGAATACTTTGGCTGGTGTTTGAGGGAGGGAGCTCCCATGCCAACTTTTCCGAGCATCGCCTATCACTCGTATGAGGTGCATTCAACACGCAGAGCTGGTTTAACGCAAAATCCTGAATGAGTCCAAGGGAACAAGTGTGACTCACATGTCAAGAGATCAAAAGAGAAGTTTCAAGTGGGACGAGCAGCCATTAGGAGAGGTAAGGACGAAAGATTTTTAAGTCCCTGTTGCCCCACAAAACAGATGCCTAATACAAGCACAAACCGAATACCAGCACTGAAAATTGTGCCATCTGTAAACACCTCTGGCAGTGCCTGCTTATCACCCAGGCAGCAATGTGGGCTGATTTCACGGTATTCAACAAACTTAAGCTCCCCCTTCTCTTTTTTTTCTTTTAAGAAATAGCTATTTGACATAAACATCTTTGTTTGGCATATCACTAGGAGATCTGCTGCTAATTATAATGCTGAACCCAGATGCTGGTGGAGGAAATTAATCTACGTCCTGCGTAGCTTGTTGGGCTTGTTTTAGTAGGTTTGCCAAATATTTAGTGAAACCCTCATATGACTTTTATTATCTGGAGATAGATATTAAAGGGCCAAATACTGTTCTCATTCTCACTGGTGTAAATCTAGACAGCTCCATGGAGGGAAATAAATATAGTTACATTACTATGGATTTACATGACGTTAGTCGAGATTTACAGTACTGTAAATCCTCGAGAGGGGAACTAGGAAGCTAAACCACAAATACTTTATCATCTAAACCTGGTCTCTTGTCTAAACAGCTGAAAAAGTTTCAGTCCTGAGCAAAATGCCAGTATTCAACATTTAGTTTGCTACACTGAAATATAGAAATCACTCTTTTTTTCTTTTCAAGTTGGCCTACACTTGTGGAGTAAGTGACATCGAAACAACTCTGTTCAGAAAGACAAAAGTGTTTCATTACAAAACAGTTCAAGCTCTGAACTGTCCCTGGGGTCAAAGAGCCTCATTTTCCTCTCTGATTTACCTGCAGCTCCCACAGCACCCCATTAACACACCAGAAGCGGGGGAAGGCCGCCTGCAGGGAAGCTGCCGCCTGCAGGAAAGCTGTCTGCACAAAAAGGGTTACCCCAGGGTGAATGCTGGTCTCATGGACCTGACGTCCCAGGAGTAACAGGTGAGCTCACCTGGGCCCAAGGGATGCTCCCGCTCCCCCAAAGCAAAGCATTGCAGTAGGAAAAACATTCCAACCAACCAAAGAAGAAAATATTTGTTCCGGCTGCAGAAAAATCAACTTTTTCTGTGCAGAAAGCATTTGCTTTTGTTACTGTCCCCTTTCCCCACCCATGCGTACTACATCGTAGTTTCCTGTTGCAGAACTGGGAGGGAGGGAACCACCAAAATAACTGGTATTTCCCACATAGAAATGGAAGCTTTTTACAGATGGAAGCTTTTGACTCTAAGCTTCAATCAAACTTAGAAAAGAAAAAAAGAAAAAAAGAAAAAGAGAAAAGAAAAAGAGAAAAAGAAGAAAACAGAAAAGAAAGAAGAAAAATGGAAAAAAAAAAAGAGCGAACCTTTAAACCAAATATCCCCGACGTCAGTGTTCCCCAAACTGAAGAAAATCTATGTTGTGAAAAGTGTATTTTCCATGAGAAACAAAACTGACAGAAAATTTCCCACCCTGCTCTCAGACAAAGCTGAGTAAGCCAGAAGAGCATCCCTGTATGCCAGCTGACATTTAAGGCAGCAGTATCATTTGAGCAATACAGACCCACAGACAGGAAATTTCCTAGGGAAAAAAAAAATCCTGCTGAGAGATGACAAGCTCTGGTACAATGACAGGTTATTAACCCCAGCTGGTCATCATTGGTAGAAAATGCCATAGCCCTCAACTGGGGTGGTGACTATAGGAAGAAAACAGGCATTTATAAAGTAATGATATAAATTTGTAATTGAAATAGATGATGTGGTTTCATCTATGGCATTTAGAGTGCACCATTTAATTGTATTTACCCTGCTGGAAATTTACTTTTTAGAGAAGTCCCATGTCCTGTGATTACGAGTGTAAAACCACCTCCTGCTATAAGGAGCAGAGGGATCTTTGCAGCAAGGCCTGTCACTAAAAAAAAGATTTCCATTTCATGGAACAGGCTGCGGAGCCCAACTCACAAGTTAAGAGATCCTTAGGGATCCATGTAGATCAAAGTAATTTACAGGAGCCTGAGGCTAGCTGTACAAACTGAGCAAAGTCCAGTTCTCAGCCTGACAGTAATTGATTGGGACAGACTTTAGGCAAAACAAGTTCCCCATACCCTGACCTGCATGATGCTTGGGAGTCCTTCGTGCTTTGTTCCTGCCTGAGCAGAGTAAGGAACGGAAGAGCGAGTTCTTGTTCGAGGCGATCCTCTTGTATTGCATGTTGGAAGGCACTGCCACCAAATAAATCTCTTCAGCACATTTATTGTCTCTTTTACATCCTTTTGCCCTGCTATTCTCTGTGGAGCTGTTTGCCACCTGCATTTGCTCTGCATTTTGCCCACACTACACAGGTTTAATTTTCAAGTGTCTTTTCCAAGCCAGGAGGGGCAAAAGTAATTTGCTACATTAGCAGGCAGGTTAAGTATCCTTCCATGCAGCAGCAAACACTTATCCTTTCTGACAGACGCATCTGAACAGCAGAGGGTACGTTCACTTTTGATGTGGGTTTGGAGAGCTCCAGTGCTTTGTGTACTCTTTTGGGCTAAAGCAAATACAACATAATTTGCCTTTCTGCAACATGGTTCCAACTCAAGTTAGAATTTGGCAAACCAAAACAATGCTAATAAAGCATGTGTGAAGGAAAACTGAATATTCATGATTTGCATGGCAGTATCTCCTACACTCCTTTGGACGTTACAGTGAGAATGGGACCTTAGACTTGCATCACCCTGCTAAAAGCCCTGCTACACATTGCAGGTCCCCAGGATCAGGCAGGAGTATGTCGTTACCTACATCGACCTGTCCATCTGGAGCTGCCCTATGGGCTTCTGAGTGCTAGCGAAGCAGGCGAGCAGGGCCTTCTTCAGAGGAAGAAGAAGAGCAGGCCAAGCCAGCCCAGGAAGAGCAGCCTCTTACCACTTCAGCTGCCTGGGGATGGAGGAACGATGGGGAAACCCTGCTAAGCTTCCCCCCCGATGAGAAAGGATATCAGGCACCTTGCTGCCATGCTGCCACACTAGGTGATAGACCATGTAAATATACCTGATACTTAAAATATACGGAGAGAGCAGTCAGGAGAAGTGGAAAACCACCAGAAACACTGCTACCTTACTGCTTGCTCTCTTGGGTACTGGGATGGCATTGGACGTGCTCATGGAGCCAGGACAACTGAAAAGAACTGGAGACAAATGCCAACACATTTCATCTCAATTGAAGGGCCCCAGAGCTCTGCTTCACCTGATAGCTCCCTGGCACTCACCTGTGGGTGCCTTAGCTGCTGCAGGAAGCAGGGGCTGGGGTCTCCAGCCCTGTCCCCCCACCCAGGGCCTGCAGGGCTGCCCACAGAGTGTGACATGCAGCCCAGCCAGAACCCCCCCCTTAACATAAACAGAGCAGGGTACAGAGCATCTGACCCAAAACGACTCCATCTGATCAGTCAGCTAGATTTAGGGTGAATGAAGCCAAAAATAACAGTTTCCGTTTGCTTGAACAAACCAAGTCAGAAATTACGGCCATAGTGATCTGAAACATCTAGATATTTCTCATGATAAACTTATAAAATTCAGGCAAAGTCAACATTTCTTTCTTTTGGCAGAAATTACATTTACCATCGTAAAAGTCTTGTGAGTGGAAGATTTCCAGCAGGCATTTTCTACCAAACAGAGGCACTCACCAAAGACTATTTCAACTTAATTGTCCGATTTCCCAAGCTGTGGCAGAGACCTTTTTAGATTTTTGCCCACCTGACTGACAACTGCCTTTATAAACTAGGCACAAATATTTCCTAGATACTGTACATACCACATCTGACAAATGGCACAACTTATGGAAACAAAACTGCATTCTGCTGAAATTCTTGCAAAATTGTGATAAAACATCAAAATTGGGCCCTGGTTGTGAAAAATACCCCCATTTAAGAGACCCTGAAGCACATGCACATCTGACTGTAAAGCAATGGGAAATAAGCACACGTTCAAAGTACTAGATCGAAAGCTGATCTGAAGAACTTCATTTAAAAAAAAAAAAAAGAAAGAAAGAAATGGTTCGCTCACCAGTTCTGAGTAAGGTTTGCTCTATGTGAGAGAGCCCAAGAAGCTTCCTGGGTGCATTAGTGCATCAAAGTGTGCAGAAAACCATCGTGGTGCTTTGCCTGTGCCCTGGGGCTTCTCTGCCCCAGGCTATTCTGAACATTCACAAATGGAAGCAAGGTATAGAGGCTACACTTTACAAACCAGTCCAGCTCCCAGTCTGGAGGGAGAGGCAGAGCTGGAGACTGTACAACTTCTTTCTAAATTGCGACAGGATTTCCAGAATCCCAGAAATCACAGCAGAAATGTGATTGCCCTACATCTGAGGAACCAACTTCAGGTGGGCAACCTGCTCTGACAGATTTTGCATTACCACGCCAAACTGTACTTGCTAACACTTCACATCAAAGCGCAGGTGCACGCATACATGTGCAAGTGGCAAACCAGGACTCTGAGCCCTGATCCAGTTGGAGCTGGATCTAAGGAAGCATGGGACACTGCCAGGGTTCGAACATGAGGCTTGGCTCCGGAAAGGATGGGAACCACTAGACGACACACTTCTTTGGCACAGGTGGAGCCCAACCCCAGAGATCTGGAAGACAACCAAGTACCGACAAGCCACTGCAGCCGGCGTTCAACAGAGCTTCACACAAGCGTCCTCCTGTAACCTTCTTGCTTTACAACCATTTGCACAGCAAAATAGCAGTAGCAAACTGCAATCTGAAGAAGAGTAAAATTTTCAGACATCAGTGGGACGTGTGGCCCTGCAGAATAATTCTTCGTAAATGTAAATGTTGTCCGATTATCTTGTGGCATACTTCTGATTGTCACCCAGGCTGCAATGACTGCTATCAGTGTAGTAAGCTAATAGAAATGAAATGTTAACTAAGATTATTGATAGTGCCCTGTATCTAGTCCATTATAATCTCTGCCTAGAGATTGTGGAGTTCATAATAGCTAGCAATAAAATATTTTTGTCCATAAAGGAGGAAGATAATCACTACACATCAACTTTGCTCAAAAACACTCAATAGCTTAAAATTTCTAAATATACTAACCTTGTTCCAACTAATACAGCATTATTGCTTCACAAAGAGTTCCTTGCACTGTCCTTTTAGTTACAAATCATGTTTTTTCAAGGACAACTTAATACAGTCATTTAAATTGCTGGCATTTATATCTCTAATAAACTGCAGCCCGATAATCACGGACTATAAAGGATTATTTTTTCTTTTACATTATCGCAGAGCAGCTGTAAAAGTACAAAATCCACAGAACTGTGTGTACCCAGTCCTAATGACAAACACAGAGCCTCATCCTTCTGGCCTGAGCAAAACCTGATAGACTGCCCCCGCTGGAAAAAAAAAAAAAAAAAAAGACTAAAACGGTTGTTCCCCTCAAATATTTACTCATACATCTTCTTTTCTCAAATCAGATGCCAGGCTCCTGCTGCTTCTTTATTTTCAGGAGTACTTCTTTCTTTTTTTTTTTTTTTTTTTTTTTTGCTTTAACTCTTCTGGTGCCCTACATGAGCAGAAACACCTGGTGCAGCCACCACATTTACACCAGGAAGGGGCTGGCAGAAGAGCTGCCGCTTGTTTTATGAGAGTGCTTTGGGCGTTGGCACATACATACGCAGAGTGCCCCTTTTACTTCCTCCCCAAGACATGTTTTACTGACCTATTTATTATGCTTTCATTTCACTTAGGGTGAACAGAAACACCCTGTTTGCATTTGCTTTTATACCCAGATCCAGCAATAGCACAGGAACTACAGTTACCTAATCCTGCAGGGAAACAAGGACGGCCTCACCGAGTTTACCCTGTGCCCAGCTACGCCAGGGATCCTACTCCAAACATCAGTTTAAATGCCATAAACTCTGTGCTGGGCAGTTGGATGAAAACCTACCAGTGCAATGTGCTTTGTACACCCTGTTTACACTTACCTTGAGAGCCAGCCATCAAATCCATCTTCCCCACACCTCTGTAAGGTTCTCCTTTGTCCTCCCTTTCTTGGGTGCCCTTTTCCCCTTTCCCTTTCTGTTGGCTAAATTCAAGCCAAGAGATGAGTTTTAAGAGGAAAAAATCAGAAGAAAAATATATCCTGGGCCAAAATGGAGCCAAGACAGGTTTGTCAGCAAGCAAGGCACATGCTCCTGCTGACACAGAGGGAATGGGATCATTGGCAGGGCACTGCAGGGAGCATGGGCTGCCCGGGGCACTGCCTCCCACAGGTGGAGATGGCCTCTCTCTGCTAACAGACTTTCCTGGCCTTTCCCTTTTTAAAGGGCAGGGAAAAGAGAGGCCCATGTACAAGCAGTATAAATAAATAAATCCAAACAGAGGCATAATGAGACTGTCTTTGCAGCAATGCAAAGAACAGCACAAACACAAGTCTTCAGCAATAAATGACATTTTGGGTCTTTAACAGATTATAAGTGGTATGGAACTGAAAGTCAACATTTTCCTTTCATTCACTAGTTCACATTTCCCCTACCAAGGAGCACCTTTCAACAACTGATCCCAGTCACCCTATCCAGTGGTGGGGACAAACAAACTGGCCTCCAGGTCTTCAGCTCTGCAAGGGGGCAGCTGAATGCAAGGTCTCAGGGACAGGTTGGACCCAGCCAAGGCACTTCAGGGACACTGGGGACGCTTGCAATCCTGGCAGCCTTCGCTACAAAACTTTCTGCAGGATCGAGAGCTCTGGGATGGATCCTCAGCCATCTTTCAAGCCAACAGATACAAGCTTTTATTGCATTCCTGTTACCAATGGTTTTACCTTCCTCCACAGCAAAGCCAGAGGTCATTAGTTCTGTTTTCTCTTTGTATCAGTTGATGCCACTATAGCTTTACTCAGTCCCGATTTCCTCTGGCCCCCAAGAAAGCTACACCAAGCACAGCTCCACAGGCTACATGTGGTCTTTATAGCAGCCCAAAACAGACAGAAATCACTTGAGGACCAGGATGGGGTTTGCTACCTGCATGCTGCACCTTCCGCCAGATGCAGTGCAACACCTCGGAAGGCTACAGCCCTGCTTTGTCCCACTCCCCTGCCAATAGGGTTGTCCGTAAAATTTTCAGCAATGCACATTTATTGCAACTCTGAGGGAACCAAGGATTCATTACATGAATCAGATGTAAAAGACATTTTGCATGGTCCTGCAAAGGAAATTTCTGCAATAAGGTTTAAAAAAAAAAAAAAAAGTCCCTGCCAAATATTTCAGAGGAGTTATGTTTATAGATTGAGACTGATTCCCTTCTCTTCTTGGAGCTACAGCCATAGTCAGCGTAAGCCAAGGCAGAATCAGGTTCTGGGTTATTTTAAAGTCCTGCATTGCTGAACCACTAAATAGGTGAGGCAAATGGGTGGAAAAGCTGTAAGTAGCAAACAAATAATTCTAGCTACCTGGTAGTTAGGAACTCAGGAAAGACAGAGGGGAGAAAAAAAAAAAAGACATCAAGCACAACTGATCACGTTAAATGGATTAGTTTAGGAATGCAAAAGCTTGTCACACACTTTTAATTATAAGGTAAGTTTAAGAATAAAAGACACAATTACAGCTGAAAAAACACCTTGCTTAAAGACTAAAAGCGTAGTTCTACATCCTTCATCCTTCCAAAAGAAACATTTCTAAGGTGGAATATATACACAAAATACCATCAGAAACTCAATTACCACTTGAAAAAAAAAATAAATTAAAAAAAAAAAAACTTCTGACCCATAGAGCATTCCCTTCCTAAAAATGTGCTCTAGGTGTGAAAAGTCACTTGGCAAACCAATTCCAATTTTGCAAAGGCTATGTGCTGGAGCAGAAACATTCTCCAGCCAAACAAAAAACCCAGACCAATCTGCAGAGCTCCCCAGGTACAGCGATCCTGTCCACTTGCAGCATCTCTCTGTGGGCCTTCACAGATGGAGCAAGCAACACAGCACAACACGCTCCCTCTGCCAGTGTCGTCAGGCCTGTTAGCCTTCACCTTGCCAAGTTCCAGATCTCATTTCTGCTTTGCTTACACTGGTATCAACAGACGCAAGTGAAGAGCTCCCTTCTCCCCAACGTGACTCCCTCGCTTCCTAGGCTACCCAGGCAAACAGGATGGAAAGGTTACCTGGTTTCCGTAGCAGTCAAAAGCTCTTTCACCAGTGCCTACAGCTCTGGGCTGTTGGTGCTATTTTCAACAGTTTCTTTTGATCCTCAGAGTTTTGTAATTTTAAAGTCTGGCCTCAAGGGGGAGATGCCAGAGTTAAGGATCTTCATTATTACGATGTGCACAGGCTGATCAGTCTTAAAATTCTGGTCGTCCCCAATTGCATTGCCAAGAAAATCCTTCTACTGTTTCCCTGTGCCTTTGAGCTGTGCTTTCAGCAGCAACTCACAGCAAGTGACCTTCTGCCAGCTGGAACCTGACCACTGCTCCTGAAATACACATCCATGTCAGTGAGCTTGACCCAGTCAATTCCACAAACCAAATCCAAAACCCATCATTGTGAACAGGAGCGCAGAGCTGATCCTGTTGCCTGGATCAGATCTTTGCATCAAGCACAACCTCATTATGGGAATGCCAAATGCTTTCCAAGACTGCATCCTTGTTTTCCATTAATTTGCAGAGCATTTTTATAGACACAGCCAAAGAAGTAATCTTCAGCTTGATTTTCAAGTTTGGGTAGAAGTAAACTCTTTGGTATCTCCTCCTCTCAGCAGCATGGACATCAACCCAAACTCTTCTCAGCTAAATTCCCTGAACTCTGCTTCTTCTTGCAGCTGGCTCCCCAACACACTTGGCTTTCTCATTGGGATAAGCTTGGTTAAATGCACTTTATGCCATCTACCCTACAGGGCAACATATTTATCACGTTTACAAAACAGAAAATATCTGCAGCATTCACTCATGGATGTTTCTGTACTCCACATCTCTAGTCAAAGATCATGCACCCTCAGGATGATTTGAGGAGCCTGAGATAATATGGAACAGCCTTAGCTCAAACTGAAGTCAAAAGTCTACGAACAGTTTTCAGATAAATTTACCAAAGTAGGACACATTAGGTCAGCAATGCACTGAGAATACTACTGCATGCAGTTTTGGTATTGAAGGTGAGAAGAAGACAAGACTTGTAGTTTCTGGACATGCAGGAAGGTAGATCTGCAGATGATGTACCATGGTCAAGCAGCTGAAAACAAAGCCTTGCACATATTCAGGAGCTTTGGTGCAAGCAAAACAACCCTGCATCAGGAGAATACATTCAAGACACAGGATGGGATCCCAGAAAGTCAGCAGCCCATCTCAGACCTCCCAGTTGGGTGGGGCTCAGGGACTTAATCTGGTTCATGCTCGATTTCATCTTTTATCAGAAGCTGGCTCCTATTATTAATATCCTGTCCCTATTTACTACAGCAATACATACTCCTTCTCTTCAAACTATGGCCACATGGAGAGACCTGTGGTCATATGTCCTTTCCAAAGAAAAAGAGGGTTCTTCTCAAGTATCTTACAGTTACAGACAAATGTATCAACTCCTGTACTTCTGTATAAAGTCACTTTCCTTTAACGGTACGTCTGTGCTCTAACCACGTCTTGTATTCTTACGCATCTTTTCTCACATCTCCCTAAGCAAATACCTGAAGGGTTTGTATATTTGTGCTTTAAACACAGTCTGGCTTCCCTGGATTCCATATCACAAGAAATCCAAGTATCCTATCTAGCTCTGGCATAACACACAAGTTTGGTGGGGAGGAGATTGGCAGGTAAATCAGGGGGTTAACACTCCGGTGCTTTTCCAGCACCAGTTTTCTCAAAACCGACCCAAAGCCAGAGTTTTCTCAAAACCGACCCAAAAGGGAAGCAGCCCGGGCTGCTGGCAGCACCAAGCATTGCTGGAGGAGCTGTGCTGCAGCAGGGTAAGGCCAGCAGAAGCAGGAAGGTGGCTGCTGCCCAGCTGGCCGCAGCACCATGCTGCTCCCCAGCCCGGCCGCACAGGCACGCTCCTGCATGTGCTGCATCTCCTCATGCCCAACACACTGACGGGCAAAGCCATGCAATGGGAAGTCTCAGCCCAGTGCCGTTTGTCCACTTGAGCTCTACGTATATATTAATGGGACACCTGGAATAAACAATTGGGCGCTGTGATCCAGCTTCTACTGGCTCAAACAGGAGCTTGAGGATAATGACATACAGGCAGCAAACTCTCCAGTTGTAAAGGAGGTTTATAAAGCAAAAGATAATTTGGTTGAACAAGGCCGAGTTGTCAGACATTTGCAAAACCCTAAGCACACCTAAAGGCAGAAAGAACTCAAGAAAGTATCAAAAAAGTTACGCAGGGAAAGAGAGAGAATAAAATAAATTCCCCTAATGTACCACAAATATCAACCACCACACACTACCTACAAACCATATGTTTTTCCCATCTGTTCTGTTATCTTCAACTAAATTTATAGTATTTGGGCTATCGGAAGAATTGTCAAGCCTGAGCTGGGCAGGATTATAAAACCTAGGTGTTATTACACTTTAAAAGATGTTTTCCCCTCCCCCTACCACACCAGGCACAAGATTATCCATTTCTCTTGCTGCTTCTTGGCTCTGGTACTACAGAGGATGCTACACTTATTCCCAGCTACAGTAGGTGATAGGACATCCCCAGATCCCCCCCAAAAGCATGGTTCTTCTAACTTTCTATTTTTTTCCTCTCTCTTCCCTGTCCTTCTTGGTAGGTAGGTCAAAGGAGGCGTCATGGCAGCTGAGACTGCAGGGCTGCTTCCTGCTCTGCCGTTAATCAGTGAAGCCCAGGTAAGTCAGCAGGGAGCCCCTAGCGCTCTCCCAGTGAGGACCACCTCTCCTGGGGCAGGGGCCAGGAGTTCCACTCAAATTCTCCAGCTGCCGGGACTGAGCAGGCTGTAGATCTGTGCTGTGTTCATGCAATGGCAGTGCAGGTAAAGAACCAGAGCAGGAGAGCAATGGGGCTTCAAAATATAGGGGAAGTGGGGGTCTCCTTGGAAGGAAACAATGAGGGTCCATAAGGGATCGACAGCAGCATGAGATGAAAAAGGTACCTTCCCTCCCTACTGCCCACATGCATCATAAGCCAGAGAGCACATGGGCTGCTTTTTCTCCAGCACAGAGCCTCCTTCCACAGCCTGCATGCTACTGCCACCAAGGAATCCGAGAGCTTTCAGGTGGTCTAAGCAAAAGCACGTTTAAACACAGCCTGAATGGCTCACAGCCTACCCCTTCACTGCTAATCCTACCAGCCTTATGGGAAGAGCTCAGCACACTGGATACTTAAGCTGCTTAAAAATAAAAGCCTAGTTTTGGGGGCCAAATTTCTAAGAGGTGCTCTCCATTGTGTGCTTCTGTCCCTGGCACATTAGCTCTCTCCTGCATGTGCAGTGACAGTGCTTTTAAGTGTGCACACATAGAGGGAGAGTGCTTGGAAAAATCCAGCCCTGACTGTCAAGTCAAGTAACAGCCCTTCATGATGAACCCTACCCCCTCCGTGCACAAGGCTCTCCGGTTTGGGCATCGCTTGCAGTAGCTGTCTATCTCTCAGCACCTCCATCCTGAAAGCAACGTGACTTGCACAGCTCCAAAGGCCTCCTAGGAAGCCCACAAATCAGTCCAGCAGGGAAGATCCCGGTTTGGTTTTTCACTTGTGAAGGATCAGGGTAAACGTAACGATTTTCCGCCCAGAAGGCCTTTAAGGAACATGCAGAATTCCAATAGATGTCTCATTAATGCCAAGCCGCGCAGCACATGGTGCCACTGCCCTGCTGTCTGGTCCACCTGCCCTTGCCAAGCAGCTCTCTCCAGCGCTGCCTCAACCTGCTGACTGCCAGGTGATGGTCTCCTGCTGCCCAGCCCCTGCTGTGGACCCGGTGCTGCCTCCAGGATGCTCGCTCGTTTGCTTAAAGAGCTGGGTTTTGAAACGTGCTAAAGCTCAGCACTGAGCCTTGGGAGAGTCCAGCTTCTCTCTGCCTTTAAGTAGTACGCACGGAGGGCATGCTGGCACAGCACCATCTCCCTCCTGGCTTCCAGGGTGGATGGCAGATTGCAAGGCAATTTTCCTCCGAGTCCCTCTGTATTCATGACTTTCACCTGTCGCAATCAGCAGTCATTCCAAGCCTGCCAGTGTCACAGAAGAGGCAGATGAGTTCAGAAAGGAATGAAAAGTGCTGCTCCACTCTTACAAACGCTGCAGTGCACAACAGGACTGCAGCTATCAATTCAAACCGTGCCAAAAAACATTTAAGATTTTTTCAGTAAAGGGAAGGGCTTGCATCAAGGACTCCCATGTACAGAAAAGAGGGAGCAGGCTACAAAGTCAGTCCCCTCACTTGAATATTATGAGAAGGGAAGGGAGCCTAGGCCAGGTGGAGAGCCAAACACCCCAGAGTGCCATGGAGTGCAGTAATCAGGGCTTTCCCCTGGCAAGCCAGCAACATGGGTGCAAAGCCTTCTGCTAGCCACTATTTTCCTGGCTTTTATTACAACTAGAGCTGTGGAAACAATGGAGTTTTGGGTTCAGTGGCCAAGCAGAAATATTTAAAAATTAAATTTTATAATAAATGGGAGCAGACCTTAGAGTCCTCTTGATACAAAAATGTTTATGGTTATTTAACCCTTTCACAAAAATCACCTAAGCTTAAAAAATAAATAAGGACATCACTCTTCCAAAATATTGTCTTCCCTTTTCTCCAGACAGAACTGAAAAATATTATGTCAAGTCATAAATCTGAGATTTTAAAATTGAACTATCCCTGCAGAAAAAGTACCCAGGTCTACATTACAAATGCCCCAAAATGAAATGCTTTGGGAAGCGCAATGCGCTTCATTTAAATACATGTATAGCTATACAGATGTGATGTGACATACTTCAACTCTTAAAGCCAAAACTATTCATCAGATGCTGTTCAAATTAACAGTTGGCTTTGATTGCTCCAAAATTACATTCTGGGGCAAATTAAACCTTTAGGCAAGTTGTCTGTCTTTCCATGGTTGTATAGTGAATATTGTATTCAATACCATCTAAAGAACATGAGTTCACAAAAACAGTTCTACTCTTCAAACCTTCCTAAGATCTAACTGGCAGGTTTGGTTCCTTTTTTCCTATCCATATGCCCTGTAATAGGGCATAAAAATAGGGAGTAAAAACTCCATCCTTTGTAATTTCTGTGTAAGGCCAAAGAAGGGCAGTCGTGCAGACGACAGATCAGATTCCTAAGAGAGGAAGAATTCTGCCCATCTTGATCCAAGTAAGAGCACAGAGGGTCAACAAATACATCTTCGCTTTTGTAGAGCAAACGAATCAGATCTGGAAATGACAAATGTGCATCCAGGAGCCCCACAGTGCCATTTGGAGACAGTTGCTTTTGGAGAAGAGCAGGCCATTGAAGCTGCCCATGTTCAGAAGACACCAAAACTTTTATTTCAAAGTTAATCCAGGATTTCAGAAGTTCTTCTGTATATAAGACATGAAAGAGATCATTGTAAAGGATAAACAAACATAAAGTCTTGCACAATGGAAATAAAAAAAAAAGCAGGCCTGCCACACCAGGATTGAAGAAGCAGGTCCACTGGCACATTCATTCACCGCCATGTTCAGGAGTGTGCGCACGCATGTGCAATGCACACACATTCGTGCACTCCTCCCTTCCCTGAAGCCTGCTGCATCCCGCAATGACTGCCGGTAAGCAGAGCAGCATGCTCTGATGTCACAAGGCAGGACAGTTGGTCTGTGATCAACCAGCCAGCCAGAAAGAACACCACCACTGGGGATGCACAGTTTTGTCTTTTCCCACATTGAATGGGGCATTAACTTCAAAGTCTATGATCCCTTAAATCTTTAACAATAATTAATAGGAGAAAGATGACTAATATTTGTGTTTGCCCTTAAACTTGCTCTTAGGGGAGAGAATAAAAGCTCAAAGAAAGTGACATTTTGTACAAGCAAAGTCAACAACATTAGTTATTCCTGAATTTGTCTTAACTCCGGCGTTAATGCTTTACTTGGCCTTGTGCTCCCAAATGGATTGCATTTAGCACTTCAGCTCCTAGAGCATGAAGTGTTTCACTGCATGGGTTTCAACCCCTGTGCTAACTGGAGCAACCTGAGGGCAGCAGCAGTGTCTGCCAGCTACTGTGGGCTCCCAAAGCCCCAAGGGCCTCTCACAGGCCAAGGGAAGCTCCTACCACCCAGCCCCTGATCACAGGCCTTGGGCTCGTGGCCTCCAGGGTGCCCGAGAGCCGGGGTACGGGACCCTGCAGGGAAACAACACACCAGGAGGGCTGACACTTCCCTAGGCCAAGGAAGACTCATGTGTTATTATCTCTAGGGGCTAACTTCAGCATGGACCTCAGTGGGTCAATATTCTACCTCAGAAGATACGTTTTTGTCAGATGTCAAAGTGTAAAGGTGTTTTTTTCAGCCAAGATCAATGTATTCGTCTATTCTGACAGACGAATATGCTGTATCGTTTTAAGGGGACTACATGTCCACATCATCTCCAAGATGTCACCTCAGGAAAAACTGTTTAACATTAGAAAGCTGTTCTGTCACATCACCCAGAGATCTGGCAGGCAAAGCCAGGTGTCTTCCATCTTGAGTGTAAGGGCCGCACCAGGAGAGGGTGCACAAGTAGAGAGCGAGCAGGGTTCCCAGTGACTGAACCCCCAGAAGAGATGCACGAACTATGCAGCTTTTCTGTCAGCTCTACCACTTTTCTTTCCATGGGCTGTTTAGAGCTGACAATTTTTCCTAAGCTCCACGACTTTCACTGCAAACGGACACAAGGCCTTTTTGAGACAATTCCATGCTCACCAGGTCCTGACATTGCTTTATGCTCACCAACTGGCTAAGCCAGGGCAGCACACCCCAAGCACACTCAGTCCTGAGCCAGATATGGCAGGCAGGGAGAATTTGCTCCTCTGCAGAGATCATGAGGAAGACAGGCGATACAGGAATGTCCATGACCACTCAATGCCTCTCAGGAATGCCCTGTGGTAAGGAGATTTTCCCATATCGAGCTCTGCTGAGCGCTATGCACCAATAGCACAATCTGAAGTCACCCCAAAATAAGGGAAGCCTGGCCAGAAAGCATGCATCAAGCAATTGCATTCCCCATTTCCCCTGGTCCCCACCCAGGCAAACTTGCTAGTGTATTCAGGAACAGAATGAGGCTCAGAATCCAGAAAATGGCTGGATAAGTGCTGGAGTCCAGCCCAAATTTTAAGGACCTCAATTTTCTATGGCATTTTGAAGTCCACAAATTCCTTGTTAATCTTGCCTTGTTTCAAACATTACTTTATGTCAGGTTGTCATTTAAAAGCTATTGAAATGAATGTAGGGAAAGAAAAATCTCAGCAGATTTTGTCTGACCACTTCAGATTGCTAACAATCAAAAATAGGGCAAAACTGAGCTGGGAAATGGATGTCCCTTACTTCAGGAGAGTTCACTGCGAGGGCCTGATCCAAACACCACTAAGTTAAATGGGGGTCCTCGCGTTAGGTTCTTAACAACTTTCAGATGCTCAGTCATTTCCAACAGTCGTTTGCAGAGATGGGAATGAACTTCAAAGGGTTTGGTGCGGAACTGAACTTCCAAGACTTTGGATCTGAACAACCTGGGACTTGCAGGTATGTTTCCAATCATCTGCAGATGCAGCCTGAGATGACAGGAAACAGATCCCTAAAGGTTCTGTATTTTGCAGACAGAAAGGTCAGAAAAAAGCGTTTTGTTTAAAGGAGATGGTCAGTTCATTCTTCCACTGATTCTTATCAAACCCTCACACAAGCCAGCTGTGAACCACAAAGACTGGAGCCAAACTACTGGAATTTAATGGCTCATTCTCCAAAATGTATTGGCTCATAAACATACACTGTGTTCTCATTCACTGCTAATTTACTTTAACAATAAACTTATTGTGACTTGTATTCCCACTTCAAAGAGAGTTTTTATGTGGCAAATGGGAGGGGCATAAGTGTGAGTTTTCCTCTAGTGAATAAAACAAAGATACAGTAAGGTGAAGAAAAAAAAAAAAGCTTAGTAATTATCCTCCACAGGGTGTAAGGCTATAAAATGGCAGTACCTCAAATTATTTGCAGATATGTCCACATTTGCAAGGAATAAAACCTTTCAGAGGATAACACACCTGTGCCATGGGTAATTGCCCTTGCTTGCAAATTAGAGCTGGCCCAACAGATGTTGATTCCACCACACACAGACAGATGAAACAGTAGGAAAGGCTTTGCCTCTTCACAGAAGTGGAAAATGATTAAACCCACCACCAAGCAGTAGGAATCAGCTTTGCCTGTACCTTTTCCTGCAGTGGCTGCTTCAGAGCAGAAAGCTGGCCCTCCCTTGGCAGGATCTAAAATTGGTCTAAAATTTTGGGTAGACCTGTGCGGTGCCAGGAGTTGGACTCAATGATCCTTATGGGTCCCTTCCATCTCGGGATATTCTATGATTCTAGGATAAGCACAGCTGTGAGCCAGCCCAGAGGCTGCCTGGGAAGTGGGCAAGACCTTGGAGAGAGCAAGGAAGTAAAGCTGTGTCAGCAGGAGGGTGCCAACAGCCAGGGACACCCAGGGAAAACAGCCTCGTTGTGCACCAGGAAGAGGCAGACGGGCAGGTTGGAAGCTGCTCCAGCCTACTGTGAGACCCCACCAAGCCCCAGCACAGAGCCCTGGCAGCACAGCTGCTACACTGACCTTTTGGGGTAGACCAGCCTGCCTCAGCTTTAGAACCCAGATGCAGCAGACCAAGCTTATGACTTTGGCACTCTGGCATTTTTAAAACAGTGTCTGGGGTTTTCCAGCAGGTTTACAACCTCATCCCAGCATGTCTGACTAAACTACCCTTGCCATGGCCCCATGTGGTTGCAACACACTGTGGGGTGGATCCCTAAAGTCACTTGGAGCCTTGGTTCCATTGATTTCCCTCAAAAAAACCAAATGTGAGTGTCAGCGAGGAGCTGGCTGTAGCATTTTCCCTTTCTGTTTTTGTCTGTCCTTAACAGAAGCATCCATTTTGCCTTCCTTTCTCTTCCTAAGAGGTCCCAAATCTTTCCACGGCACTATTAGATTCAACCTGACCAACTCAGAGAACATCACCTCCCCAGCATCAGCAAAGACTTGACTCTAGAAGAGCAACCCAACAGAAGAGTTTATGGATTGCTGGAAGGAACGAGGTCAGCTGATTGCCACCCCATGTGTCACAGCTGCCTGGAAAAATGCTAAAACATTTTTTCATGAAAAAGATCACTATCTTTTTGTTCAAAGCAAAACGTTTGGGGAAACACATCAATTATGATAAAACTAATGGGGAGAATAGTGCAAACATTCCTTTGCCATCGTACCGTAACTCTTAATGCGACAGTAAATATTTACATTGACTCTTCATAGCCATGCATTTCATATTTAATATGACTATTCAATTAACATTAAATCCAACAAAACCATGTCTAGGGAAATAATCAACATTCTCCTGAATTTGATTCATCTAAGATGTTAAGAATTTATTTTTTCAGTTCAATTACAAATCGATTTTCGTTTTTAAACACTTAGATTTCTCGCTAGCCAGGAACTTTGTCTCCTCACCGCCAACAGCCCATGCTCAGAGTTGTTCCCTGCAATCACTGGTATACCTCCACCCTCCTGCTCCTCTGCTACAGTAAGTGGGAGAAGTCACCAAACAAGAGTGTGGTGGCAGCTAGAAATACACCACCTCCAAGGTGTGTTAGACCCCCCCCCCATGTCTGATGCACCTCTAATCTGCATTTCACTTGTTGTGTTTGCTCTGCAGCTGAAGTGCCTACTTGCAAGTTTGACTTCTTGAGGTTGGGAGCTTCTTGCTGTGCCCCACAGCTGTACAGATGTGTCATTAGAGAAGTCTGGCTGAATCAAAAGGTTCCAAAATTTTTGCAGAGCTGCCATCTTCCACCTTTCTCAAGCATGACATTCATTTAAATATATATATATATATATACACACACTCATACACACACATCTCATCTATCCATGTCATTTAGCCCAGCAAAATACTTCTGGGATTTTGTATCTGTTTCCAGCCTTAATGGTGGACACGAAGAAAGGTGTTTGATCAGGGGCACTAAAAATATACTCAGAGTAAACACTTGAAAATTGGTCAGTAAAGCCAGCCACATTCTCTTTCCTAAGAATCCATCACACTTTGCTCCTCTTCCTTGCCTTTGAATTGAGTCAAAGCAACTAAATTTCTGAAAGGCCAAGTGCATTTTCCTTCATCACTCAAACCACATGGTTTCTCAGGTGCACGAGCCTCATTTTCCAATCAGAAATGCTCTACCTGACCCTGCTCTGCAAATGGAGGTTGGACTAGACGGTCTCCAGACGTCCCTTCCAGCCTCAACTGTTCCCCATCACGATAACCAGTTTAGGCAAAAAAGCTGAACAACAAAAATAATAACATATAAAGGAACAAACTCTGTTCTTCTTCCTTCGTTCACACCCTGCTAATGCACCTTTTTTCAGAGTACCCCCTAATACTTCGTATCATCCAAGTCTGATGCCTATCTATCAGCTGGAAGCAACTGGGTGCATTGCCAAAATATTTAGCCAGAGTCTTGCAGTATTTGTCAAGCATCATGCAGAACCAGCTGTAAGTCAGGTGAAAGTGGGAGAATTTTAACTTGCATTTGATTAAAGCACACACTTGTAAATTGTCCCAGTTACAGGAAAGAAAGAGTGCTTAAAACAGAAGCCCACTGCATCCTGAACAGAAGTCAGGAGGGCGTTTGAGAGGCTTGTATGCTAAGGTCTCAAAATTTTTAAGACTCAGTTCTGGTGCACCTGAGTTGTAGTTTTCTAGTAGCCAGGCTTGAGAATATTGATATTATTAACTGAGAATAGTTCTGAACATTATAATATAATATTAGTAACCTTACAACTGTAATTTTTGTACATTGCATATGGTACACGTAATAGAAGAAAGATTTCAACTGGATTAGGAAATCTAGGAGTTAAAGTAGGCTGAAAAGGATGTAGTTAACTGCCTGGTGTTTGTAGGATAATCTGAGCAGTTTTTCTCCTCTCACTTCACCTGTGACTATGCTGGAAGCCCACAAAACTACTGTCCTTTGAGGGGAATTCTGACCGAATTGCATGTATACAATGGTTTTGTATCTGCTTTGGCCATACTGACTCAAATCTGACAACTGCCTTCCAAATTTTTCCAAAGCTTAAGTTCTTTGCCTCTAGTGACATTTTATACAGGAGAGGAATAAAAAGCATGTCTTTTGTTTTACCTGTTTTAGCGCACAAATACTTCTATGCTACCTTAGAAGCTTCTGAGACTGACAACAAGAAGTCACCTGCAAGCAGTAGGGCTGCCAGGGAATTCTAAGCAGTCAGGATGTCAATTTATCATGTGAATTTGTCTGCAATGGTCTACACGGATTATGAAATGATACAGCGTGATTGTTTTCCTTTTTATCTGCACTTCTTACTAATTATGACAAGCTACAAGGAAGCGAGGCTTGATGCATCTGATGTTATTGTCACAATTTTTATATTTTCTTAAGAAGTTAGAGATAATCAAATTGAAAGCTCAAAAAAAGACAGCTATTTGAACTAATTCTCCAACCAAAAAACGGGTGTGCCTTATTTTCTCAATTAGCAATGACAGGAGAACTGATTTAACTTGGAATCGCCATTCTAATCAATGGTTTCCCTAAAAGTATATTTTGCTTCTGAGAACACAGAGTGTCTGTTTGTGGCATAAATTGGTTAACAGTGCTACCCAGCTGACCTGTGGTCCATACTGCAGAATTTCTCTGGTTTCTGTTCCCCTCACCAGTCTCAAAAGCCTGGACACCAGCACTACAAGTGCAGCAGTGAGCATCCTCTCCTCTCCCCAACTCCTGCATGCAGTTAGCAAAATAAGACACTACCGCATATTTAATGAGGTGGAATCATATAGCCCACGGATTAACTGCTAGCATCATGCCTCAAGCACATCGCAGGAACTGGCACTATTAGCAGCAGGGCTGGAGCACCTACTAATTGAGGAGAAAAAAAAAAAAAAGGTGCTCAGCCAGGGAATGGATCTAGCTGGTTCTCTCCCCTGAAGCACTACAGTCCTTAGTGTCAGACAGACAGATGTGGTACCTAGCTCTGATCTTTGTCAGCTTTTTTCCCTTCCCACCACATCTCTTTTCTTCCTCCGCTCGCCATGCCTAAACTGCAGGAGTTGACACTACATCACGCTACGGCAATGCTTCTCCAAAACTGCTGCAATGGTTTGAGAAGTTTTTTTGAGTGAGTGGGCGAAAGAAAGAAGTCGGAGAAAGGGTTGCACTTCTTTGTTCTCATACAGGGAGGCACTCACTGGTCCCCTTTTCCCCTTGGTTAGGGTTTGTGCATGCAGGACTCTAAGGACCCTACTGCCTCCTTGGTCTGATTCCGTTTTTCTTACTGGTGTTTCTCAGCTTTAGTGCAAGAGAGACAAGCACTCCTCTTGGATAATCCGCTGCATAAGCTATACTGTAATAACCGTAATCAAACAGGCTTTAGCACAGCAAAGCTCCCCTGACTTGAGGCACTGACTGCATCTTTGCCTGGCTGCGCTGTTACACCTGCACTTCCCATCAGGTGCTGGCCGGCCAGCCAGCTCTGGCCACCGGCACACAGCCACTCAGCCCCTGCTAGCACCCACTTTCTACTCATAGTCACTCTTCCCTACACCATATTTATGAGTGAAAGATGCTGAGGTGCTAGGCAATGGGGGAGTGTAGGAGCACAACTGTGACACACTCAACAGCTGAGCCAGGAACTCCAGGGTAAAGGTATGAACCAAAAGCAGTCATCATCACTGACTGACATAATTAGCTTCCAGGTTCAGATCTTATGATTAAGACTACAAAGAAAGTTGTTTTAATAGTGGAACAACTCCACTTTTTCTAACATGTTTCCTGATAGCACAGAAAGCTTTACCTAGCATTAACGTTACCAATATGAGAAATAGGTGCTTGTTCTAGGAAAGATCCAGCAGCTAAGACAAATGGTGTCTGCCATTTAAAAAGACAAGCTGTCTACAGGAAGAGAGCTTTTTGATGTACCATTAGGAACATTCATTTGCTGCATCTTTAAACTGTGGCACACCGTATCGGAAGACACCTCAGCCTACCTGGGTCTTTCGTGTCAAGTCCGCAACCTCCTAGTTAATGAGTTACTTAATAGCTCATAAAGTGTCCCTAGGCTCCCTGGAACTATAACCATGCCCATGCAGCAAACCAAGCATTGATGGCACCTACAGGTGTTTTTCCTATCAAAAGAGAAAAGAAATTGTGCTAAAGATCCCATAAATAAATAAATAAAGTCTTTATTCTTTTTTTTTCCTCCATAAAACAAAAAGATAGGCATCCTGCCTGCACGTTAGGCCCTTCTTGACTGCTCTTTCATTTGGTCATTAAAATGTGGAAGGAAAATAAAACTGTGTCAGCATCCCAGAACACTTCAACTCAAGCCTTACATAGGGATCCTTCTACCGAGCAGAACCAAGACAGGTTCTGCTTCCCTGGGCGCTAGACACAGCCATTGGCAGCTCACACAGACCACAGCAGGAGGCAAGCACGGCAAAAGCTAGGCTTGGATTCCTCTGGATCAAAGGGCACAATCCACTGGCACCATAACCCCAGCTAAAGTGTCTGGATGGACTTTGAAATATGCCAGAAAACGTGAAAGTTTGCAAATTAACTTTTATGTTATATCCTACTTAGGTGGAGCAGAGTGCATTAAATGCTAACACAGAGTGTGTCAGAGCGTACTCTGTGGAGGACATGCAGCGTTAACATCTGTACTTACAGGGGCAATGGCAATAACAAGTGGTTATCCAAGTGACTGATGACCCAAGCCTCTAGCACAAAGGTTGCTACTTCTTTTGTATTTCTGGCTATGTCCAATTCCAAATACATGTGTTTCTTTCCTCATATACAAACCTTCATTTAGAAATATATTAATATAGAGTATATGATTTTATATCAATAAAAGATAGTAGAATACATGGCAGTAATGAACTATAAAAAATGAGTGAAAAAGAAGCTGAAACTATCTAGCACGTTCTCTTATGAAATTATTGTTCTAACACGGAAAGTTTTTATTCCAAGAGAGAGATTTGGTCTAAATGAATATTTTGTATGTATTGACTTACAGATACGCAATGCATGCCCAAGCTAATGCATCAAACGCTGAATGAAATCTCAGCAGTGAATGTAGTGCACTTACGGGAAGGCTTTCCAGACAACTGTGATTTCAACAATTACATTTAGATCTATAAAATACTTCAGGAGTTAACATCTCTTTGCACTGCATCCTTCCTCTATTTCATAGGTCCAGCTCTGCATGCAAAGCATATGTTACAAATGATGCATGCTCATGAGCAAGTAGCTGATACATGAACATACATTCTTTGAACACACGTACTATACCTGTGCATGCAGGTACGTAATTCGTACTTCAATGTTCTTTAACTTTCTAGGCAGTTCCAACAAGAAAACTAAACACCTTTTTCACTAATGATCTCTCTCTCCCCCCAGCTTCCTGGAAGATTAGGGGAGGTGAGTGGTGGTGGTGTATTTTTGCTGCCAAACCATAGCATGTTCACGGCTATGGGGGTATTAATGTGGCTTTTGCTTTCTTCATTTGTTTCCATAAAAACAAGCGACGTTGACCCAAGATTAATCAAAAGCAGTATCACCTCACCCATGTTAGTATGCATGGCAGTGCTGCTCAAGCTACAGAGGCCCTCCAGGGCTAGGCACTGCAGCATGATGCCAGCAATGACATCATCCCCCAGTGATCCTTTGCAACAGCCTCATAGGTTTGGACTGGGCTAAGCAGATCTGGACGAGTGCCAGCATATGGTCGGGCAGAGCTGCCCAAGGGCAAGGGAGCACATGGGAGCACAGCATCCCGTGTCTCTGCAAACAGCCCCAGATACCAAGCACGGCTGCTTGGAGAAGCACAAGCCTCTGGTACAGCTCCCGGGAGTCACTGTCTGCTGCTTCTGGCTTCTGCGCAGGACTCACACTTCTCAGTTCCTTTTACCCCCATGGAGACGAGGGTTGTCTAGAGAGAAGTGGTCACTCACTGACCTCCAATTATGCACCTACGACTTCATACTCCTGTGAACCCAGGCCAAGCTGTGGCTGTGCAGACCTCACTCTTCATCCTGCGTGTCTGCAGAGTGGAAGGGGCAACTGAGCAGGAGGAGGTCTGCTAAGCCTCTCCAGCTAGGGTGGCATTTGCCACGGAAAGCAGCAGGTTGACTTTAAAACCATCATGATACATTTAACCAACTTGACAGAACAGGAAGAAAGAACAAGAAAATAAACTCAAGGCAAATTGCATTTGATCTGGAAATTATTAATATCTGAAACAATAAAGACAGACGCCCTGAATACCATTTGCATAGAATCCCTTCTCAGAGCCAAACCACACTTTAAAGGACTTCATCTCGAAAGAGCACTGCCGAATTGAAACAGAACTACTACCATGAGTAGAGGGTTGTGGAGCCAAAAGATGTCAGATTGAACACGAAACAGAATTTTCATTCTTTTGTGTACTCTATAAATATTAACAACTTGACACCCCATAATGAAAGCAAAACGCACTTAAGCACGGGCAGAAAAACCAAACTAGCCAACCATTCTTTTCTCAGGATTACAATTGGAAATTAGTTGCCGAGGTCAGAGTTTTCCAGCATCACTGTAGGTTGGGATTAACTCCATGGACATTGCGAGGGCACAACAACATGAGAATCTGGCCTTGCTTGGAGCAAGAGGACTGCAGTCCCCATGAAGTGGCCAACCCATCCTTCCAGCCCTTCTCTGGATGAAATCACATGGCAAATCCTTAAATCAGCCAGCTAGCAAAGGGGCAACGTGCAGCTTGGGGCTACAGCATCCAGCAGGCCCACTGAGGACCCCTCCTGAAGCAACCTAACACCTGCTGTGGCCCAGAGGCACAGCACCACTGACTCACACCTAGCAGGTGTGCTGACAAGAGTTCGCGGTCCACACGAACTGATGTGGAGGACATAACAGCCAAGACTTGCTGCAGTGCGCTGCTCCGAGTTCAGAATTTGCGTGCCAACTCTCACTCTGCTCATTTATCTGACAGAAGGAGCCATGTGTCTCTTGTGTCTTTAGGAAACAAGAAGCAATGGCACCCAATCTCTTCATTTAAATCCCAAAAGAAGGTTTGTGATTTCTTCCCCCTGTGCATCAAACAAAGTAGGCTTAGCGATATGGTTTAGTGGAGTACTTAGTGTTAGGTCGGAGGTTGGACTCGATGATCTTGAGGTCTCTTCCAACCTAGAAATCTGTGATACTGTGATACTGTAGGGCATTATCCTCTAGGCAAAGCCTTTAACTTTCTGGAACACACAACAAAAGAGAATGACTAGCTGTAAGGGGGGAAGCATGAAGGTAGACTCCAGCTGCTTTGTTTGGGTTTAACTTGGAACATGCACAAAGCATGGGATGTTCTGAATTCTGTGTTTTGTTCCAAGCATCTCTCAGCAAAACTTTTCTATATATCCCTTGGAGAGAGCTGAGGAGGGCGGGAAACTGCCTCTGTGTGTGGAAAGCAGTAGGGAATAAAAATAGGGAAATATTTGGTTTTGATTATTTCCCCCCTCCCCGAAACCGGTAAAGGCTTTTGCACACACTATCAGGAAAGAAACATTTATAAATATTATCTTATTGCCTAACAGAGTGTAAATCAGTTCTTGCACTGAGCAGAAGGGCACAAGTCACTAAAATATAGCTCCACAGTGCCTTGCTGTTACTCTTTAAATAAATAAAGAAGAACATTACTACAGTTACATTTACCAGGGCCTTCGTATATTTTCTTCCACCAATTCCAGAGCCAGCTTCAAGAACTGAAAGAATCCAAGGGGCAATGGTGCATCAGGCAATAAAAGTATTCCCCAGCCAATCACAAATATTTCAACTTTAGACTCCTTCATACTTTTCAAGTCCCCAAGGAGGCTTTTGAATGCTTGCCCTTTCCTTACCACAGTGTTTCACTTGCTGTGTCCAAGGCAGAAGTGAACTAACCTCTCTGAAGGATCTAGACAGTATGATGAATAATAGCTTGGCTCCAGCTTTATCGAAAGGGGAGGTTTAGGTTGGATATTAGGAAGAACTTCTTTACTGAAAGGGTTGTTAGGCATTGGAATGAGCTGCCCAGGGAACTGGTTGATTCACCATCCCTGGAGGTCTTTAAAAGACGTTTATATGTTGAGCTTAGTGATATGGTTTAGAGAAGGACTTGTTAGTGTTAGGTCAGAGACTGGACTAGGTGATCTTGGAGGTCTCTTCCAACCTAGACGATTCTGTGAAAGCTCCTTTCCGATACTGAGGGTATGCACAAGTGCTCTGCCTGCAAGCTCCTGCTGCAGGGATCAGGGCCTGCCTGAGCTGATATGCTTCCACATCTTCCTCCAGAGCAGGGGGAAGGCTCTGTGCAGCCTGTTACTGAAACAGCTTCTTTGTGATTTATTATTGTACGGGAACGGGGAAGTCTTAGGTACATTTCTGAACCTCTAACTATTCATTATAGAAACACCACAGGAGAGACAGTCACAACCTCAAAGAAACACGGAAGACAAAAAATCCTGTTGTTTCTAGCATTAAGTGAAGTCTATTTAAAGTCAGGGGAACCCGGCAAGCAGTTCTGCGTGTAGACATTTCAGCAATGAGTCCCTAGAAATTATGTGGGGAGCCAGCCACTGCCATCGCCCTGGCTCTTTCCTCAGTTCATCCTGGGAACACAGACTTTATCCTTGCACCAGACAACCCACAGGTGTCCCTTCTGTGCAAGACCCAGACCCTCGGAAAGGAAGCCAGCACTGCCTGCAAAGTCCTACTATCTCCGACTGAGACAAATTGTATTTTAGTGCTCTGGTAAATACAAACTGTAGGTGTACCTCCCTCAAGGAAGAGTTAGACCTCTGCAATGCTCCTAATCTCTAAATTGTTTGGGTAATTTCATTTGACTTTGCTGATAAATCAGGAATGCATTTTGTCGAATCATTTACTGATTGCCCATTTCATTCCTTTTGAAGTATTCCCAGAAAGGTGAGGGAAGGACAGGGACGTTTTCTTCTATATTGTCTTTCCCCCACCTGCAGCCATTAAGATTATTTGATTTTAGGTCTTGTTCAAATTTCCTCTCCCAGTGAGGGAGGGTAATTGCTTGCTCTCTGCCTCCTGCTGCCCACCACTGCCCTTTCTACTCCCCATCAGCAGCTGCTTAAGGAGGGCACGCAGGAGCAGCTGCCATAAGAGCATTCAGGGGAGCAGTGACCATGACAGGTAACTCACACCAGTGCATCCAGAAGAGGCATCAAGCCACCTCTTGTACCATCAGCCTTTCAAAACTCCCACCACAACAAGGCTCTGAGCTTCTCTGGTCACCTGTACAAATTACTTCCTGAGTTTTTACCATTTTCAGGAGGTGCCTCACCAGGCCCACCTACATTTAAAACAAAACCAAACCAAAAAAGAGCTGTACAGGACCCTGCCAAGGTCTCAGACGTACGTTACTGGCCAGCCAGCAACACGTTCCGGTTGCAAGCATCTATCATAACCCCCGCCAGTGGGATCCAACAGCATGTCCTGCCTGCCCATCAGGTGCTAGAGCCCTCCTGGGGCTCAGGATGACTTAAGTACTTTTACGTTAAAATTGGATCAAGTACAATATAAACACATTTATATAAGAGACAAACGTGTGTTTTTAAATTAGATCATTCCACAAATGTAGGCTATCGAGCAGCCCCATCTGCACCCTGGGAAGGCAGCAATGGCCAGGTGCGCGCGTAGGAGAAGAGAAGGATGGAGCAAGAAGAAAACCAGGAGCAAGTAGCTGAGCACAACATGAGCGCGTAGGGAGAACAGAGCCCTGGGCACGGCTCAGCAGGCGGCAGGGCTCACCTGTGCGGCTATTGCTAAAGCCAGGTGAAGCAGGTGAGGGTGGGATCCTGCAATCCCACCATCAGCACTAAGCTTCACTCAGGCCTTCTGCATGCTGCAGGGCCTAGGCAAGTCTGGCAGTCAGCTGAAAGCACCCGGCAGCCCACAGGCAAGCGGCCTGGCTGGAGAAGGGCAAGGATTTACAGTAGCCCTGGGGCTGGCCAGGCCCCACGCTCATCAGGGAGCACCAGCTGGCGGAGAGAGACCACAGCACTGCCTGAGTTTAAATCAAACATCCCACTTGGGATTGAAAGAGGCTTTTAGAAACAAGCTAAAGCCCAAGCTGAAAATTTAGAGCTCCCGAGGTGACCTCCTTGACTGACCAGGAAGCCACGACACCCTGTGCTCGGGACAGGCCTAGGCGGTAACCACCCTGCACCTGGCCTGGAGCGAAAGCCACAGGGTCTCACCCGGTTCTGGCTGCAACGCCCTGCAGGACCAAAAGCGTGCACAGGAGTCAAAGGCTCAGTGAAGCTGGCACCAGGGAGCCGAGCTCAGGTTTTATTACTTCTTCCCAGGCTCTCAGCACGCCCAGCCTGGCTCCAGCACTGGGGCAGGAACAGGGGAACCCCAACACACGTGCGGCCTGGCCCTGTGGTGAGCATCACAGGACCTGGCTCAGGAGGACATCCCCCGTTCCTGTGCTTGCACTTAAAATTACCAAGTACCAATGGACTGCATTAGGAGTGTCCCCAAAAAGGATGTGTTAAACATGCTTCCCTGAACTGGCCCTAGACAATCCCAGCTTTGTACCAAAGGAAATATGAGTAAATCAAATTTTAAAAAATTACAAAATCTTTTAAATAGACATAGAATCAAATTATGCTGTTGAACCTTTTGATACATACTGAAAGCAACACTTTTTTTTTTTTAAGACAATTTTGCTAGTTTAATTTAAACCAGCCAGGAAAACAAAGGATTTAGCTGGAGTGCAGTTAATGATTCCAATGAAAAGAACTAGCTGTTTACATGCTTGACGCTCAGACATTTCCTGGCCCCTTTTAGCTGTCCATACAACACATTGTTAAGTTAACACTTAATAACACCAGATTAATATATAACAGAGAGATGTGTACTGCAGCCTCATTTGCTCTATTTAGCAAGTTCTATTAAATTCTGTTTTTCTCCCTTAGAGGACTGTAAATAAGCCAATGTTCACCTTTGAGAATGAAAGTCTAAAGTGCAACTTAATACGAGCAAATCACCTGGCAAGTCATTTGTGACCCACAATTTAAAATCCCATTAAAAGTACCTATTCAGCTAAATGGGGGATCTGAGGCCAAGCGGAGCATGAAGCTGAGGGGCATGGCCACTCCCCCCACCTCTCCGGGCCTGTGAACCTGATCAGGAGCAGGGCTGGTCCCTCACAAACTGTCCATGAACTGAAGAAAACAGTACCTGCAAGCCTTGACTTCCCGATGAATTTGGCTGTGCGAGCTGGCACTTTGGGCAATCCCTCTCAAGGCAGCTTGTGGTGATGTCTGGTGGACGCAATGTGCCACAGAGCACTTGGACATAGTGAAATGGCTATGACTTGTTAAGTGCTACAGCACAGGCATCCCAATGGATGCATGCACCCCATGGACAATGGGCAACTCTAAAACTAAATGATAATACTAATTAGACTGATAATAAGACTAATAAAATAACAACCTCCCCTTTCTCTGCACAGGATGTGGGCAGCAGAAAATTTTAAAAGAGTTTGAAGCAGGGATTTTGTAAAAGATTCCTAAAGGAGACCACAGCTCAGACTTCACAGAAACACAGAATCGAAGGGGTTGGAAGGGACCTCGAGAGATCATCGGGTCCAACCCCCCTGCCAAAGCAGGTTCCTTAGAGCAGGCTGCCCCAGTAGGCGTCCAGACGGGTCCTGAATATCTCCAGAGAAGGAGACTCCACAACCTCCCTGGGCAGTCTGTTCCAGTGCTCCGTCACCCTCACCGTGAAGAAGTTCTTTCGCATGTTGGTGCGGAACTTCCTGTGCTCCATCTTGTGGCCATTACCCCTTGTCCTGTCCCCACAAACCACTGAAAAAAGGTTGGCCCAATCCCTCTGTCTCCCACGCTTCAGGTATTTGTAAATATTAATAAGATCCCCTCTCAGTCGTCTTTTCTCCAGGCTGAACAGACCCAGGTCTCTCAGCCCTTCCTCACAGGGAAGATGCTCCAGGCCCCGTATCATCTTTGTGGCCCTCCGCTGGACTCTTTCCAGGAGGTCCCTGTCTTTTTTGTACCAGGGAGCCCAGAACTGGACACAGTACTCCAGGTGAGGCCTGACCAGGGCGGAGTAGAGGGGGAGGATCACCTCCCTTGACCTGCTGGCCACGCTCCTTTTAATGCACGCCAGGACCCCACTGGCCCTCTTGGCCACCAAGGCACACTGCTGGCTCATGGGCAACCTGTCGTCTACCAGGAATCCCAGGTCCTTCTCCTCAGAGCTCCTCTCCAGCAGGTCGTCCCCCAGCCTGTACTGATACATCTGGTTGTTCCTTCCCGGGTGCAGGAAGGTCGTCGATGAAGATGTTGAACAAGACCGGACCCAGCACCGACCCCTGGGGAACGCCGCTAGTCACAGGTCTCCAACCGGACTCTGCGCCGCCGATCACCACCCTCTGAGCTCAGCCAGTCATCCAGTTCTCAGCCCACCTTACTGTCCACTCTATCCCACACTTTCTCAGCTTTGCTAGCAGGATGTCGTGGGAGACAGTATCGAAAGCCTTGCTAAAGTCAAGGTAGATGACATCCACTGCTCTCCCCCCATCTACCCAGCTGGTGATGCCTTCTAGGGATGCACTAGCACCCTTGACACAGGAGGGAGGACTTGCCTTCATAACTAAAACATCTTTTCTCACCAGCAGCCCCAGGGCCCACATAGGCAGCCAGGCACCCAGCAGAAGGATTTGCAGCACAACTCTGGAGTTCTTGTGCTGGAGGGAGCACTGGGTTAGATCTGTCATACACACCCAGGGCTAGACCATATCAGCATGCCAGACACAGAGTTGTAGATGGGACCTCACCAAACGCTCTTCTGTTTGTTACTAGCCTTTTATCCATCTCCTCAGGCTGCGCTGACTTCCCACATCCTCTCCCTAAAGCAGACAGGCTGCAGGAGTTGAATGCTGCTACACTGAACTGCAGATGTGGCCCCCAGCCAGCGTGCCTGCCTGTAAAACATGCTGCAGCCGATGGAGAGCACCCTGCTCTGAGCATGGGGAGCTGCTTCCCTGGCTCAGTGGAAGCTTTTTGCTAAACTAACTAGGGAACAGCTATGACTTTAGATTCACAGCTTAATATAGGTCTTCAGGGGTAAGAGTAAGATTACAGTTTAGTACAATCTGCACACTAGTTTTTCTCCTGGTGAGTTTCCCATGTGCTCAGTCCCTAAGATTTAAGCCTATGTTAAAAGAACAGGAAAAAATCAAATCCCCAAACAAGCGTAGAAGGAGGGAATTCATTCTGGCTAGTACTTCAGCAGAGATACGGTTCTTTTATTAACAGCGGGTGAAATACCTTTGAATGAATGAAAGAACTATGAACAAAGCTACAAAAAAGTCTAGGTGTGAGTAGCAGTGAGAAAGCAGAACTCCTGCCAGCACACTTCTGAGAGTGTTGACTTACAAGTGCTGGGGTGAATGTCTCAGCTCCTCCGCTTGGGTCCAAATTCTTTGAAAGGAGTTTTTTATTCCAAAGCATTTAAATGCCAAAAGCAGACCTCAGATTTGTACCTCAACTCCTACAGAACACAGGCACCCTCAGACGTGAAGTTTAGTCCAGGTCCAGCTGTAATACACATGCATTTTAACCAGTTGTTCAAAGTATAATGTAATAAATTACAGCAATTCAACAGCAATTGAGCATGTATTTTTTACATAATTTTCTAATAAACACAAATGAAGAGATAATTTCTAGACACATCTTTTCTTTCTAAATCAGTAACATATTTGCGCTACATTTTAAATTAGGTGAATTGATACAGCTGCAACATTACCGGAGCTCTCCTGCCTCGCCCTGAGGTTTGGCCAGAAGAACCTGAAACTTTGCCTGTGGTAGGAAGAGCACAGAAAGCTGCCATGCATTTTACTTACAGGTAACTGTCTTACAAATGGCAAGTGCAACTGAGTACCCCCTGACATATAACTACCCATATCACAGGAATACAGATCACTTCTAGGCCTGATTCTCCACTGCGAAGTTGCAGTTGGCAAAGACAGGGAATGTCTACAACAGGCAATTCAACTTGGGGCAGATACCCAGGATCACTGGGGACTTGAAGCAGCACTGCCACACCAGCAGGGCTCTCTGCCCAGGCTAATTAGTGGTCTACACAGAACTAAGACAGCTCAGCTGCTCCCAGGGCTAGTGCCTGCTCGCAGCTAGCTCCAGCTAGCTGCCCTGGGCATCCGTTCAAACATCAGGCTCCCAGCTTGGCCATGGGTCACCTGTACTGTACCTAGCATGCATGAAGAAAAGCATAGAGAAGCCAAGCTTTTCACAACTGTGTGCTCTCCCATCAGAGAGCTTCACCAGCACAACAGGTCAGCAAACAGGCTGCTGTACCAAAGCTGAGCGCTGGTACCAACAGAAAGCACCAGTCACTCCAGGAAACTCACCTCTGCTGTCTCCATCTTCCCAGGGGATGCTGGTGCCAGCTCGCAGGAGCAGGGGGCTCTGCAGTCCCCCAGCTCCCAGATGGCAAGGGGGGCCCAGGTGGTCCCACTCTGCCAAGCCCCAGCAGCTCGGCTGCCAGCAGGGCATGCAAGAGTGGCAGTGCAGGGCACAGCAGTGACCCCAGAGCTGATGGTATGGTGAGGGGCTGTGCCGGAGGGACAGGGAGGGAGCCACAGCAAAGCTTGCCTGTGAAAAGGAGGAGCTGCCTCTGCAGACTTACAGCATGCACCTCAGCAGGGAGTTTGGAGAGGAAGATGAATCTGAATGGCATTAAAAGAGCATTGTTAAAGATAAATAAATAATCACAATGCTGTTTCCAAAGCAGGCCTTTTTAAACTTATTATTAATTCCCTTGAAAGACATTGGTATGTAGCTACGGTATGTATGGATAAATCTGACAGAGCCTCTTCTAATCTAATCAAGAATTGGTGCATGTAAACTAAACAATCTCAATTAGACTGTGGAAATCATTGCCACAGGATATTGCAAAACCAAAGAATCTTTAAAAGTGCTGAAGCAAACTTATGAAAATTAGTTCCCTTTGTAGGCACTAGACATAACACTCTTCATACAACCTTCAGTTCATGTCCTTCAAGGTCTAGACACACCAGGGAAAGGACTGCAGCAGCAACAGACTAGTTAGACTCATAGCTTATGTACCCTGTACTCCTCTATGCCAAATTTTGTCCCAGTGTCATCACTGACACAGTCTCATTGTGACCATGGTTTCTCCTCCTAGGAATTTTTAATAGGATTTTATTTTTCCAATTTCTTCAATATGTCACTTTTTTTTTTGCCAATTGCAAAAGAGTAATTTTTAAGGTTTGTCAGGGGAAAAAAAAAAAAAACAACCAAGGGGAGAGGAAGTTTAACAGTTTTGAAAGTTTTTAAAATGACTATTTTGGAAGACATAAAGCACCAACTTCTATAATAAAAGAAAAATCCCAAACATACATTTCTTTTCTTTTTTTTTACTGAAGAATTTTAATTTTATATCTCAAATAATCTTTAATAGAATAAGATATACATATACTTCAAAAAACGAACAATTATGCCACCTGTAACACAAAAGCCTGCCTGGAACGCAGGCTCTGCAGCACGCGAGGGGCAGCACCTGGCTCTGGGTGCACACTTGCCGCATCTAGCACAGTCCCCATCTTACAGCACCCACAATGTCCCTGCCTACTCACCCCTCCTCGGTACAGGCCTGCTGTAGCTGAGCTGTCCCAGCTAGAGCATCTCAAGGGGCTTGTCTGCCCCCCAGAGTTGTCCCCAGAGGGGTTCAGTTTAGCCGTTCCTTCCCTTTGCTGGAGCTAACACCGAAAGTCGCCTCCGCTTCCCTACACACAGCGCTTACATTGAGATTCAGCTCTCTAGAAACCATTACACACAGCACGTAATTTAACAGGGATGCTGTAGATTTAATAAGACACTGATTATATACAATTTCAAAAGACATCCAGCTACAATATTGATATGGGGTGGATCACAGGGCTGCAAAGTTGCAGAGACATTCATTCCCTAATCAATTGGCATTTAACATTACAGCTCGCTGGCCTACAGGATCTCCATCAAGTGCATAATTGGTAGCTTTAATTAAAGGGCTACCCACAGCTTCATAAAGAGCTAGAGACCAAGGGCCTGCAACAACTGAGAAGAGATGAGGTTGGTCACGTTCTTATTACCCTGCGACCTACCACCAGCAGCGGTCACGTGCTAATTACAGGTCTCTTGCAACAGCACACTAGGCAGTTTTCCAGACTGATATCTCCACCACAATCAGAGCCAAACTGCAGCTTATCAGACTGACTATCAACTTTGTCCCTGCCGGAGAGGTTTCTACACCTTACCCCCAGGTCTCAGAAATGGTATTTTATTATATTTCAGGGACTTAATAAGTCCAATATTGATGAAGTTGTTGCTCCTCCTAGATCCCCATGTTAAGGAACAACACCCAGGACAATTATCATCATGTCCAGGCAAGATGAGCGAGGGCACCCATCCTGGTAGTATTAGCACACCACAGATAATCATGATGTCCACAGCACCTGCATTCAGTGTGCTGGAGCTGAGACCCAGAAGGGCCCCTTCCCAGCCCATGTCCCCAGAAAAACATTTGTACACTGACTGCCACACAACTCAAGCCGAGCCCTGCACAGTGGAAACCAGAACACACTTCTTGCCACAGCACCTTCAGGAGCGTGGCAAGAAGGGGCAATGCCGGGCTGGCAGTGCAGCAGCACTGGCCCTGGGAGGTGCGGCCCTTTCCCCAGTTCTAACACGGCAGCACTGCTAGCACTGGGCACAAATATCTTTCTGCAAGGCCAACAAGGTAGCTATGTTTTGCAAGTTAGCTTGATTTCCTACAAGGGAATGTGCAAAAGTCCCTTTTAATGGTTGCTGAGCCACAAGAGCTAACACAGAAGAACAGCTTTCAGCCTGTTTATTGCTCTCTCTCACCCCAAAACATGTCTACCTTTAGCTAACAGTGGTAATTTATCATGTTTAGAAAGGTGTTTGCCATTTACTGGATTATTATCTCATATAAGCTCCAAGTGCTATTTGCTACAGAAAGGGTCTCTGAAAGCATTTTTCTTCAGTTCATTTTCCAAACAGCAGGACCCCTAAATTCTCTACATTTGCATCGCATAACATATCAGAGGAATAGCGACTGAATCCTGCTGCACAAAACAATGACTATACATTTATTTACTAGTGAAAATTATATATAACAGCTGCTGATACACAAATATAGCTGAATATCTAGGTCTGAAGTTTCTCCCCATTCTTGGTTTTCAGCTCAGGTCCACACAACCTTAGGTACTTGTGAGCTGCTTCTAAAAGGAACCACTAAAGATCCTCTCAGAAAAGCAAAACATGCCGAATTTCAGTTGGGATCCACAGCCCTGCAGAAAGAGGATAAAAGCCACTACTCTATATTAATAATGAAGGGAGCTGAGTCTGGATAATCAGGGGTCACATCGAACGTTACTATTTCTAAAACTAGTGCTTTTATGGCAGATGTGCTAAGAGCCCGTAGTTCTAAGCACTGTACATTTGGAGACATATGGGTTTAGATTTTAAGCAGTTGTTGAACAAAGTTAATCTCACTCTGGAGCTAAGAAATGAATATAAGCAAGACTCTTTCATATCAGAAATTCTTCACGTTTGTTATTACATGAGTCCTCCAAAATATTTTCCAGCAGAAATACTTGGCACAGCAAAAAAAGTTCTAATGTAGTTGTTCAGTTAAAAAAAAAAAAAAAAAGAGTTAAGGTCAAAGGGCTAGTGATGCAGTCATATCCCAGAATATAACCCGAGACTCAGACAAACCAGTAGTGGGAGGACCATTTATACTTAGCAACTAGGTTGTCAGCGTGAAAACCTCAAGTGGGTTGTAAGTGTAGGGTTGACTGTCTTTGTTTTTTTATATTTGCTGAAAATCACGGGATGTTGTTGTTCAACTTAACTAAGCAGACTAAATCAACTGATTTCATATTTATTCTTCAGTTTTGTTTGCCTTATCTCAATCCATTTGGCTGATAACTAGGCCTGGCAAGAAGCACTGGCATTTTCTTTAACAATCATTGTCTCCAAATATGATCTTGTTCGTCTTCAACACCCTTGAAACCAGAAATGCCTATTCAAAAGAGAATCCAACTATGACCATTAAAGCTATAAATCCACTGCATGCCACTCAAAGCCAGCACTGAAGGCATTTCCTCCGCAGGACGGGCTGGTATGCTAGTGTCAGTTGACAAACGCATTTCCAAACAGCTCAGTAATTATTTTCTCTTCCTTTATTTATTTTTTAAGTGTCCATTAAAGGACAAAACACTTCACACCATGTTTTCCTTCCAACCCTGCTGCAGGCTACATGTTGACCTTGCCCACAGTTATTGGTCACTCCTTATCAGAAGCAGCTCCTCTTCCTTCTTCCCCTTCCTCCAGAAAACCTCACCCTCAAGTGGCTTTGGTGTCATTTTCAGAGGGCTAGTTCAAGAAACTAAGGGGTAGGTTTATTTATTTAAAAAGAGGTCTAACGCTATTTTGAAGGTTCATAGAATATCCCGAGTTGGAAGGGACCCACAAAGATCACTGAGTCCAACTCCCGGGTCCCCAGAGTTCATACGGAGTCAGAAGCAACATCACTTTTCTAACATATGCTCCTAACCATAAGCAGTGGGAATTTCAAAGCACACTCAGCATTGGCTTTTCTTCTTGTCCCACTGATTCAGTAGTGAGACTTCCCTTGACTTTAACGGGAATTGAGTTTGGTAAGTCCTGTGAAAGCCTCACTCAAAGTAGAGCAATTAAGGAGTTAAAGGAAACCCAAGTAGTCTCCTGGATCTCAAGATTAAAAGCAGCATATGTCTCTTCATCTTGCTCTTCCCCGTTTGCCAGTTTATGACCAGCACTGCCTGGGCATCACAGACAGAGCCCGCCTCTCCACAGCAAACAGACACAGCCAGGGCCGACAGAAGTCAGTTTCTCTGCCTCAGCCCTCCTGCTCTCCAAAAGGCTCTCTCACCTTCCTACACAGTATGAAAAAATAATAATAACAAGGCTCTGTTTTGATAGAGACAAAATGGTTGTTCAAATAGTTCTGCTAATTTCACAAAGATGCATGATAATGTTTCACATATGGCTCTGTGCCTTTTAATAACAGAAATTGAACACACATTTCAAGACACAAGTTTTGTTGATAGGCTGCTGATAGTCCAGAGTAACTGTTTGCCTTTTGGTTTTAATTATTCTAAAGACAGCCCAGGGATTATTTACCCAGACCTAATGGGTTTATGGGCTCTTTAAGGAGCAAGATAAGCCCACAGATACGACAGTGAGTGGCATGGGGGTCAGAGCTACCACAGGGGCCTGTGCTCCAGAGGATGAGAAGGTGGTAGGGAAGGGCTTATGCTGCAGACTCAGGCCTCTTAACAATTATCACATGGCCGTTAAGATAGTCTTGCTCTGTGTAAACATCCCTGTTTTCCCTGGAGGGGACTCTGATCTCGAGAGCACAGTCCACAGCCCGGTCCTGGCTTCCCAGAAGCATACACGAGGATGGGGCTGGACCACTCGCACCAGAGAGCTCACCTGAGGATCCAACTCACTGCTCCTGCATGGCAGGGCACCCTGCAGGGCCTGGTGCTTGTCCACAGCAGTCACCTGGTGCTTGTCCACAGCCCACCTGTGCTGGCCAGGTCTCCCACAGAGCCACAGGTCTGCCACACAGCCAGCAGCAGACCACAGCTGTCCTGCTGTCCCCATTGCAGCACCTGCCCTGCCAACACCTCATGCCAGCCCCGGGCCTGGTTGAGCTGGGATAGATGCAGAGCAGCCAGAACAGGACAGGCTGTGACTGCTTACACCAGCCATAATGACAACACTTTGGCTATGAAACAAGGCTTGGGTTGTCATCAGGTCCTGTGCCAGCAACCGGACCACGATGGTGCCAACACTGTGGCACCAACTGCAGTAGGAGCTGTGGGGAGAAAGGCCTGTAGTGCAGGGGAACATGGCTGGGCCTCCCCACAGCATGGGGACCATCTGTCCATTGGGATGGTTGGGACCATCCCAACCTTCCCAGTTGCAGTGTTCTTGTTCTTTTACCTGGATAACAAATTTGGAGGACTTTAAGCTATGTTAGGATGTTTTAGATCCAACTCTCACTGCACACTGATGTAGCACAAAGTCACTGACGTTACTCCTGGATCACACCACTAAAAGGCGGGTAGGAATCTGGCCCCTTTAATACAGGCTGTGTTACACAGTGTCAAGTACTATCTGTTTTAGAATACTACCTACTACTCATTCTAGCCAATGACTCATATTTTAGAGATTAAACATAACCAAGTTACTGTATAAACTCTGGAAACACCTTGAAGGCAGAAGATGATTTTATCCAGAACATCAAAAGTACAGGGGGAAGAAAAAAAAACACTGGAAGCTCTAAGAGGTAGAAGCCAAGACTATTTTAGATTTCAGAGTTAATTGCAGATTTGAAGTGCCTAAAAATGCAACAGATGGATCCTTCTTGCACTTGGAGAAAGCAGGAGGCCAGTAGCTTCACAGACCAACACAAGCACCCCTCCCATCAGAGGCAGAAGGAGAATCAGGCCTCCCAGCTGCAAAGAAATCCTTTCAGCTCATATGGACCTTGAGGAAGAAAGAGTCAGGCCTGCCACATCAGAAGTTTCTCCTTCCTTCAAGAAACTCGATCAATTTTGCAGAGGTTTTCAGCCCATTATCACATTACAGGTAGACAGTTGTCATAAAGCATTAGATCTAAGCAAGGCTGACAGCATAACTGCAGGCTAGCTCCAGGCTTGGCAGTCTGCGCAGCACCTGCAGGCGCAGAACCAGAGTGTGCTCCATCAAGAGACAGGCTGGCGTAATCTGCTGTGAATCACTTTGAATTGCTGCCCTTAATTGACAGTGCACTCAAGACCCGGTCTGCTATACGGACAAAAACCTCAAAGTACATTCATGTACACACACACACTTGCCAGGAACCTGCTTGCCTTCAGATGAGCAATTGTTTGAGACCTAGTGGCTTTTTTGTTGTTTTTTTTTTATTTCATTTTATTTTATTTTTTTAAGAGTTACACATTTTGCTCTGCTCCTTCATTACTGCAGGCTCACCATCCTCACAGAAATAAGCAAGATCAATGTTTCTCCTGAGAACTGTTCAGGTTTCAGAGGTGGGGGCAATCAACGTTCTGCTACCCTGGGGAAAAAGGAGGGGGCACACACACTTCAGATAGGGTCACAAAAGCCAAAACCGTGGAGAATTGCTATGGGACTGACATCTTCACGCTCTACCATGAGCCTAATCCTGCTCCCTCCAAGCCAGTCAGCATTTGCTAGGGATGCAAATAGGCAGGTGTCAAACCTCCTTTGTCAGGTGATGAGGATCCCTCTTTTACTAATGCTGCCTCCTAAGCAAGCTCTAACCTCTCTACATCCCAAACTAAGCTTAAAGCTTTCCTTCAGCTTCAAGGTTTGTTGTTCTGATTGATGACAGAATTTTAAAGAACTTTTAGGCCCAAGTTCTTATTTATGTTGTGCAGAAAGAAGTCAAGAAACTGAAATTCAAAGTGCTTAAATACCTAGCCCCTGTGCTGACAGCAGAGGCTGTAGAGAAGCCAGAAAACAAAGGAAATGGCCCTTCAGCATTCTCAGGTTTTTCATTAAAGTTTCAGAAAAAGTTTGCTGTCAAGATTAAGGGTCAACATGGAGAGCATGCTTGGGGAGCATTCTGGCTGTTGAGAGAAGTCCCTTCCCTGCCACAGATGCAGTTGTTTGCTTCCTGGTGAGAGGCCAGCTGAGGGAAAAGCCATAAAGAGATCACGGGGCCGAAGAAGTGGTTTCCATGACCAGACAAATCCTTCTCTTTATTCTATTGAAGTCTGCAGGGCCCAGACTACAGTACCTGACCAGACTGACAGCAGCCAGCTCAGAGCCACGGGAGCCACCCAGGGCTGTACGCTGCACTCCGATGGGCTCTGCCTTTCTCAGCAGCCCCCAGGACCAGCCCAACCTCTTTGGCATTTGTCTAGCGCCGCAGGATCATTTCAAGGGCTGATTTGTAAGGGGGACCACCAGCAACACACGTCAGATCTGGTTTAGGGCTTGGTTTAAAAGCATTTAGATAGAAAAATAAGTGCACAGGGATGTGGTTTACTCTGGAGAAATAAAGGCTACGTTTAAATGTTTGAAATTCCTGGTGACTCTAATAATTGGAACCTCTGCCTCAATAAAATGCACAAATAATGTTATTGAAACATTTCCAATCAAAAGGTATTATTTTTGGTTTAAAACAGATGCAGTAGTCAGTATTTAAAAGGAAGACGTCTGGGCGGGCTTACCTCTATTTCAAGGGAAGAGAAAACTACTGGAACATTGGTTTAGTCCCTTTTTCTCTGTTTTTACAGCCTTCGTACTACAACATTATAACCTTCACACAGTTCCTTTGTTGCTTTTTGTAACCAACTGGAAAGTAGCTCTATGATCATGCACTGAAGAAGTTTTATTGCATGAAGGTGTGTTTAAAAGGCTGACCGGGTAAGCCATCACATACCTAGAGAAGCACTAATGATGCAGGAGCTGAGCCTCCTCAGTACCACACTGAGTCAGCCCAACTGGCACAAGCATTGCTCTAAGCATGGTTATTGCACCAGTCTAGCAGGCACCAAATAGATTTACGAACCTAAGAGTCCCCTGCCAATTTTGACTTAGAGGTTCACAGGGCTATGTGACACGAACCACAGGCTTGTAGCTTAGACGCTATATTTTCAGTGGCATCTTGATGCTTAAAGATGCATTCAGGCACCTACTAGTAACTGTGAAAAGGTGTAAAGCTGCAGGTGGGCACTTTACCAGCTTAAGTGCTTAAATACCAAGCGCGTTGTACTATCGCTTCTGAAAGCAGAGCTCAAGATCCCCAGCATTATCTGAATTTTGCCTTTAGCTCACTGCTGACCTGCATTGCTCACACGAGTAAAGTCAGATGTACCTCACAGAAGCTGGCAGAAATTGGGCCACTGATTCATGTGTCTATAGGATTAGTTATAATTTGTGTCTTCAAGTAAGACAATAACTTTATCATGCTATCACACTCCATGGATGCAATATCAGCACATATGGAAGACATTTATTACTATAAATATTCGGGCACTTGATAGTTATCCAAAAATATAAAATCAGGTTAATCATTCTATCCTACAATCCCTGGCAAGAGATTTGAACTCAGGTTTTTCTGGCTCAGCTTAAGGTTTTACATATATGATCATTTCTGCCAGCTGGCAGCACTAAAATCTTAGGCTGAAGTAGTTTTCCAGCAGCCAAATCTATCTGCATAGTAATGTTACAGAGCTTAGCTTTTTGCAAGCCATATATTACCTAAAGATATCCTCCTATTGCACAGAGTTATGAAAGTTTATGTAGTACAGGTAGAAGAATTACTTTTCTTTTCAGAGTTAATCATTAACATCTCTCAGAGAAATAAACAACTGAAGCTATTGTGTTATTTCCAAAGGTTGCCCGGGGCAAATGAAATACTAATTTCATTAGCTGTCACACATAATACAAGGGCAGCTATACTGTCCCTGCATGCATGTAAAATTGTTTCCAAAAATAAGCTGAAAGAGGAAATCTCTAAAGAATGCATAGCTACCCATCACAGTGAAGGCATGGGAGAAGAAACTAACAAACTTTTCTTTTAAAAAAACACCCAGAAAGATCAGCACTAGTGCTTGCTCAACTTCCAGTAACACAGGACTCCATCCTGGGACTCACCAGCTCTCCTGTAACTCAATGGGATGCTAGTGTCTGGCCACGTAGCAATCTCCTGCTAGGTGTCACAAAAATGAAAAGGTTTAAACTTTCAGTTTTGTCTCTTGTTACCAGGAGGTCTGCATATTCCTCGCTTCCTTCAAGAGAAGCTGCTGGGCTTTTCGCAGACACAGGACCCTGACTGGTGAAGTTACAGCAAATACAGGCCTGCCCTGCCCTCCTGTCAGCCCACCTGCATCACCATCCACGTGTGTAGGATGAGGACACTGCTGCCAAACGCCCAGAGGCCAGCCAGACCAGCCAGGCTGGGACTCCAAAGCCTTGTCCAGCTCTGTGTAATGCACGGGTCTGGGAACAGGACAGCTACTTGCCAGGAAACAGAGTCAGAGCCAAAAGGGCATTGATGGACCAGCACCAGTGCAGAGGCTGCTCAGGCATCCCTGCAGCAAGCTTCTGGAACTGGGAGGCTGATGTGGGTCAGTCCATGGCTGCTGCCCTGAACACAGCTAAAACCTCCAATGGGAGCCAATCTGGCTCTCTGCAGAGGTTCTGCAACACATCTGTGCCCCAGTCTTCAGCACATCCAACAGTGGATGTACTACCCAGGTTACTGCATCACCCATTAGCTTATGGCCAACTGCCTGGAACCAGAAAAGCTAGGGGGATCTCGTTACAAAAGGGGATTACAAAGAAGGGCAGCAACTATAAATGAACACTCATTGCTGGTGTTTCTCTGGGATGGGAATTACCCCAGTCACACAGAACTGCTCAAGTGTTTGGCGTTAAAACAAAGTGAAATTAATTTTTTGGAGTGTTCTTGACCCAACATCCCTGAATGCCCCATCTCTAAGTCACGAGCAAAAAGGCTCAAGCAGGTGGAGCACATGCAAGGTTTCCACAACATCTGATGTAGGGCCTTACGTTCTCACCCTTTGCTGGGAAGCCTCAGTAACTCAGAAAACCTGTGCAAGGAGGTTCAAGTTTCCCCCTCCCAGCCTTCACCTCCTCCACAGCTTACAGACTCATCATCATCATCATTATCACCACCACCACCACCCACACTTGCCCAGGAAGCACTCAGGCTCCTCCTCCTTCATCTGGATGTTTCCAGGACGAACCCACTGACCTGCTCCTCTCCTGTAGCTGTTCTTCTCCACCAGACCATCAGGAGGCTTTGCGCAGCCCATCTCCCTGGCGGGCTGCACAAGGCCAGCACGCGTCCAAAAGCTGTGCAACTCCTGGCCTGGGAGGCCACTGGAAAACAGCTCTTTCTCTTGCCTTGCAGAGCACATACTCCTTGTCTCCAAAGTGCTTCATTACCTGTTAATTAACAGAGAGCCTTCTTAATCCCTGGCAGCACAGCAGTGTGACAGCCTCAGATGGGCTGGGTCAGCCCGACCCATCACATCATCCCCTCCCCAAGACACCTTGGGATGTTTAAGCAAGCGACCCCATCCTGCACACCCACCTGGTCAGGCCGCACAGCTGAGCGAACCCCTCTCAGGGCTGGTGGCAGCTGCCCTAGCCCTCCTGCGAGGTGCTGCTTCCCCAAAACACTTCTACCCCATGGTTCAAGCAACTTGCTTTTCCTTGCGCATCTTATGGCTGTGCTTTGAACAACAGGAACAAAATCACCATAGCGGTACATTGCGAGTTCCTTGGCTTCCGTGGGAACGCTGGAGCACCAACAGGATGTTGCAGTGGTTGATACGTTCACTTACATGGCCATATGCAGCATATACTGCATTTCACCCCATATATCTATTTGCAAGACAATATGCTCTACTTATCCATAGAACCTTAACAAACGTTACATCAGGAAAAAAAAAAAATTGCAGAGGGTGAGTGCCTGTTAATCATAAGCTAAAGGGGAAAGGAAAAATTTTAAGTGAGATATAAAGGGAGGAAGTGACTCAGTGGGTGGGAGGGAGGGGACAAGCGTTCCAGACAGATGGGACATGAATAACTTTTCCATCTCCCTCTCTCTCTTCTCTCCCAAGTCTTGAAGAAACTGCTGTGTTGAAATAGTCAGTCATTAACTATTTGATGAGGTTTTAAAATCTGAACTGAATTCACTGAATGTAACCAACTATTATTACAGGGTCTGCATCACAGCAATGCAAGTGTTGGAGCCCTTTGGCAAGCCATAGCGGTGAAGGCAGGACCGAGCACTCGGCAGGAAAAGCCACTAAATGGCGTCAGCTGTTCAGCTCCACTCAGCCCTGGTAACGCCGAAGGAATCAAGAGCTGTAGCACTGGGCAAGCCTGCAGGCTGCCCGCGACCAGCACCATGCATCCATCGGTGCTGCCAGAACAGCCGCACAGCTCAGCCCATCATGTGCTCAGCCCACGGAGACAAAGACCTCCAGCGAAAGTCACTCGGGAGGAAACATCTGCGGTCCTCCAAAACCCCTCTCATTCTGGCTGTCTTCCTGCGGTCCAGTTCCTGGGGCAGATTCTTCCCCTGAACAGCATCCACCTCTTCAGAGGGCTGGGGCACAGGCAAAAATGCCCTCTGGTGCCAGGGCAAGGGCAGGGGGAGGCCAAGAGCACTCCTAAGTTCCTCCACTGCCAAGGGGAACCGCTCCTGCTCAGTCCACCTTATGCTACAGAAACAGGCTCTGAGAAAAACTGAATGAAGCATTTCCTTTCCTGGATGCCAAAGGCTAATTGACCAGCACGAGACCTGCTGAACTTGGTGGAACCTGGGCAGATATAATCACTCAGGAGAGCCAAAAACCAATTAACTGAATGGCTTCAGCTGGTTTGACGTCTGCCTCTTTATTCAAAAGCAAAACTAAGATCAATTTCTTAATATGCTCTGTAATATCTGCTATTCCTTCCCTCTCATTATTATTATTAGCATTGCAGCAGTGTTTTGTGCATGTAATGAAAGAGTACAACAAGTGCTGGAGTGGCCTGTCTGGTAGAGATAGAGTGGGTGAAGTCTCAAGCCAAACGATGATCTACATATAGAGGTATATAAAACAGGAAGGCTAGACAAGCCCTCCTTAGCACAGGCCCATCAGGTCCTGAGGGGATTCTTAACGCAAGGTAAGAGCCTACCCCCTGCTGATCACTTTTACCTCTTGCTTGCACAAGGAAAAGACAAAAAATTCCTGCTTTACACTCACCCTGCATGGCTGTGGCAAGGCTTGGCCTGCCCAGCACCACCACAAGGGCCACGGCCTCACCCCAGCTCTGCGAGCTCTGCCGTTGCTGCCAACAGGCAGAGGCCAGTAGGCGCCTGCCCACCGGCACAGAACCCAGAGCCCAGCCACTCGGCAGCCCTGCCGCCGTGACAGCACGTGGCAGGCAGGGGACGTGCACGCAGAGGAGACTAACCTCCAGCAGCGGGCTGGGGCAGGTGATGCTTTCATCTGCCATCCACCAGAGCCCCAAGAAACTTGCTCCTCAAATCCCACTGCATTGCCCGGCAGTTCCCCTATGTGTTTTGCTTTTGAAATTGCAGGTTCCTTCTCCCTCTGCACCTACATCGCTAACTGAAACTACATTCCCTTTGTCAGAAAGACATCAGCACTCTTTGCAGTCTTCTCTCCTAAAGTATAGCAAGAAATAGTACAGCATCGTACAAATTCCTCCCCTCCTCCCAATTCCTCCTTTTCTCCTCCCCTGAAATTAGGGCGACTTGGAGATAATGATCTCACCCGTGAAGATACAAACAGCATCATCTACATTTTTCAGCATCTCCCACGTATACCATCACGTGTTAACAGGCAGCCTTCTGGTGAACGTGCAGGCTTCCCTTTTGGATGCGTGACTCTGTACGGCCCTGAGAAAGATCCCTCCAAAACAGCAGCAGCAAGACTGCATTCATTTCTCTCATATGCATTTTAGCTGAGAGTGTTTTACCAGACTGCAAAACAAGCAAATCATTGCAGAATAGGTCCTTGAAGAAGAAACTGAGAACTACAAGGACAGGGATGATGCCGGAAGCCTTTTTTTTTAAGGAGCTGTAGATGGATAATTGTCCAAGACAGACTGGCTTGTTGACTTTCTCACAGCAAAAGGCAGAGGGACGTTTAATTGATTTTAGCCTGTAACTAAACATATACTTCTTTCAATATAATGAACAGCAATGCTACAATACTGCTATCCTAATGTAAATTGATCCACTACAGATGAGTGTTTAGATCAATGTGTGATGTCCTCATTGGAAATAAAACTGTTTGCTCAAGATTGCTATAAAGACAATGGGCACTGATAGACGATATTTATATGACAAGGAATGGTGCCTGAAGAGGATATTGCCAAGACCATGTCATCAATTATGAAGCCAACATTCACCCAACAGCCATGCACGCATTTTTAGAGGCAACACAACAGCAAGAAAGATCCCAGTGCCTTTGAGATAAAACACAAGAGGAACTAGAACAGCCAAGGGTCTCTTCAAAGCCAGAGTCATGTTCGTAACTGTACACAGTGACAGAAGTCAGCCAAAGAAACAAAAACACCCACTAAAATTTCACATGCCAAATCCCCGTGAGTCTTGCAAGGTTATGAGAGCAGGCACTCCCCAAGTGCTTCTTTCGAGCACTCCCAAGCAGCCCAGGTGCAGCAAGGTGGGTAAGGGATGATCAAAGGGAAAACATTTAAGGCACGAGGCCTACTTATCATCCTTCCCTCTGTGGGATGACCCTTTGGTGGCAAATGTCCCCAGCCAGGGCAAAACTCAGGGCTGAGCAGGTTGGCACAAGTGTGCTTACTGCTGCCGGTGCTGTAATCCCACTCGCTTTCCAGCATGGAAACTGCTGGAAAAAAACTACTTCCAGCCTCAGACAGAGAGGTACGAGCAGCCATGGTCCCTGGCCAGGGTAGGCAGCGCCAATGCTCATGTAGGGCTGAACAATGCCATTTGCCCAGCCACGCTATACTACGTATACGCACAACCCGCGTTTTGTCATCTCCGTGCATTTAGGAAGAAGTTACTCCCACTACCTTCCAAGTCACTTGTGATTAACACGTTTCTCCCGCTAGTAGCTATAATTGTGGCCTTTCATTACCTCACTCATGCGGGGCATTTTCTTTTCTCCCTCGTGTGCCAAAGAGGTTTTCTAAGAGCCGGAGTACGGGCTCACCTTCCCGCTGGATCGCGTCCCAGCCATTCATTACTGGGGCAACTGCAAGCACTTCTTCTAGGGATGGGCTCTGCTTTTGAAGCACGCTGCCAGGGCCCATCGGGGCGCTCGGTGGGACAGGGCCGGGCTACGCCATCGCCCTGCCCAGGAGCAGCGGACCCGTGCCCACCTCACGCCGGCCGGGGCAGTGCGGGAGCCGGGAGGCCCCGCATGTGATCAGAGGGCACCGCGACGACCTAAAATGGCCGCCAGGGGTGACAAAATGGCCGCCACAGCACCTCCTTCCATGGCTCCTCGACGGAGAGCTCGCCCCCACCCCGGCTCTCGCCTCTCCCATTGGCTGGGGCTCGGCCGGCTCCGCTTCTGATTGGCTGTCCCGCGGCCCGCCTCGGCAGCCGCAGGGCAGGGCGGTGTGAGGGGCGGAGGGCGCAGCCGTACAGCCAGCCGTCCGGGCTGCGCCTGGCCTTGCCTTGGCCTTGGGCGATCCCGATGTGAGGGACAGCCGCGCAGGTGGGTGACTCCCCAGGTGCTGTGCCGCGGGGATCCGCCGGACTTGCGGCGGTAGGGTGGCACCGGTTAGGGCCAGCTGCTCCAGGAGCACTGGGTGAGGGTGCCAACCAGCCGGGCACAGCTGTGGTATGACAGGGCTCGCAGGAGATGCGGTTGCTGTCTATGAATGTGATGGGTGGCCAGAGGTCAGGAGGGGACACTGGGTGTGGAAAACTAAATGAAAGGACAATGTTGACACAGAACAAACGATGCTAAATAACTTGTGAAAATAGTGCCATTAAGGGAGTGATATTCTGCAACAGCCTTTAAATACAAATAGGAGAGAAAAACAGCCTTTAAATACAAACAGAGGAGACTCCTTCAGCTTGTGAAACTGATGGTTGAAGCCAGTGGCAGAGGACTGTGTTTGCTGGCCCCATCCTACCCGACTTTACTTGCAAGAGTCCCCTTCATGTCAGTGAGACCCATCTGTTCTGTCTTGTTCTTCTTCCCTGGAGCGGAAGCACATGCTGGACACTTCTGGGCATCCCTGGTGAGAAGTAGCTGAGATGGTGATAAACATAGCATGTACTTTCACCTCAGGGTAAAGAAATCCTAACCCACCCTGTGCCACTCCCATATCTCATTTGGTGAGAATTTGCTACTGAGTGCAACTACTGTTGATTAAGGTTGGTCACAAAATTCCTTTCCGAGAACATTTCATCAGAGTTCTTGACCCCATTATGTTGTCTCTCAGACTTAATGAGATGAAATGCTACAAATACGTAGCATGTTTGGAGAATGAAACTAGAACACACAGTGATAGGTAAAGTCTCAGTAGTAACAAATAACCTTTTCGTTAAAAGGACCCCTCCTCCTGTCATTATCTTGATACACTGTTAAAAGGAATAGAAAGGTGAACTCTGTCATTAGCAGAAGCAGATTTTTCCTTGAAATAGTCACAGCTAGCTTCAGTTGAACACTAAGATCTCAAGTCAGGAAAATTCATCTGATCAGAACAGCTACTTCAGAGGAAAAAAAAAAAAAGCACCCTTCAATACCTAGGACTTTTACACAGAAGATAAAAGCCTAACCAAAAAAATAAAGAAGGGAAAGCCAGCCAAATTCCCGTTAGAATATGGTACAGATCTAGCAGGGAGGAAAACCACCATTCAAACTGACTACTAAGGGCAGCAGTAGATTTTCTAGCTCTTGAGGTCTTCAAATCAAGACCAGACCCCTTCTGAAGGGTAAGTTATGCCACTCCTCTTAGGAGGAAGCAGATGTAGTGCCTGAGCAACCAACATGGGACAGAGGGGATGTGTCTTGCCTTGAGGACAGGGCTGGGAACCAGGACCCAACAGAGGTAAGCTGTTCAGCAGCAGAGCAGCCTTCCACACCCTGGCATAGTAGTGAGGTTTTATCCTTCCTCCCACTGCCTTTATTTCTTCTGGCTCCAGTGAACCACACCCACCAGTCAAGCAAGTCCAGCATTTGGCCATCAGCAATCACAGTTTTGGGGAGGGGGAAGTTAGCACAAATCTCTGTTTGAACTGCTACTGTTGCTCCCTCACCCAGATCATATTTTTGACTGAGGTAGGGCTGACTCACCCACAGCACGCTCTCTGGTTGGCAAGCTCCCCGCTGTCTGCACTGCAGCCAAGGTGTGAGCACGCAGGTTTCCTGCTATCGCAGTGAGATGGGGCTCTCACACTCCTGAGCTGTCTGTATGTGACCAAAAAGAAGGACATGTGACAGGGGCACCAGAGCCACCCTTTCCAGCCTTCTTTGAACTTGCCCAAAGGTTTCAAGGGTGGCCTGCGTTTGCTGCTCCCTGTTGGCTTTGTCACATTGCCTGCTCTCCAACTCTCAGGCTGCCAGCATCTCTCCCCTGGATGACTTGGCTTGTGTTATTTCATGTTAAAACCGGTATGTTTTTTTAATGGCTATAAATAAGTTAAAACTGCATCTTTAATTAATCACTGCACTTCATAGTGTAAGTGGAGCTTTTTTGTAATGACTTGTTCATGATTTTAAGATGCCATTTGCTCACTGTCAAACATATCTAGCTTTTATCCCTGAAAGTTTAACAGGTTGGGGATAGAAACAAAATTTCATCAATGGAGGATTCTAATCCATTTAATCTAGTGCAAATAATTGGTTACTAAGTGGGAAGAGATTGAACAGCTACTTTTATCTAAGCAACAATGAACTTCAGGCAATAGACAGTATGTTCATAATCTTAAAAACATTTTAAACTAATCTTAAAATGTTTATTTTTCACTCACACAGGTTTGAAATCGGAAATACATATGTCCGGATGACTAAAACATGAAAAACAGATAGGAGCAGCAGCATGTAAAGTATAGAGAAGTAGAAGCATTAATAGAAATATTTCTGCTATTGTAGCTATTAAATGATTTTTTTTACGGTTTGGAAGAAGAACCCATATGTTTAAAGGATTTTTCCCCCCAATTAAAATAATATTTAGAGAAAGACACACGCACACACAGAGTGCATGCATAAACTTGTCTATCAGCAAAGTGAGGGCTGCTAATCCTTTTGTTTCTCGCCCCACCGGAAAGCAGAAAAGGGCACCTAATCCAACACCATCGACATCTTCACAGCACCTGCCTGGGGCATGGGCATTTTCAAAGGCTGGTTCATTCTCTCTGCCACCTCCCACACCCACTGAGGCCTGTGGAAACCCAGCCTAACTTTCCTGCCTCACACACTGGGACTTTACCAGCAGTTCAGAACAAAAAGTAGCTCACCAGTGCCAGGCTCCCAGTGTTCTGCAGTATGGACATTTCCTGGTACAAACAGGCCACATCTCTGGCAAGGAGATGTTTTGTTAAATCTGCCTTTGCCTGGTTAGTAGACCCTTTCAGATGTAGGGAGAACAGCTGTGCATTCCAGGGCGCTGCATGTGGCCAAATGCAGTTGTGCACAGCTTCTGAGTGCTGAGCCATTCCCTGAGCGGACAGACAGGCATGTGATTTTATTTGATCTCAAATTTAATTCAAGTGATGAGCAGGTGGCCAGATACCAAAAGATGTGGTTATTAACACCTTCCTCCCTCCATTATTTTTTCTCAAGGGAGCAAATAGATACTTTATATAGGATGTAAATGTGCCATAAGAAGAACTGCATTGCAACTATAGCAAAATATAAAACATTTTTAAAAATTGCTTTACCTTAATTCCTAGACAACGCAAGTCTGATGTGCAGTGTATGCTCTGTCTGCTAGGATTGAATCCATGCACTCACCACTTTGTTAGCTTAAGAATTTTGAGCAGTTTCTTCCATTTATCTGTATTCTCCCCAAAATCATTTCACACATTTCTCAGATACATCTATCCTTCTGGCATTCCTCTAGACACTCAGTAGGATGCCCTGCTATAAATATAATAAAGCCTTTTATTATGTCCATTAACCATGGACATGTGTGCTCCAAAAGTTTCCTGACACGCAGTCATTTGTGGCTTTTTAATTATAAACAGAAAATTTCTACCAGCAAAAGACAGCAGACTGGAAGTGGATCTTTATGGGTGTGTTTTGAGCATGTTTTTCAACAGGCCGACAGCACCCGCACCCTCTTTCAGATCCCATAGGAGACTCTCTGCGTGTGTACATACACGTACATAAGAAGCAAGTAACATGGCAGGTTGATCTTGCATGATAGGAATTTGTCGACTGTGCTGCCCCACGTGGGCTAATGGAGGTCTTTCAAACTCCAATAATAGCACTCTAATCAACTCTTTTTCCAACATGCAAATATTTCTCCCCTCCCATTTTTCAGACCTCATTCCTCTTGAACTCAGAAAAAAAAAAAAAAGCCCTGTAAATTACTTGACAAATTAAGTCATTTATTGAATGGGTTTTATTTCAACAACCAAAAAATTCTAACAGCCTAACAATGCACATAAGTTAAAAATTAATTATCACTTAGTGATAACAAAGATAAAGTTGATTTACATGGAAAAAAGAACATTTACAATATGTTAATCCTTATTCACATTGTTGATACCGCAATAAAACACATTTTGTTTGTTTTTTTTTTTTATTTCACAAAAAAAAGGCGGAAAATTGTGCTTTGTTAAGAGGCACTACAAGAAAAGTTTCTTTCTCCAAATAGATATTATATGATGGATATTGAATAAATAGACATATATGCATTGTAATTCGGAAAGTTCTGGCAAGACCACAGGCTAAAATGCCCACAGATTCACTTAGAACCACTGCAAAATTGGCAGTGAAATTTAAAATAAAAAGGCAAGACTCAGCATTGAAAAAATACCTAATAAAATTTTTGGTTGAAGTGTAAAAGATACCGAATGTTGATGCCATCATCAGATGAACAACCTAACATAGCTTGGCAAAATTCCGTTTCCTTTCAAATGTATGGAGTGATTTCAGCTACAGGATAAGAAGACAGTTTTGAAAGAGTAGCTCTGAGAGAAACATAAAGCAGCAACCATTGAAACTCTGATTAAAGCTGCAGCATACTACAGAAATAAAGGATGAAGAACAAAAGGGGTATTAAGTAAGCAACCCACCATCATCTTCCAAAGGTGTATGAAATTTATGCAGAGATACTCTTATGTTTCAAACATGAGTTTTGAAAAAAAAATCCCTTAAAAATTCCAGAGGTTACTGAGCAGCTAGAATTAGCTTGTATTGCAACGTCTTCTCCCTGTATATTGTCTGTTCTGAGTAAGTATCTACACATAGAGGTTTGTTTTTCATTTTTAACTCCTACCTTTTATACCTTTCAAATATATAAATAGTATTAACAGTTATATTACATTGCCTGGTGTAGTAAACAGAAAACAACTTTCAAAGTGATATTGCATGAGGTCTTTGTCAAGGTTACATGAAAAGCCCCTGTGAAGAAAAAAAAAAAAAATCAACCTAGAAACCTTGTTGGTACAGTTACGATTGCAATTTGAACAGGCATCTGAAATCAATCCAGCTGCAACAGTAGCGAAGGTGAGGTCTCTTCTTAGAAATCCTTGCACAGAAGTGAAAAGTAAATACTACTTGGTGTCTTCTGCGACAAGATGCTTCAAAACGGGTGGAAACTATAGTAGATTGCAGCTTTAGTGTTCAAACCATTGAAGAGTCAGTCAGTATTATTTCTGCTTTATGTAACGTTGTTGCTAGTTAGGTTGCTGCAAAACCCTTCAACAAGTGGGTGAGTGGGTGTGAAGGGCCTCCTGTCCCTGCAGCAGGGAGGCTGGAAAGCACTCATGCCTCGGGTGCTCTGCGCTGGAGGTGGGCTGCAGCTTGGGAGACCCGTGGCTGAAAACACTTCATTTCACTGGCACAAATGCGCAACACAGAGGAAGCCCAGCTAAAACAGAAACACAGGGGAAGCTGGAGAAGAGGGTGAATGGGAAATCACCAATGCAAACCCTTTATCTCTCAGCAATTTACCTGGACAGGACTGTTGGGATTGCGGTATTCCGTATCCCAATGTAACTTTACACTTGCATGTGTGTGTGTGTTTCACCTTAGTAAAAACAAAAAGCAACAATAAGAAGGAAGCTTATAAATTTTAAGATCTGAAACAGAGAACAGGTAAATAAAATCCACAGTAAAATGTGGTTCATAGTATGAATTCCATACATCAAATCTCAACATATTATTTTTCTTCTCTTTCTATAAAGACCTCATTAGCAGACAAGTCTTCTATGCACTGAACTACAGTTTTAGTCATTCTTACTCCCATGAAAATTCATCTGTTCACTACGGAAAGGACTATGGAGAGTGGAACATGCTGTATCCTTTTAAGTGTGCATTTTGTTTAAGGTACTTTAACTTACTAGTTTTCTTTTTAAGGTGCCCTGATTTGTTTTTCCATTTTCTCTCATTTTTCCTCTTTTCTTTTTTTGGCAGTGTTGATTTACATCTTTAAATACATACCTCAAAAATTATCCATCAAGTTGCCAGATAGGAAGCCATATAATAAAAAAAAAAAATCAGGGATAAACATAGAAAATAAATAGGAATTCAAAAATAGTCACCACACCCTGAGAGCAGGCGGCAGTTTATCAAAAAGCCAAAGCAACTCATTGTGAAGTGGTTTTAATACATAAACAAGTCTCATCTTTAAAGAACTCATTTCACAGTCTATACTTTCAGGCTGTAAAGTTCCGTCCCATGCAATTTTAATATATATATATTTTATGTAAATATATATATATACACACAAAGTTGTAAATTTTCATTCATTGATTTCATAGGACTTTTTCTTCCCATTTACTTGCTAGATGTCCCTTTCATAAGTGCAAGATTAATGAAGGCATAATCCTATGTGATTACAATGATTACTTCAGTCAGATGTAGGAAGTGTAACACTCAAGTGTCTGTGTCAAGGCGATGTCTGATTGGGCAATGCTGAATTAATTCAGTTTGCACATGGATCATGCGCAACAGAAACAAAAAGTAAAAAGAGAAAAAAATAAATCCTTGGATCAATGTATTGCTTTCTGTTTTCCTATCTCACATTATCTCTGGTCGATGTCCACTGGAGCTGCCTTGTTTTTGTCGGGGTTCTCTTCCTCAGGCTCCACTTTGTACATCTCCTCAGAGCCCTCCTCACTGTCGTTCTCCTCCGACTCTGTCAGCAGCTCCTCATCCTTGTACTCTGCCACATCAACCACTGTTCCCAAATGCTCTTTTAGCTTCCCATGGTGCTTTACGTGGTAACGTTGGTTCTGGAAGAATTTGATGATGGTGTGTTTGGGGAGATCCAGCTGAGCAGACAGGGTATGAATGGCTTCCTGATCAGGGTAGAGACCTACATCGTGGATAAAGCTTTGAAGGATACCTAGAGCTTCCAAGGATATCTTGGTACGGGATCTTGGCTTTTTGGCACAACTGTCCTCAGCAGGTGGAGGAGGTGCCTCTTCTCTAGGTGGGGAATTCTCCTTTGCAGGCTGGGACTGCTGTCTGTGCAGCACCTATAAGATTAAACAGACAAATATTTCATGTACACAGTGACCCCCCTTGGTGCTTGAGATAAGAGGCACTTGTACAGGTCTTTACACGGAGTCTAACTTCTATTTATGAAGAAAAGTACTAATCATTTCCCACTAGGTTTCTTACCATTAACTGTAACATTAGCTGTACCAGTAACTGCAGACTGAAAGGAGAAAGCAATATAAAAGATAAACAATGTAGGCAAAAATAGACATACAAATACAAAGTAAGTAATAAATACAAAATGTAGGTAATAAAAAGAAATATAGCCAAAATCAAAATTAAGTCAAAAGGTGTTGTAGTCTCTTTGTCACGACTGGCCAGTTGTCCCATCTCAGACAAGTCATTCTCCCTCTTTGCTCCTCCTCTGCCCCTTCGTTGTTTCCTCTTGTCTTTTTAGGCTAGAGAAACCATTTCTACAATATGCCAAGTACCACACAGACCTAATCAAATGCGAGACTGTGAGGTGCAACTTTATCGTGAATAATGATTTGTCATTAAAAATCCATCACAGCTGTTTTATGAAAAAATATATATATATATATATATAGAAGTCCAGAGATTTGATAAGAGTTCCTTCTATCAAGAGTGACATCACAGACAGTTCAGTGTTTGTTGTTTTTAAGCCAGATTTGATTAAATGCACCTCTTGTAAAGATTTCTCTGTTTTACATCTGTATTAATTTCACTAGTTGAAGAGTTCAAATAATTATATCCCTCCACTCTGAGAAAGCCTCTGGGCAAACATTTTCCAGTCTTGTAACTGATTTTCACCAGCAGTATCTCCTTTTCGGAAAGTTTAAAGAAAGCATATGTAACTCTTAATCTTCCTAACAGCCACTTAAAATGGCTGGGAAAGGCCCTTGTGCAGCCCTTTTTCCAGGAAAAAACAAACAAACAAACAAACAAACAACAACAACAACAAAAAACACTTGCTCTGAACTGCTAGAAATACAGAGGAACTACATATGCTTTCTTTAAAACCAAATCTATACAAGAGAAATTACCAGCAAAAATCCCCTACAGGATTGAAGATTCTATTTGCCCAGAGGTTTCGTCAGATGCAGGGAAATAATTATCAGAACTCAATGCTACAGAGCTAACTAAATCAATATGGATAAATATTTCCTTCCACAAATAAGAGGGAATTCTGGCTCTTCACCCAAAGAAGAAAATGTTTTTGCTGCAAACCATACCATCAAGAAAATCAACCCTACATTAAAGCTCTCTAAAAGGGAGAGAAAAAAAAAATAAATAAAATTTGCTGAGACCTTGCACTGAATTTTACACACATGCTGAACCCCTAGTAAAATCCTACTGTATCAGAGTTATTCATGCAAGAGGAAGTTCACTGTGGAATATCAGATTGTCAATACATGCAAATAAATAAAATGTCTCTGTGCTGAAGAGCCTTTTATTCATTTTCTTCATCAAACGCTGCTGTCATAATAATTTACAATACTAGCAATCTCCACAGTTTTTGAAGAGAATATGAAAGTCCCCAACAGCTTCCCACTGCGTAAGTTTGGCCGCGGAGCCGGACCTAGAGGAGATGCTGTGAAAACAACATGACTAACAGCCCAAGAAAGTGATTACGTTCCTCTTGCCCATGCCTTGTGGCAGCAGGAGGCACTTGGCAGGCAAAAAATGTCTCCAGCTGATGCTCAACACCAGTACAAGAGACATGGTGTCTCCATGAACAGCAGGTACAGGCGAGAGTGCACGTGTGTGGAGACAACTGCATGTCCTGATGACTGCAGCACAAGCCACTGCTGTGGCCACGGAGCAGTGCTCGTCAAAGTGGCAGAACGCATCCAAACAAGGAGGCAGCTCTTGGCAGCTCCACACAGTCACTTAAAAGCAGGTGCTGCCAGCACCGCCAGGCAGGTCTGAACAACTGTGGAAGATATGCTGCTGAGCAGAACTACAGATGTGTTCTGGTACCCATGGATTCACTTTCCTCCCAAGCACATAACCACTCCAGGCATAAAGAAATGGAAGCAAGCTCCATCGGGGGAGAGGAGAAACTCAAATGGAAATGCCGGGTATTCTGTTTTATGTTTTACTACATCTCATGCAATAAAAGAGCATAATGTTCCAATGAACTGAATAGCTCAGTTGCTCTTTGAGCATTTCTTTTTTGTCCATGGATTGTTTTCAAAGAGAAAGAGTGACGTTTTCAACTAGAGGCATTACAGATGAGGGTGGGTGAGATCCATACCAGCATCAGCAGGGAGCACTGAAAGCAGCAGAGCTGGGCTCGCTGACACGAGCTGAGGACCCAGCCCCATAAATTTGTACCACAGCCCCTACCTACATTATCTCCACTGTTGTGCCCTCTGGTCCTATCTCCTGACACCATAAGGCCCAGAGCAGCCAAAAAGAAAAGGATTTAACACCACAAACTTCCAGTGAATTTACAGCCAGTGTCATATGAAAAACCTCATGTAGCATTGCTAATCAGAAGCTGAATTCAAGTAGCAGCTAACACAGATAGAAACACATCCAGAAAGAGTGTGAATTATTCAGTTCATTCTTGTTGGAGTTGAAAGTCGTTTTTTTCCCCTTTTCAGCTGACAAATAGCATGAGAAATGATCCAGCCTGAAAAATGTTACAAGACTTCCAATCAAATATAACGATGAAAAAAATCCAACAATACAGGATCAGCAGCAGTAAAATGTTTAATTTGAAGGAGATGAAGAGATGCCTACAGCATCTATAAAGCAATCAACCAAAGAGGGCCGAGAGCGGGAGAGAAAGAATAATTTTACTTAACCCTTCTTTCTCTGGAGTGACCTCTCTACCCTTTTCCAAAGAGAAAAATACATAATGCAGAGGATATCAATGTAAAAAATCAGAGGAAAAAAAAAAAAAAAGGCGGCTTATTTGCCTTACTGTTTTCTTAAATAACACAAAACCCTAAAGCTACTCTTGCACCACATAAATCTCATGTTTTCAGTGACTTCTAGGGGCTTGCTCCAGATTTCTAATGGCACTAACAATGGATTTCAGTGATAAGACATTATCCATATACACACACACAGATGTATAAACGAACAGACCTTCGTTCAGATCTAGTCTGTGACTAGTTTTATACTTCCTTTCAATAATATGGGCCATTTAGTACAAAAGTGCATGTTTTTCTATGCGAAATAGATCAACAGTTGAGGCACATGATACAATATGAAATCCATATTACCTTTAGGTTAAATATTTGCTTTCAACTATGTTTGTAAAATGCACTGATTTGGTCAATTTTCTTCCTTCATGTCTGGCTCTGCACGCCACATCCCCATGAAGGAAACTGACCATTTTTGGTGGTTTCAGATTTTACAGATTTTGGGGTCATTATTACACTCTTAAATCCACAGGTAAAATTTCCACCAACTTCACACACTGTTGTACACACCCGGCCATACACTCTGTATTTTGGGTCAGTGCTGTTCTGCTGCTCTACTGCAAAAAAAGAAAACCCCACTGATTCTTTTGTGCTTAGAGTACAGGCTGTAGCACATTTTCCAGTGCAGCTAAACCCTCCCAAATTATGGTCTGAACCTACCACTAAGCACCCCGCATATAGTGGGGCTTCAAAGAGAAGGTACAAAAATGACGGCCAGATGCAGCTTTCCTTTTCCCAAGGCCAGCTGGTGCTGGGCTCACAAGGGGCACACACCGGCGTAGGCTCCCCCTGCCCCCTTTCCCACTCACCTCTCCCACCTCCGTGCCTTCCCCAGCGCAGCCCCAGGGCTGCCTTCCCCTCATCCCACTCTGCTGCCAAGTTCAGCTCACCATCTGTTCCCCTCACTGAAAAATCCTCTGTGGGCTCCTGCCATCCCACCTCTGCTTTCTGCCCTCCTTTGCCCTTCCCCACTGCTCCCTGGCCACAGGTGGGGGCAGCCTCCTGCTCCACAGCCACCACCATCTGGAGCTGACTTCCCCTTCCCTCCCTCCCTCCCTCTCTCCCTCCCTCCTCACCATCTCCCCATCTACTTTTGAATCAAATGTGAAGATATAGATTTCCTTCCATGCCCACAGGACTTATTTTTTCCATCCCTTCCAGAGATTTCATTTTTAAACTCTACAGGCATCACTGTGTTCTCAGCATTTCAGAACAGAGCAGGTACAAAAGATGTTGCTTTATGAAGTTTCATTCAGGTAGATTTTAACCTCATAGACAAACTCATTTTTTCAAACAAATTAACCAGCCCTGGCAGAAAACTTGCAAGAAAACTAATATGATGGAAGTTGACTTTAAAAGATAAAATGACTAGTCTTAAATCACACTGTACTGAAATATGATTTGAAGGCCACAATGAAAACCAGCTGGAAGCCATATGTAAAATATAATAGTACATGCCTACAGGGAAGGAAGTGAGATATTGAATGATTAAGTTTAGGAGAGTATATAATGTAGTGTATCATTACGGGAGTGATCAGGATTACTTGTAATAAGCTAAGGGTTTGTGGTCTTTCTAAAATCCAAAGCCAAGAATTATTGGGGGGAAGGGATCACCGCACTGCTTCGCATGTATCTACTCCCCGTGTCTGGGGACATTCCTGCAGGAGAAACCTGACTTCAGCAGCCTGGGACAGCCATGTTCTGCAGAAAAGAGGTGAGTGAACCCAAACTGAACAAACATCACGTCATCAAAGTCTCTTTTCTTCACTGTATTTAATTTTGGCTGGATTCACTATCCCACTGGTGTTCACTTCCATCTTCACCCACTTTCTAGCTCGACCCAGACATGTGAACAAGGTGAGACACTAAAGGGGGCCAAACGGGATGCTGGAGCAGGGTACGCACATGCCCTCATGCACCCTCTGCCAGCAAAGCACTAGCTAACAACACTCCACAAAATGCCATGTTTTGTTGCCTGTGCAGCCATTGCAGCAGATTAGAAACAGGAACTGCATTTCTACATGGAAACCCCAAATTCTTTTGTTTTGTGCTGTGTTTCTCTTGTTCCTTTTGCAGACAGGATTAGCCATGTGAGCTCCTTTCCAACAGGAGATGGTTTGCTGAGATGATGAGGTGTCCCTTACTATTAAAAACATCAAAAATGTAAAATTCTTGGAAGATGAGATTGTGCTTTAGAAACAGACACTGCACTTCAGGCTACCTTTTCATCTTCCCTCCACACGTACACCACTCTCACAGCCAACCATGACACTGTTATATCACACCAAAAGACTTTCATGCCAAAGAGAGTACGGTTTTAGCCAGCTTAAGGAGCCCGAAATAAAGGCCAGAAAGAATGCCCACACAGCAAAACATGTGTTCAGTACATCTTTTTGGTACATCTAACACCAGCCACCCATCACATCCCTTACAAGCATTCACAACTAGTGAGCAGGATTTGCCACCAATTGGACTCAATGCAAAAACGGCTTCACTATGTACTTGGCCATGCAAGCAAGTCCTTTGGAAAAGCTCCTTCCCAGTGACTTGCTAAAGTTAAATAGAGGGTGGGGGACAAGCTAAAACAAGGTGTTCAGCTACACTTTGCTGAGACCTGCAGATGGAATTTGCAACAGTTTACCTTTGCAAGCCAAGAGCTCCCAGGCAGCACTGTCAGTGCCTGGCTATCTGCTAAGAGTTTACTTGAGACAACCTCCATCACCTTTCAAAGAAACCTTATACTAGAAGGATGTACTGTCTATCCCTCATAGCATATCTTACAGGAATAATCTGTGGGAGATTATCTATTCAAACAAACAACCTTACACCCATTACCCCCGGTCTTTGGCAGCTTATCTTCGTATATGAAAATGTGCGAGAACAGAACACAACAAACTGCTGCAATAAACAAGATTGCACCCTGACAGCCTCCCAGGCCGGGGGTGACACTGGCAAGAGCATTAATTAGATACAATCACTGTGCCAAGACACTTTACAGGTTTACTAGGAATGTCCGTACAAGAAACTGTAGCAGAAGTTACAACTTGCACCTGTGTTCATTTCTTTCCTTTAAGAAATGTGGTTGTTAGACTACCTTTTTTTTTTTTTTTTTTTCCCCTTGCAAAAATGTATTCATTTAGGTAAATGTTTCAACACTAGTCTGAGCCCCAAATTAAGTATTTTTGTTGGGCTCATTCTCACAGTGGTGATTTCACACCTTGACATCATAAAGCTGTGTTAAAGACTGCGGTTTAGTTTCCTTGCTTTTCTCGGATTATACAGTCTCCTAAGGTCAAAACTCAGGAAAATCCAAAACTGTTATTAAAAAAGAAAAAGTATCTATGAAGTGATGACAAATTGCAGACTACAGGTGTTAGATTACATTTTGACTTCAGGCAGGTTTAATATACTTTAGTTTCCTTTTACAATTGCCCTTAGCAGGTACTGTTATCAGTAAGGGATTTAAAAATATATATATGGTACTCAATAAAAGAAGACTGTGTCAAAAGAAATCAATATGAGAGTGCAAAATGGTAGGAAGTCTGACATGGATAAATATGTTCACTTTCATCTAACTTCAGTCCAAGCTTCTTTTAATTTTGTGACTCAAATACTAACAGCACATCCTGTGCATTTTCCAATGCAGTTTAGTAATTGCTTCACAAGGGTAAACACCATTATTACAGATAATTATAATACATGTTTGTGATATGATGTGCCCCATCTCATGCAAGCCAGACCAAATCTTTATGAGCTGTTGGCTAGAACAGCTTGTAACCCAGGAGCCCTGGGTCCTATTTAGCTGCAGAGACAAAGCATTCACACAGTAAAAAAAAATTCCTGAATATTCAGATCTTTCCTGCCACTGTTCATCTGCTACTGACCACCACTGAAGCCAGAATATTGGATCAGACAAACGCTATGTCCTAAATCTCCCAGCTCTGAGGTACAATTCTTTCTCTGAGCCACGCAAAAAGGGGAATAAGAAGGAAATATGAAGAAAGAAATGAGTTCCACAGGGAATTCAAACTCAAAGGCAAGTTTGTTTTCCAGACTGGAATGTGAACTGGTTGAAGCGACACATTTCAACATCTTTGGAGCACACTCTCCACATGCTTCTCTTTGCTTTACGGCAGTCGTGTTGCTTAAGGGCAGGAAATAGACAGTGATCTGAAAATATGGCAAGCACTGAAAAAATACCCTGTCTCTGAAACAGTGGTCCAATCCTGCAATTCTCCTCCAGGATCAAACTATCAAAAATGGTCAAAAAGAGTCAAAAGAGATAACAAAGAAATGAAAATTTGAAAAAATAGTTAAACTTTCAGTTGTGTATTGCATTTGCCACCACACAAAAGTGACAGCATAAGCATTAGCACAATGCAATTAATCTTGACTTACAGGCGGGAGGGAAGGTGTCTGCTCCCTGCACCCCCACACACGCTGCTCCCTTTAATGCTACCAGGAGCTTAGCATGCATCAAAGAGCAAATACACCACAAAACATTTTTAAGTGCTATCATCACTGGAGATAAAACGTAAATTACAGCCTGATTACAATGCGCTGCTAAGAGGCTGCATGTGCAGCATAGCTCACAGTGATGACTGGAGATGACCAGATAACTTTTGGACAGGTCTTAAGGTTACTGTAAAACATCTGTGCGTAGGAATCTGTTCTCATCTTTGCTTTTCTTTCCTGGAGCTGTGGAGCTGCTATCTGCACAGTTGTTTGAAGAATGTTTACAAATCAGCTTGACAAAGGGAAAAAAAATTCTGCCATCACTTGACCACAATCATGATCTTATTCTTCAGTAATGCGTGGTTTATTTCCCTTTCCTGATCTCTGCTAATAGACAGCACGTGCCTACACAATAGCCACTATTTTGTCTGTATAATATTAAAAAAATAAATCACAAAACTCTGACAATGCAGAGCAATGTCCCGGTGTTTCCTGGGGTAACTGTTCTCTCTCGAACGCTAACACAACTCTTCCCACAAAAGCACAGGCACAACTTTCATTGCTGTGCAAGTGCCTGAGAACTGGCTGATTTTATGGGCTAGCATAAATGAGCTCATGCTGATGAACGTTAGTGGATTAGCTATGCATTTCCCATCTTTGGCTGGTTTAAGCCAGATTCTTAGCTTAACTGCATAGTAACTGCGCAATAGTGAATATCCATCCCTTTCTCAAGTATCTAGCTGCAGCCTGGAAGTGTTGTAAACAAATACTATTTAGCCCACAGGTGGAGCCAGCACATACCTACTGTATAAATACACAACCGGCCGGCTTCAGTCCGGCTTCTGCTGGCACAAGCCAGGGTGCTGGTGACAGAGAGGCCAATGTGTCCAGGAAGCGTTGCACAACGCCTCTGCAGACTCTCTCCTGAAGGCATCGGTGATGGATGGCTCCATTGTCTGGGGATGGGGCATGGCCAGCACAGCTGGCACGAGGGCTGGCTTGCTTGCTGCATCCCCCAGCAGGCAGGCAGAACTCTGCCGGCCTTAAATAAGCCAGCAAAAGCTTCTCTTGCCTGTAACCTGCAGTAGCGAGGCAGCCTCACCCCACAAGGGAAAATGTAACAGCCCCATAAAGGTTTGGAATGTTCTTCTACATGGTGACGCTAACTGGCGTCCCACCCAAGAGGGACTTTGAACACAAGTGTATGTGCACTGAGGGCCCCAGACCCTTCCAGCTAACACTTACCTTCTTCAGAACACAACTGTGAGCTTTGTGGGCCTCTGACTTGGCACTTCCCTGCTTTCTCTTGCAGCCCTAGCAAGGCTCACTGGGGTGCTACTACATGCAGAGCCCAGCTTGGCAGCCTCCAAATGGAGCCTAAGCTTAGTGCAGCAGAAGGGAGGGTCTGCCAAAAATTTCAGATTGATACTGAATTTCCCTGTCCCAACCCTGCTAATCCTAACGAGGAGCTGGCACAATGCCACAGGAACTAAGGAAGTAACAAAAGGCTTTTTGATTTGCTTTACTTCAGACAAAATACTTCTGGTATCCTCTGCATTTTCTTTTTAACACTACACATGTTCTCCTTTTCATCTGAAAAATCAGAGGAGCATTTGCGGGTAGTCTGGGTGAGATCTTCTCTGAGAAGCCCCAACTAAGCAATCCTTAGGGTCAATCTCTAAACCCCTAACTGTGGTGGCATGAATGGCGCCACTATAATCATGCTGTTTCCAGTTACTCAGATAGGCACTGAATTATTTCAGGAAGGATATGTTTGGATTAGACACTGGATTCTGGAGGGACGGTTAATTATTTGTCCCATCAAACTGTTTTAGGTCCTCACAGATGGCTATTTGGGGTTCCAGGAATACCCAACTGTACTGTTAATTTTTACAATGGGGGTAGTTACAAGTCAGGAGAACCTGACTGTTATGGTTAGTGAAAATAGTAGATTTGTGCTGATAAAACACTACTCAGCATGTTTTTTGCTTTCTAGACGTAACCACCAATGTACTTAATAACAGGACTTGAGCAAACTATACTGTGTGAATCAAACACATAAAAGTATAAATATTCCTTTTTTTAGAAAGTAAGTCTTAAAAATTGCATTATAATCAACTACCATAGTAAAAGGCAAAATATCCAGCATTACCACACATGCAACGGGCATAATGTGCTTTATTATACCCTTAGCTTGAAACTGGGTAAATAAAAATCAAATGACCAAAGTACACTCTGCCCCATAGATTAGGGCACTGAGGACAGGAGGCCTTGGAGAATTAGATCTGAAATCCTGTGTCTTCCTGGTAACACTGTTAAAGGTGGGTACGTCTGGGAGAGCGAGGAAGCTACGCTGGCATAACTGCTTCTGAAGGTTCGCTACTCTGACCTGTGCCTATATTTTGCGGGTTATGGATGCTGGAAGAAAAAGGTTTTAAGGAAAGTCTCCTACCAGCAGCACCTGCAGTTTATCTTCACAGTACCAGAAAATATATGCAGTTGGAAAATAAAAGGTACTTGTTCATTTTTAATAAAATAGTTTACTATATAGCCAGCAACGTTATAGTAGGACAAAACAGAAAAACACATTGTGTTGTAGCCATCTCTGGCTTTTCCACTGCCTGCTGGGGAGAGCTCTGCTGACCGCCCAGCCCTTGCTTGGCTACACACATCTAATTGTGGAGGAAAGATCAAACTTAACAGAAGCCTGCAGCTTATATAGGTCTGTGTGTAAGGAGCCCCAGACTTTTGCTAGAAATGCAAAACGCCATTCTTCTCTTCATTAAGATTAGAATTATGCAGCATTTTTCAGTCAAAAATCTTTGTTTCAGTCAAAAGTTTTGACTGAGTGACATCAAAGTATTGCTTAAATAAAGTCTGCTTTTCTGAGCCATTTGCCTGGGGAAGGGGGAAATATTCTGACAAAGTTCAAGCAGTCATTTAGGCATTCTTCACGAAACAGCAAAATCTGGCAGCTTTTATTCAGAGCAACTTTTGCCCTTCAAATCCTTCCTTTCCATTTTCCTTTAAAGCGTTATGTTGCTCTTAACTGCTACAAACCTTTTTTTTTTTCTCTTCCTTCCTATTTTAACTGAAAATAACAACTTTAAAAGCACCAACATTTTTTTCTTTCAATATTTCAGAAATGTCGGCAACCTCTTAAACTTAGCTCAAGCACTTACGTAGCTCTAGGCTGTACCACCCAAGTAATAGAGGCTCACAGCCATCTACCTACCTATGAACTTCGCGGTCACAATTACAAAGGGCAATACTGGTGGGAAGGAATGAAATGTAACACAGTTTATAAAGGGAACTGGATGTGAATCTTTCATATCTCAAAATCCAATACAGCTTATGATTCTTATTGCATGTGGGAGTAATTTCATCTATGGAATTAGCAGCTTGGTCAGTAAGTCTGATAAAAGCCATAAAGTACCTTTGAATATACTCTGGCTGGAGTCTTCTCAGCACAAGGAGCGCATGTTACAGCTGATGACCAAAGGGACACACATTTATGTGGGAACTCATCCTTAGTTTTGGTCCATCTCACCATATTTAGTTCCATTCTCTCCAGAAAGAATGGATCAAAGCCTTTCTTATCATTCAAACACCCCAGGAAAAGGTGTCATCAAGACTATTCCCCCTCACCTTTCTGACACTCTTGAACCCAAGAAATTTACAACCTACCTGTCTGGGAACCAGACTAAACTCAAATGAATCCCAAACAGAGCAATATGGCATTCTGAAGCCTGATCTCATCTAAACCAGGGGACAACAGGAGTAACATTACTCCAAGTCAGCAATGCTTCCCCAGTGCTAATCAGACCATTAAAAGCCATAAGCAGTTTGTTCTGTGCCGATGGACAAAGACAACCACAGAAATGAATGAAACCCAGGGCAAAATCAGAGATTAAAAGTAATAATACTCCTTTCAGCGAACCACAGTCTGAATGCATGATAAGTGGCTAAAAGACAAAATCACTGCAAGATCTAGAGACAATAAAAAAAAGTCTCCTGACTGAATGAAATGTAAATTAAACCAGGTCTGGTACAAAAGCATTTCCTTCACGAGGCTGTACTTGCTGCCACTGGCAAACACAAACCCCTTTGCTGCCAACAAGGGCTGCTGCAGCTGACCCTCCCTCATCTCACTTCGGGAAAACACACACACTCGAAGTCAACAGTTGGAGGGAAATGAAGAAACACCCAAACACAGAAGACTTGCTAGGAAAGATTACCATGTAGGCTCCCTCCCCAAATAAGCAGATGGTTTCCAGCTAGTCAGGGTCAGGGACTGCCCATGCGGTTTCCTGCCTGCTTGCCTTTGTAGCTTATCTAGATCTCATCAAGATATGTAGTCCGAAAAAATTAGAATGGCTAAGTGCAGAAATTAGGGAAAATAAGTACAAATGAGCCTTGTTTTGCACTTGTGCTGAGAACCAGGGGAATGTGCGCACATGGCTCACCTGCAGTGGTGCCAGCCCTCTCCTGGGGCTGTGGCATAGCTTACCTGCACAGGTCAGGTCAGGTCTCCTAACACCACTGTGCACACCCAGCCACCAAGCTGTGCCGAGCTCTACCCAAAACACTGGGAAACAGCTCAGCTGCTTTGAAAATGCCCCTGCCATCGGTTTACGAACCTGTCTGCCTTAACTGTGGTGCTTGTGCCTGCTGGCAGTCCAGCTCCGCGCTGTACCGCCAGGGCTGAGAGGACAGCCGGCCTGGGCCCACTGGCCCCAGCCCCAGGCCGTGGGGTGCCACCTGCATGCCACCAGCCTCACCAGGCAGCAGGGAGCCCCTACCAGAGCCTGGCATGGCCCCGGCACGCTTCTGTGTGGATGTGGTGAGCCAGGCACTGGGACTGCGAGGGCCCCAGCACCACTCCCGCCTCCCCGCCATGCTCGCAGCCCTCAGAGGGGTTGCACACATGCAACACACGGCCACGTGTACTGTACAGCTCCACACAGATGCTGGCTCTTGCAATGCCGTGCATGGGAGCAAAGCAAAAATCCAACCAGGAACGTATGCTTAAGCTACCATATGGAAAGGGCATTCTCAAATTAAACCCTGAAAACCAGATGAGATCTGAGCAAAGGACAGTTTCACTTAAAGGAAATCTCTGAGGTCAACCAGCAATTAACTGAAAGGTTCTGATTGAATACACTATTGACTGCTCTCCCATCAGACAGCTTCCTGTTTATTATACCTTATGGGCTGTCTAGGTGCCAAGACATTAAACTGTCAATAATCTATTAATACTAAACAGCTCCTCCTTCCTTATTCCTCCACACACATACTCTTAGGCTACAAAAGTGCACAAAAAAAGATGCAAATTTTTGAAGTGAGATGGGAACGAAGCTTTTTAGGATATTTCTTTGCTTGGTTCCAGCTTCAATGCAGAGCAACGTTCATAAACAATATAACATGCAGTCTATAAGTACATGGAAAAAATTGTGTTAAAAAAAATCAGACATGATTGAGACCATATCCTGAAATCTGGCTTTCTTTTCCAAGCCATCTTTAAACAGTCTAAGTTAAATTTAATTAACAATTTACAACAAGAAGAGAGAAGTTATTTAAAGAGAGGCCTACAGGTTCTTAACATTCAGTGTCTGGGAAACAGTTGTATATATATTAAAAAAAAAAAGTTTTAATGAATTTAATAGAGAAAAGCACTTTAATTAAATGCTGTCAAAGAGGATTGTATTAATGACTGCACACAAAGGAATTTAAAGCAAGCCAAGTATATTTAGCAAATAGGAAGTAGGCTTTCAGAGGCTGCAGCTATTTATGTTTCTGCCATTGCAATGCATCTAGATCACATTGCCAATTGAAAGCAGTTATGCTATTAGATATGATTTTATTTATTATGGATTATTAAAATTTCAAGCACTGCAGGGAATACATTTATCTCACTCCTAAAATGAAAGAACAAAGATATTTCCTGCTTGTTCAGTACGAGGAAAAAAATAGATGAGGAAATAAATAATAAAAATAACTTAGCACTTAACTAGTGAAGTGTTGTCCAGACAGATCTTTTTACGGGGCCTGTTGAGTCCTGGAATTTTAGCGTGTCTCTTTCTTTCTGCTACAACCGGATGGATTTGCAGTTGCCAGCACAGCTCTCCTCAGCACAGCACAGAAGAGGAGTGAGCTATTCCTCCTCACAGGCACAAACCTATTGTATCCTGTAGTAGTATACTTCTGCAATCTCTTGCATGTTTCAAATCTAAAAATTACCAAAACCCCAACAAGTAAAAAGAAGTCAGGGTTGCCAAGCTTTTTGCAAGCAAGATTGAAGAGACCAGCGTTTTCCAAACCTAACCAAGAGACTTAGCCATATCATTCTGCTAAAAACCTGTACAAACTACAGATCTGCATTAAGCTTTTTTGCAGAATGTGCTTTCTTTCCTCAACACTCATGTGATGGGATTTGTGGCAGAAAGAAGGTGGCTCTTCATAGTCCTCTCTGTCCATGTGCCTTGGATCAAATGGGCATGGTCTAATTAAAGAATAACCCAAACCATAAATTTGAGAAAAAACAACCAGGAATTTCAAGGATGTCAACATTATTTTGCTCTATGACAGTACAAATAGCATAAAACTAAAATTGGTCCGAATTGGAAACCGAGGAATGTTTTTTGACATGAAGTTAATGAGATGGCTGGGTCTATACTATCCAGGGTAAGTTCTGCGATTTACCACATCCTTTTTGCCATATGTACTGCTAAGAGGTTTATGATTTTAGATGTTTCGAACTTCCGAATGGTCCATGAGAGACACCCTATATGTGCTTGTATTCCTTGGTTTCTGGACACCAAGACCTTTTGAAGTTAGGTACTGCAATTTGAGTTGGTCCTAAATTACTGGTCAGTGGCTTTAAAATGTATTTATTTGTATTTAAGCACGCATTTTTTATGTTCTAATTCAAAATATGAAGAAGTGAGCAGAACTGGAGAAAAAGACACTGGAAAGGAGGCATAAGGGGACACCTACTTCCTTTCATGTGAGTAGCATCATAAATAGTGAAATTTAATTTTCTAAATACATTATCTGATTTTTGTTTAAGACTTTTATTAAAGTCATGTGTGATGTGTGTTCAGAATGTAGCCTTTGTTGTTCCACAGCTAGGGATCTTGCAAACAGCTTCACTTTGTCTGTGCCAAGATATTTTGGAATATCCTTTGAAACACTGTAAGCATAGATGACTGTGAGAAAAAATATGTGCTACTGTACTTCTGGATACTTGATGTGTGAGAATAGTGCATACACACAGAAACATTTCCTGTTTCAATCTGTAATTCCTATAAAACTCCATACAAACATGGAACAACATACATACACAGCAAACTATCTCTGAAAAAAGTATATTCCTGCACATATAGCACTCTCTGGGTATTTCCAACCATAGAGGGGAGGGGAGGGGAGAGGGAGAGGGAGAGGGAGAGGCAGAGGCAGAGGCAGAGGCAGAGGCAGAGGCAGAGGGAGAGGCAGAGGGAGAGGCAGAGGGAGAGGGAGAGGAAAACGTCTGCACCAACGAACTTCTGAAAAGAGTGGCCCAGGGCAGGAAGACCAAGCATCTATTTCTTGCTCTGTCATAGCCTAATTCCCAGCACTGCCCAGAAGCTGCACAGTTTCCTCAGGGGATGCTGTGCAACATGGGAGGAAGAGCAGCTCACTTGCTCTCTGAGATCTTTGGGGGACAAACAGTGCAATGTACTGTGACAGCACAGTACAATATTGTTTCCCTCCCCATGTAATTTTTATAATTGCCTATCTGTACACAAAGGCCAGCTGCAATGATCTGGGGCTCTAACTTTATTCTAAGATTTCTGTGTAGAGCCTGAGAATAAAACGCTGCCTACAACCAATAGCCTATAAACACTTACACAGCTCTAAAGCCTGATATTACCATTTATATACAAATGTGAGGAACAGAGAGCATTCAGGGAACATAAAAATGAAACGAAAAAGAGCAATGTTTTTAACTGCAAAATTTTCCAACATAAGTGGAATGGAGGCTCAGCCAGCCTCAAGATTTGCCTGCTGCCAGCCAGCACAAGCTTCAAAGGTTACGTGAATTTAAAGAGCTTTATTTAGTAATCTTGCTCTGGATGTTTGCTCATCCTCAACCTACCATGACTCTTTACAACACTGGCAGCTTAGCATTTATAACAGGGCCAGCACTGGAAGAAACAAGGGCTAAATCTGATCAAATTGTGTGTGAAAGGAAAAAGGGTTAGACAGCAGGGGCCAAAGCAACAGTGATGTAATTTGCTAAAAAGACGACCTGTCAGAGCAACATCAATGCAAACCACCACCCTGCTGATTCCTGCCAAGTCTCCACAGTACTAAATCCACACATTCAGATTTTAAACGGATTTCTGCCTTGCGCAACCCTCTGTAGGAGCTAGGGGAGCAGGAGCAGAGCTGTTCCAGGGCAGCCCTGCACAAACGCCAGCCAGGCAGACAGCTCCCTCCCTCCCGAGTCCCACCTCACTCCTGTCCCTGCTCTCAGCTGATCCTGCACCAAACGAAAGCTGTCTGGGAGCAGGTGGCACAGAGGTGGCCTCACAGCTCCAGGAGTCTGAACTAATACCAAAAGCTGCACAGTATTTTAATGTACTGATGACTGCTACACAGGAGACAACTTCGGCAGAACAAAAATTGCCACCTCAGATAAAACAAAACAAAACAAGACAAAAAACAACAACAACAACAAAAGAACTATCTGGTTGATCTCCCATTTCTAGGATTAAATAGAATAATAAACTAAATTAATTTCAGAGCAGAAGCAGTATTGCTTTAATTTGAGTGCAGTCCTCACTATCATTATAAGCGGAATCACAAGCTTAAAGTTAATAAAAATCAGCAGCACTTTTCAGCCACATTAGATATCCACACTAAAGAGAAACAGCTGAAACGGCGCAGTAGGTAGTTTTGGCTATAGCAGTCAAAGCTCGGTGGCTTTCCACTGCAATTGGAATAACTATCAATCATAAGAAATTCTATTGAATACCTCAGAGTCTAATATAAGGGGCTCATTGTCGTATACATGCTCTTGTTGCCTTTCTCAAAACTTGTGCAAGGCTCCCGAGCTACCGCAGTCTGTCAAGAAAATGGTGGGCACCAGAAGGTGCAACTAGCAAGTGTGCATTGGGATGGAAAAACAGAGCATGAAGCCCCAGCTTTTGTTACCAAACGCAGCATGTCTGACTCCAGGACGTGTTACTGGAGCAGTACAAGAGAGCAGTCCAGAGACAGCAGACATTGGAGAGGTTTACACGTACTGCTTTCTGCTGGGATATGGCCACATCTTCTAAACGGCCCAATGCATCTACTCAGCCTTTCAGGGAGTCACTCCAATTTCAGTGGTTTTTCAATTAGACTGAAAGGAGATACCAAAATAGACTGTTATTGTCTACTTTTGATAAGAAAGAGAGAACAGAGCTCCAGAAAACGTAACAATTGAGGAAGGTATTCTCCACTCCCCAAATTGACATATCTAGTTCTGACATAAATTTTCCCCTCTACCTCTAAATGAAAGAGAAAATAAATAGTCCAGGTGCAGTCCACTTAAAACAAAGCTCTGAACTTTCCAAGTGGAATGAACAAACCTGTGATACAAATACCTCTAAAAGTCCATCTGGGCTTGCTGGGTACAACCTATCTTACTGTTCTTGATCACTGGGTCTGAGCAGACATCACCACCAACCATGGAGTAAAGGAGATGGTGGAAACAAAAAGCAGTGGGTATCATTTATGGTCTGACTTTTGGACACAGAGAAATGGCCAACAAGCAAATGTAAGAAACTGCAGACATTAAGAATGAACCATAGGACCCTCTCACTCTGTCTGTCCCCCTCTCTGCTGCCCCCCACGTCCCCCCCCCAAAAAAAAAAGGTCTAGATAAAACAGTAAGCACCAAGTCAAACAGAGAGCTAAGCATGGTTTGGGAAAATAGTTTTTGCCTGAGTTTCACAGACAACCCAGTCATGACTTCCAGTATGTGAAATCTACTGCTGTAGTACACACAAACATGGTGAAAACTCACTGTGTATATCATCCTATAGATTATTAAGCACACTATGTTCCTCTGTGGAATAACACAGCTTTGTTTCATTCATCATCTATGACTGCCCAAGTATTATTAATATTATTTTTTAAGAAAATAAATTTTAAGCCTCAGTGTTTTCCCCATCTGCATGCTATGTATTCTATGACCCATGAACTCTAAGATGTTGTTTAGAATAAGATATTTCATTAGGAAGCACCACTGTGGTGTTCATTCCCTTCTTTATTACTTCTAGAAAGAGAATATGAAATTAGTTTTATTGGATTGCCATCGCCACTTGCCTTGACCCATTTTTACTAGGGGTATATGTTCTACTGTTTTGTATTTCATTATCATTTCTAAAATATTTGTTCCCTTCCATCCCTCACAAAATGACAAAATTAGTCTTTCATTTACTTCTGTGGTGTGTTATTTTCTGCATATTTAAAGAAAGACCACAATGTTTGCAGTGAACATACAATACAAAAGAGCTTTCCTACAGCTTTCTGCTATGCCTTCTTTTATTTACTAATGTTCCCTCATGATTTATGATCTGAACTATTACAAATTGCCAGATTTGTCTAAATCAAAGCTCCTGAGGAAAAAAAAAAAAAAGGTGGAGGGATGTCATTTTTAAAAAGTGACAAAAGTAACAGAGTATCAGAAAGCATGGGAAAACCATTCCTGTTTCTTTAAAGTCAACATTTGACTCCTTTTAAATCGATACGTACCTATAAGCTTCTATCTGACAGCTTATGCAGCAAATGAAAAGCAAGGTTTCCCTGCTTTCCGAATAGTAGGTACTTTGCGACAGTGGGGGCTCATTACTGTGGAGAACTGGCTTATCCACCTTAACACTCCAGAGACAACAGCTTGATTCATCATTTTCCCAACTGAGTCAGGTTTTTCTGTCCCAGCAATTAACAATGAATTAGCACTATATTAAAGTGCCAGGCAAGATGGTTATTATCCGGGGTAGTCACCTTGGACACAGCAGACGAGTACTGGGAGAAGGGAGGGAAATTAGATTTACTGTGTCCCAGCACATCTGTAACAAACACCAAATCCCTGGCCAGCAGCAGGAAGGGGTCTGTAGGCACCTCGCAGCGCTAACACGCCAGAAATGTCCAATGCCAGCGAACAGCCTGGAAACAACGGAATTTAGCAAGGGATGGAAAGTATGACAGGGTAACTAACCCTTGCCTTTGCAGAGCAGGGAACTAAACACAGAAGCGTGAGGACCGCTTGCTGCAAAGGAACTGCTTTACACGCAGTCTGTCCAGCAGATCTGTGTAAGAAGAGCCAGGCTAGATAGAAGTTTCAGCCAGGATCCCACATGTGATGGTGGGAACAGGACAAAAATATAAAAATGCTTTCCAGAATACCCTCCCATCCTCTAGAAACCCGCGACTTGGGCATCAAAGGTGGACTCCTTGTGATATCCAGCTAGGCACAAGCTCGCAGGTTTCCTTAGTCCCATAGCAGCACTTGATGATTGCAACACATTGAACAGAACAGGAGAGAGAAACAGCCACTTAGTGCACACCTGAATGTCCTTAAAAGCCAAGCGTATGGCTGTAGTGATCTATGCCTGTGTGCACAGCAACATGTAGGTGTAGGCTGGATGCTTTGCAACCGGCATGAGAAGGAAAATCCGTGCCCCAGCACATCCATATGGTCACACCCGATGCTGCCAGCAAATACAGCCATGTCACAGAGCTCCACAGGGCTCAGCTTTTATGACTCCTCAGCACAATAACAAATAAATCAAGTGTGCAGGGAAGAATTCCTTGTGCACTAAGCTTCCACGATAGATATTTTTCATTTCAGAAACAGGAAAATATTTAATTAAATGGCTTAATATATGGCTGACAGGAAAAATCTAATGGAAGACAAAAAAAAAATGTTTTTTGTAAAGCACCAAGCCTAAAACTAAACAGGGCAAGCGATACAGAACAGAGGGCAAGAACCTGCCACAACAGAAACAACAATCCTTTAAACACCAAGAACCACTCTCAGTCCAGCTGATCTTCTGCAGTAGTACAATAACTGCTCCACTGCACACACCTTGCCTCTACAGTACAGAAACCATACCTGGCTTTGGGGTGATTCCCTCACCCAAGCCCAAAATCAACACATGAACTACACAAAGCTCATCACAATAAAATATTTGCCATTTCCAAGAGTCTGTATCTGGAAAAGTCTGGAATTGATCTACTTGATATCTTTAGCCTGGCTGTGCCTCTTGTGATGATAGCTGGGAGTTTCTTCCAAGTCCTTCAGCCTGACAGAGGGTTTCCAGCCTAGAGAGGGCTCAGTTGGCTTGGCAGGGAGCTCTGGCAGCAGCATGGGGCACCCTGATTTCAGGCTCTCCCAGTCTCATAGTTTGAGGAGCAGGAGATTCAAGCATCAGGCTCAAATTACTGCACACGTCAAATCCTTCAGAACAGAGAGAAAGAAGAGGGTGAGCAGAGAGAGAAAGCAGAGGTAAGAGACCCCTGCCTGCTTCAGTGGTACAGCACTACACCTGCTGTTATTTACGGTGCTGCTACTCAGGGCTTCTTCAAAGGACTGTCATCTTGACATCAAGGCTGCAGGTAAGGGCTTCATTTACAGTGCATTTTTCACTAGAAAAGTCTGCAAAGTGAAGTAGGTCAGTGACTGCAGCTCTTGGATGTTTCCACCCCCTGCTAAAATGCAGCCAGGCACCACGGCAGACGTTCTGCACCCGCCACTGCTTTGAGAAGGAAATGCGAGTTGCTTTCCCACTTGACGGTACAGGGGGAATTTTAGACAGGCAGAATGTAATTACTCAGCCTGGAGTTTGGCCAGGAGTTGAGCCCAAGACCCCTACCCTTATGCAAAGTGTCACAAAATCTCCATTGACTCTAAGTGTGAGGACCTCAGTTTTACGTCTCTTGCTGCTGTCATTGATTCTTCATGGCTAATTACCTAATAGTGACCCTTGCAGCAAAGCCAAAAAACAAACCTTGCTGCCTGGAACAATTCAAGTCCCAGAGACTGAAAACTACACAAAAATTGCTTGGTGCGGGGTATCATTTGACAGTAGGGAGCAGGTGGACAGCAAGCCTCCTGTGTCTTGCACTGGTAGCGTGCCATGCAGAAGCCTACTGGGGTTTTTGGATGGGCAAACATAGCTCTAAAATGCAGCACCCCCAAAACACAAGCCTGCTGTATCAACCGTATATCAGGGTCTCTAGAGTTTTACTGTATGTAGTTGCCAGCTGGTTCCATTTATTTTTCTTCATTTTTCATATTTTGACTGTAATAAATAATTAATCCATGGCTTTGTAACTTGCTGACAAATACAAATGCATCCCATTCCAACCCAGTGTAACGTGTCACTCAGAAGAGCCAACCTGCACTGCACAGAAAAGTGATGTGCAGAAGACTTTGGAAAGTAGGCTAATCATCAAGGTCACCAACAAGAGCTCAAGGAAACTTTTTCTTCAAACTGTCCCTTAGAGGATATTCCTACTTGGTGTGGGCACCAGAACTGGGTTAATTTGTTCAAAATCTACACAAGTCTAGTCATCTTCCCACATGTCAGCTCAGCCCTTTACCCTTTTGTAGCTCCTTGCCTCCAAGATCTCACAAACTTTTGGGAACGTAGAAGCCAAAACTTGCAACATTAATTACTTACACCACTTCCTCTATTTTACCACTCTGAGAATCTGAACCCCAAGAACCACATTTTTTTCTTCCAGGCAAAGACAGAATGGAGAGCAAGGAGGAAGTCAGTAGCAGAAGAGACAAAGGAGACTGAACTAGGCAATAATTAATCTGGGTGAGAAAAAGGTGTTTCAGAAGGGGCAGGGCTACAAGACAGAAACCCCACCACCACCACCTTTGGAAAAAGGTGATTAGATTGTTGGCAGCAGTACTAGCAGCAGCAGAACAAGAACAGAGACAAAGAATAGAGGCTGAATGCCAAGGTTCACAGCAAGAGTAACAAAGCAGTGCAAGCTGTGATCAAACAACAATGGCGAGAGTGAAGGTGGGAGAAGGAACTGTGAGATTATCAGAGAGAAACACAGTATGAATGACCGAGAATGGCCATGCAATGGGATCAGGCAAGTGGCACTGAGGCACAGTGACAATTCAAGAGGATGTTGTGCCACAGAAGGTGTCACCTCAGATTTTTGGATTGAACAAACATGTCCCCTCTCAGTCGTCCAACCTCTGCCCACAGAGTTCTCTTGAGCTTCATGAACTGTCACACGTCCATTCTCCCTACATCCTCACTGTTGTCATTTATCAACCTTTTGTCCTCCTTCCACAGTAGCCTTTCTGTATGAAATGCCAAATCTGTGCTCTTCCGTAACACTTCTTTGCTTTCTGCCCCATTCTCTGGAAGTACCACCAAAGAACGCTGGTGACCTAAATAATAGCTACATAAAACAAGCAGAAGAATAAAAAGCTTCTTCATAACTTGTAGCCACCATGCTGCTCCCAGAGCCAGCCCACCCAACCATCAACCTCTCTGGAAGGTTCCTCCCACTACTGGCCTGGTCCCTTCCTCCACTGTGTGCTGGTCTCACTGACTTCATGACACTTGCCATCAGCTGGAAGATCTTTGCAGTAGAATACCACTGTTCATTTTAGTTAATTTTTAAAACAACACCTAACAGAGAGACTTCAGACTAAGAGCTGCTCTAGTGTTTGGTGCCATGACCAAAGTACAAGTAACAATTCACAATCTCTCTTTCCCCCATGAAACCAGTAAACATTTTAAATTACGGGATCACAAAAAATGCAAAGTGAAGAAAGGATCTCTTAAGTTTCCAAGTCCAGCTCTCACTTCAGACCAGTCCTGAGCCTCTTTTGACCACCATGAGATGTTCAGTTTTGTGATATCCCTCAGAAGTTATTAGGGATGTACATAAGGTTGATACAGAAACTATAGAGGAGCTATGGCTGCTGTTGCGGGTTGGTCACAGTCAGAAAGCAGGCATCAGGGGTGCTCATGTTCTGTGAGAAGGAACAGCTGATGAAACCCCACTCCTATTCTCCCTAACTGCACGCTTCTCATGCTATTGCTGAGGAACGTATTTGTACTCCTCCAAATGTTGGGAGCTTTAGGCAACTAAATTGTTTCAGCCACAACACAACTACTGACACTAAGGGAGCTCCAAAATATTGCTACCACTAACCTTAATGTTGTTGTTGGCATAGACTGTCACATATCCTTTCTTGAGCCACCAACATGACCGTGCACACATTCTCAACACACGTGCTGCAATATACACACAGTGAGCTCAGGACTTGAGAACTGTGGCTTGCATGCAGTTCTACAGACAGGTGAAAATCAGTGTGTCTCAACCCGCACATCAGAGGGAAGCTGGAAACAGTTGCTTCTCTCTACTCCTGACAGCTGTTCCCCACAAAAACTCCTTGAGAGGATGTTAGCACTCTGACCTGCACAGGCTCAGGAGTGAGCTGGACAACATGCTGCATACGCTCGCTGTGGTGATGTCTGGACTCCTCCTCATAGATCACATCCCTCTCATGCTGAGGGAGGTTCAAGAAGCGGCGAATGGTGCAGAGGTTCTCCCAGAGGGTGCGGTTTTCTGGACTTGGGTTTTCTTTCCAGCGAAGTAGCTCACACAGCCAGCCCTGCAACAGGAGGGTCAGCACAGTTAATTCACTGAGCACTGAGGAACCAAATGTGAGTGGAACGTCAGTTAGACTTAAAGCTCTGTGCTGCTAGTTTTACTTTTCAGATCTCACACAGAAACCTCCCCTATCGTCAGCCACCCTTTGGTCTTAACAAATGCAGGATATATTAAACTTTCTACAATGTAAAGAAACATTCAAAGAAACAACCAGCAGAGTTTAACAGGAACTGGGAAGCACAGTATCTTGCCTGCTGTCATAATATCACCCCACGTACAGAATGCTCAAATATCTTTTTTTTTTCCTATAAAACCCGGGGTTGAAATAAAGGTGCATCTCTACTTCTTCCATTTCAGAGTCCCTTTATGTCATCATCTGAGCATGAGCATGGGAGATGTAACCTCTGACACTTGGCTAACAATCCTCATGCAAAGGGTTGCAGCTGCAGGACCAGGAATTCAACCACCCCTGAAAGTGTTTGAAAGAAGACATTATCAAGTAAAGCCCTTTGATCCACTGTTGCTATATGTGACTCCCCCACCTCTGAACCCCACTGAAACTTGACAGCTTTAAGTAATCAAAAATGGCCACTTAATATAGAAGATTCAGCCTCACAGGAAGGGAATCCTCTAGTATTAATAGGAAAGAAGCAAACAGGGCCCTCCAGAAGTTACTATACAAATCAAGAGAGACATTATGTGGAGATAATTCTAAAGCCAGCTACCAATCCTAATAATTGAGCTTAATCCTGCTACGTTGCTTTATAGTTAGTTTGAAATGCCATCAAAAAGTTAAGACTGTACTCTCCAGAGGGGCTGAGAGCTCAGATCACTGCAGGAGGAAGCACCAACACTTCAGGAAAAGGAAACCACCCTAAAAACAAAGCCAGGCAGAGAGCAAAATGGCAGTAGCAGTAAGGTGAGAACAGCCCCACGTGTTGAGCGTGAGTGGTGGTGACCTGGGCTCCACAGCAGTTACCCAGGGACAGGGGCTGTTGCTGCACCTGCGAGAGAGAAGCAGCCAGCCCATCCTGCCTGCTGGCAGCCAGTGCCACTTGGAGCTGGGGACAGCAATCCCTCTCCTGTGCCTGTGTGCAAGGAGATGCAATGCAAATGACAGAAAATGAGAAGATAATGCTGAGGATGCTGTCAACGCGCCTTACTGACTCCTGTCAAAATATTTTACCTAGTAGCTCTATAACCCATCATTTTCGAGCTGCAACTCAGCATTTTGACACCGTTTTGACAGGCACCTTACAATACCTAAAAGATAATTTGATCAATGTTAAAATTGTACGGTACAAGAAGTAGCCAATACTATGTTTTTCCAAACACCGATGAGAGCAAGCTGAACAGACAGGTTCATTACAGGCTTATGCGGTGTTTTTTTGGTACTGCTTTTTTGTATCACAACTTGTAAGCCATTGACAACTTCTAACATGCACTATAAGCCCCATATATAATATCATAAGCTGTTGTTTGTCTCACTCTCCACTGTGTCTTCTGCCTTCAGCCCCCCAAAAAAGGCAAGATTTGATTATCTCCGCTGCATCAGCCAAGACAGCAACACCAGCTGTTCTCATTGTGCAGCCTCTTCCTTGCGGCCTACATGTTAATAACCTGATCATTCCATTTTCTCCTTCAACTGCCGGCTGCAACACAGCGAAGAGACAAAAACCCAGGCCCATCTGCAGCAGCTGTAGGCACTGAACTGTGAAGCCACTAGGGATTTATAAACTAATCTGTAACACAACACTGCCTTGTTTTTACAAGTGAGAGGCCACATTTGTGCAGACCTGATCTTTTCTTGCAATAAACTAGGAGGGCTGGGGGGGTGGGGGTGGGGGCGCAAGGATGAAAACAAGATATCTAATCATTTACTTAGGGAAAAAATCTATATTTTTCAAAGTATTTTGACTGGTATTTGGGTAATCTCTCAGCCAGGTGATGTCCGCAATTTAATTCAGTTTGACCCTTGCCCTCAGTTCTCCTCAATCCCCTTTCTCCACTCGGAAATTCCCTAAAACTTTCTTTTAGAGAAAAGATGGGAAAAATCTCCCAGCTCCACTGTATGTTTGCAGGGGTTTCTCCATACAAAGGAAATATTTTTTGAGATGGAAAATAAACCATCTGTGGAAAAAATAAGCTCCTGTTTCTCCCTGCTTTTCAGTGATCTGAGGAAGTCTCCAACCAAACCCTTTCAGATGTTTCAAGCAGGTATGTTTAACATCTCCTGAGGGATGCCGCAGCACAGAGACCAAACATTTAACAGCAAATAAAAACAACACCTCCGCGTCTGGTGGAGCAGCACCCAGCGCAGGGCAGGCCTGCGGGAGGATGGCTCCGGGTCTCTCCCGAGGGCTGAGGGGCACCTGGATCTGGCAGAGCCCAGGAACAGCTCGGCCGGGCCACCTCTGCTTCCCAAAGCTGGCCCAGCTAGCCCAACAGCGACGGCTGCATTTTGATTTATCTGTCCTGTTATAATCAGCACTCATTACAATCACTTAGAGAAACACTACAGGCCTCATTATGGACTACGCACTCGCTGCCATTAGTCTTTAAGAAGGGTAGCGCTCAATTTGCCTGGCAACATGCGAGGTCCTGACCTTGGAGCTATTAGGGAAAAGATTAGACTGCAGTGTGACCATGTGTGCAGACATGAGCAAACCAAATTAATTTCTGGCAAAGGGAGGCACCAGGCAAAGACCCTGTCATCCTGAGGACACCTGAGAACTTCTCAATTCCCCAAAGGAGATAAGCTAATGGCACGTTTAAAGGAGCCTGGTTCTGAAGGTGAAGCACATCCATGGTATTTAGAGAGATATTAATCCAGTTTCCCCACAAAGTATTTGCTTGGCTGATCAGATTAAGGGATCTAGCCTTCAACAGCACACCCCCACCACAGCAGGCCCCAAGAAATCTGTGATACTTCACAGCCTCAGACATATTGCACCATGTGTACCCAGCTGCTACAATAATTAGCTTATGAATGTATCAGCTGGTTCTGTGATTTTTATAAATAATAACTAACCTACAGAGCAGAAAGATTTTCATGAGCCTAATATTAGCAAGAAATTGCAAGGTGCACCTAACTCTGAATTGTCATTGTGCTAAATGCCCTGTCTTCTCTCACGTTTTTGCGTGACTGGATCTCCCCCAATGCCATTTATAAATATTTATTTTTGAATCAGCAATGGCAATGTATTTGTGGCAGCTTTCTTCACAACAGCTATCATTCACTCACCCCCACGCATACACACGCGTGCCCACTGTGTGCATGTATACACTTATCTGCATCAAATCTGGCCTTTCACTGCTCTTTTCCTACCCTTCCCTTTATTTATTTGAGCATCCATTCTCTCACCCATCCGTTCGAGACCTTATCTACCCATCTACAGGGCCACTTATTAGGCAACAGCTAGGGCTAGTGTGCTAGAAAACACAGCACTGCAGCTTACTCACACATTCTTTATGACTGCAAGTAACTGTCTTCCCCATGTACAGATGAAAAGTCTGCATTGGATTTTTTTTATTTATTTAAATAATCTTAGCACGCCATCCAAGAAAGTTTTACAGTACCAGGCAAAAAAAAAAAGTGTAAATGTCAAATAAAACAGTGACAGATGACAGTATTCTCTATTGAATAGCACTGTTTCTTCGTGCATGTTCAATGAGAACTCATGAATTATTAATATGCAAATCTCCTTTTTCTGTTAAAAAAATCAACTTGGGGTTTTTTGGTTGCATTTTTTTTCTCTTATTCATTTCTTTGGGTCTGTGTATGTTACACAGAGCTTTCCAGGAGAATTATTTCGTTTAAGAAATGCTAACATACAGAAATTCTTGGAGCTACAGCCATTCACAGTGAATTTTCATCTATAGCTGCATTTATTCGTACAAAGAAGGAAAAGTGAAGAATGACACGGTATCTCGCCACCTTTTCCCTCACTCATCCGCAACATCTGAACTCACTTCATTACAAGTAAATCCAACTTCTGTGAACATATTCTAAAAATCTAACAAATAACACATCCTTCCCCAGAGCCGTGATACACTGTGTTTCTGATCCTGCCTCCCCTGCACATCGCAAGCCTCACTCCACAGCACAACCAGCCCCCTCGAATGCCACAGAGTTACCAGGAGAGTTTCAGATGTCAGCCTGAATATGGGTGGCAGAACCTGGCCCTTAATGTCAGCTTCTAAGGTTCTTAAATGGGAATGTCTTCCACTACAAATAAGAAGGGGAAAAACAGTACAATTAAAGGATGCTTTTGGCTCTACAGTCAGGCACACCCAGTGCTTGTGGTTACAAGGAATTCTGCTCAGAACTTCCTTCATTTCACCCCAAAACTTGTGGAGGCATCAAGAATCCAGCCCAATTTAGATTGTTACAGAGAACTACAGAGAAGTGCTAGCCTCTATTTTTGTTGTTCTCATGAGACAAGATAAACATTTTCTAAGCATTTTATTTGATAAAACAAATAATATCATATTAATGTCCTATTTTTAACCTCTCTCTCTGTCTCCTAATCAAATACATTTTCACATAGCTAAGCAAACAACAACAAAAATCTGCAGGAAGCCAGCCATTCCCATTGTGCTTTTATGCTGTTAAAGAAACAGTGTGCTTACTACACCAAGGCATTAGCCTTGGCACACTCAAACCCCCTCGAGGGACAGTTAGCTGGTGCAGCAATCACAGACATATTCTCTGTCACTTATCCCTGAGCCCTTTTTAGCAGCTTGACCCTTTCACTTTTGCTCAGCTTACCCTAGAGCAGGGGAGGCTGCGCCAGCAGCCAGAGCTACCAGGCTGCATCAAGGTCAGGTTTTCCAGTGTTCAAAGAAGGTAGGCACAAATATCCTAACTTCCCTAGCTGCTTCCTTGATTCGACTCAAAATCAACCAAGGACCAAATTTCTGATCAAAGGACAAGAAAGCATGTGGGAAAAGTTTGGGCTAAATTATGCTGGGGCTACAGGTCAGTACTCAGGCTTCTAGCAGCATCTCTACCAAAAGTCACTGCAGAAAGAAGCAGCTGGGTGTCTGTGGTGGCTTACCCACAAGCAGCTTGCCTCCTTGACCTGGACTGCGAGACACTTCCAGCCTGGTTAAAACTGTAACTGAACTGACCTTGTGCTTCCCTGCATTGAAATTAATAATAATAATACAGTTAGTTTTCAGTGCTGACATTTTCTAGGGTCTCCAGTGAAAGCATGAGTAGGCAAATGAAGAGTTTTTAGTAAGAGTGATTCAGGAATAAATCTCAAAAATAAATGTAAAAGGCCATTTCCTCACCCACACCATCAGTGCAGAAAATGTCAACATATGTGACGAAAGGAAAAAAAGCAGCAATGATTGACACAAGTCTTGAAAGACCAGGAAAGAAATGATGTGCTACCCAGAGAAAGCTCTCCTTCTACATGGGATCACAGGGAGTCCTCTGGTCAAACTTTCCCGGCCTCTCCTCCTTCTGATCAGTTTGGGACTCTGCAGTGTGAAATGAGCCAGATAATATTCATCTCTTGTTCCTTAGTCGCCAAACTCTCTTTCCATGAATCCAATAAGTGTCTATTAAAATAAATAAACCCCCTAATGATTCAAGATAACCTAATCAAGAAAACTGAAATGGATAAAAAACTAACTGTAATGGAAAGTTCTGTCATGGCTTCAATGAATTCTTGATGAGGGCCAGGGGAGGGGGACTAAACCTGAGAAGCTTTACTGGGAGCATTTTGATACAGTTCAAGGTTAATCGCTTGATAGCCTGAGTTTTCTGAAACAGTCAGCACTTTTCCTCCTCCAAAAATTTAAGGCAAAATGCAAAAGCCCCGGCAAAAGCCCCAATTCCATTATGGCTAGTTTCTCAATAGCCCTATAAAACAAGAAATAATACAAAAAATGAATGAAGTACATGAACCCTGACACATCTTAGATGGAAACACCAGGTCTGCTTACATCTCTTAGCCTCAGAAGGAAGGATGCTGTGCACTGAGAATATTTCCTGCATGCGAAATTCAAACAAGCTCCCCTCCATGCTGGAGAGGCAGTGCAGGCTCATGGTTCAGGCAAGCAGCCTGCCACCAGCACCCAAGTCTGCCAAAGACTTCCTGAGCAAAACCCCAGCTCCACAGCTGCCCCTGCCTTGCTCATTTGCTGAGAGAGGTGCTGCTGCAGATGCAGGTCAGCTAATGTTAAAGGTACTTAAGAGAAATTTTAAGCTTAGTTAAGGAGAGAAATGTCTTTCTATATTTCCTGCATATGTAAGAAGAACAAAATATCAGTACAACAGTTAACCTCCAGCTGCAGAGATTCACAAGCACCATAAAGGCACTGAGATGCTACAGCAGGAAGAAAGGCCATATATACGTACATTATATGCACTATGCACCTTCACAACCAGCTGTGTTCTCTAGCTGTTGTTCCTTGCCACTGGAATCTAATTAGTTTAAGGGCACAGAAAATACCTATTCTAAGCTAAAATGGGGAGAGAAGGTATCCCATCATAAGAAATAAGGGAACATAAATCGTGAAGGAAAGACAGTGAAGGACAAAACCTGCCTGAGGGTGACTGCTCATCCTTCTCACAGTACCTCTGCTTTCTTCTCGGAGCAGGGGCAGTGTGACAATGGCCACGGCGCTGACAACCATGCAGAGTGGGCTCCCAATGCGGGGCTAACACCTGTCCTTGGTCAGAGAGCAGGCTCCCAGACAATCATTGCAATGTGGCAGGGATCTCAAAAGGAAAAGTCAGGGGAATTGACAGAATGATTTCTATCCACAACCCTGCACTTCTCTGAATGTGAAGGGACTCAGCTGAAGGGTTTTCCTGCCCTAACCCTCACCCTTTGTTTGTTTCCTTTGTTTGTTCATTTTTAAACGACGCGAAGACATGACCCAAAGACTGAGCTTTGCCAGCTTAATGTTCTTTCAAATGTTGTTCAGAGAGAGTTCTCTCTTGCTTTACTGTGCTGTAACTGAAAAAAAATCCAGTCCCTTGGGGAAGAATTTGAGTTTCAAGGGTTTGCTTTTTGTTTTCACTGGACTGGTGATGCTGGAGGTCAAACCCTTCCATCTACCCTAGCCTGGGGCAGATGCCCAGCAGCTTGAGCCTCTCTTCTTCAGGCTGCTCCAGCCTGATTAAGGAAAACTCTTGCCCTGGGAGAACTGTGGGAAGTTTGGCCTCCTATGTTCATACAATTTTTGCTCTCCCTCAGACTGTCAGCAAGGGGTCCAGTTACCTATGCCCACTATTTATTTTGATAGTGACTGTTTATTATGAACAGAACTATATTCCTGAACTTGTTTCACATAGCCTAAGAAAAAAAATGTCTTCTGCGCACAACACAGCCACTGCTAGGACTCCCACTAGCAGAGGTCAGAGGGGTGACACTGCTGCACAGTGTTACAGAAGCACTGGCACAAGGTCTTGGGGGAAAAGGTTTTCCCCAAAGTGGACCTGTAGAGAAGCTGCAGAACTGGACATGGAAACCAGCTTTCCTGACAGTTCAAACCTGCAGCATTGCTAGGTCAAAGTCTCTACCTGTCCCACTGCTCCATTCTGGAGACATGCAGGCCACCCAAACCTCTTTGAAAAGGCATGCTGGAAACTCCCCGTGAATTAAATATAACCAGGAGATTCTGAAGTGCAGATTAGAGGCTAAATCCTGGTATTCCTGCCACATTCAGAAACACTCCCAATGTGATAAAACAAGTCTCAGATTTAGTCATTTAAAGGACAAAGGGCACTAGCAGGCAGCATCCCCAGAGAAATACGCTGTTCAGGGGGTACATCACTAACAGCTGGCAACTAAAACAGGATGACACTTTTGGAGGCCGAGTTTGGAGGGCACTGAGCACCTCAGCTCCTGCTGCCTTCAGAAGGACAAAGGAATGCACAGCACTTCACAAACAAGACAAGAAGTATCTAGATATGTTGCAAGGAATAGAATGTGTATTAATGGAAATGTGACAAGTCAATGTCTAAAATGAATGGCTTGAGATCTTTATGAATCCATACTACCGCGGTACTTCTGTGAGGTCCTGTTCCTTGCATTTATGTTGCCCTGTGAGCTCCACAATTTGTATTCTCAGTTTCTACCAGCTGCCCTTCCCTTTACTTGCTGAACTGATAATCTGCCATGACTTAAGATGGCTACTTTTTAAATTAGAGGTCAATTAACTCCACTAGTAGATGATGCCGCTTGCAATAACTGTTCTCAGTGGGTACCACTCTTCCTGTACAAAGACAGAAGATGAAATGAGGCCTCCATTGGCTCTGGATGCTCTCTCGGGTACATGACATACAGCCCTGCATATAAAATGTCAAAACAGCCCTGTCGGAGATTCACTGGCTGCTAAAACTGTGAAGATTGCACAGCACCGTGGATTGCTGTTGACAGAACAGCAGCGCCCAACATAACACATGCCTTGTTAGCAAACTGGAAGCCTCTCAGTAGTCTGGGGTGAGGGAATAATAGAAGAAGCCAATGCAATGCAAGCCAGGCCTGCGGAGAACAGCAAGTGAACGAACCTTGGCGGAAAGTCCAAGCAAACCCTCAGAGTAGCTCTTTTTTCCCCTCTTTCAAACTCTCTTTCTTCTGTAAACACGGGCAGTTTTCAATGAGCACTTCCCACCGCGTAACTCAGCTGCTGAAACCAGAAGAGCCTGCAACTGGCACAACAGGCCTGTACGAAGCAATGGGAAAGCCCCACTACTTATTTTTAGGCAAGCTAGACCTAAGGTGACACTGACCACCCTACTGTGCCACCACACACCCCCCTGCGATCAACTGTGTCTTTACTTTTGGCATTCCCCTGGCCATGGGGCACTCCAGCCAGCTGTGGGACACCACAGGCACACCCAACCAGGCTTGGGGGTGGGCGCGCAGGTGGGCTTTGGGCAGGGGAGACAGTGTATTGCTATGGTTCGTGACTACAGCTTCTCTGTCCCTGCCTTCCAGTGCCCTCACAAACCACTTTCATGCTCCAGCAGCGAGCTATGACATCTCAGCATGGCAAATGCTGGGTCATCCCAGGGAGCCAGTATTGCTTTGGCAGGGCTGTGAAACAAAGGAAACATTAGCCTGAGAAACGCTTCTTTATTCGCCTCTGCTGAAGAAACAAAACCTTTATGGGCAGTGACTTTGCTTTAAACAATAACATTTGTGGATCCTGTTCTTAACCTTCTGCATCTGGCTTTCAAAATCTGCCCTGTTCTTTTTTCACGTGAAAGACTATGGAGCTTATTTTTGTTTTGGTGCTGGTGTGCAATGCTGCCAGAGAAGCTCACTCAAGCTGGCACAGACTGAAGCCGGTGAGCCACCCAAATTATTGTTGGGTGGTTCAGTCCCTCTCTATTTCAAGAAGCCTCTGGGTATAATGACAGGAAGTTTGCAGGCAATTTTAAGCCAAACCTCAGAGAAGCTGGCATTCAGTCTGTGTTACACACTCCTTATTAAAAGCTGTCCAGTCCGGATTCTGGGTGAAACTTTGATATCTGCATGGAGTAAAGAATAAGGGGCACGTTTGCAAAATCAATTGTGCAGTTTTTATATTTACTGCACGTTTACCACATATGTCATTTATTACACAGTGGAAAACCGTTAAATGCACAGTAGTTGTGCCAAGTGGCATTATGCTTTTAACAGCTTTATTCGTTTAACAGCTCCAGTTCTCATTATATTTTGCCATGTGGTACATGAGATTTTTATGCATTTAACAGTTTAAGAGGGTTCCATGGTATTTTCCTTTTATGTATTTAATACTGTGCCTGGGATTTTGTTGGGGGGCAGAGGGGTTGTGGACTGTAACCCCTGTACCCTGACAAGAGAAAGCAAGAGGAAAAAAAACAAAAAAAAGATTAAATGAGGAAGGAAAAATGGATCAGACCTCCATGTGCCAGGGTGCAAATACCTGTAACAAGGACAAGGCTCTTCCCTGTGCTTTGGTAGCCTTTGATGCTTTGCTTATATGCCTTTCAACTTCTTATTTTACATCAACTTTAATCACTACAATATTGTTTTCCTGCACAGAGGGAAAAAATGTATTTAGGAGAGCGCATGCATCTGGATATTTCTATCCTCTCACAGACACATTTGTGCATTTTTGTGTGCGTATTGATGCCCTCTCTTAGCACAACTGAGTAATTTTATCCAGGATCAGAAACAGCTCTTTTCACACAGAGTAAACAATTCCTTCCAATGGTCTCCAATCCATTTGCTGCCCTTCCTACAAAAAAGTCTGTCCTCCTTTCTACATAATCCCCTATTGTATATTATATTTTTTTAAACAGTTGGATGAAATTTTTAAATTAATGGATTCTCTTCAACAATTTCACCCCAGAGTAGGTTTACCCACATGTATTTTTTACACCCAAGGTGAAACTTAATCTAGGAGAATACCCTGCAGTGCCCTCTCATCCTTTTTTGTAAAAATTATTGTATCTGATGTGAATTATTCACATGGCGATACTGTATGCAGCACATACAACAAGAGGGGGAAAAAAAAAAAGGAAACACCTGCCTAATATGCAGTTTCCCATTGCCTTCCTTCAGTTAATTACTTAAGAAAACAGTTTCTTTACCTGTCAAATGAGAAGGATACCATTATTTTGGAAGGTCCTTGTCCCACTAATAGAGGTGTAAGTTATATACCACAAGAGGGAAAAGACATATGCATTTCTACAAAAGGAGGGAAAAAGCCTGGCTGTAAGCTGGTCCTTTTCCCAGCCTATTTTAAAAGGGAAAAGGAAACCACTTAGGCAGGCAAACACCAAAAAAACGACAGGTTCCCCAGAGATGAAGATTATTATTATTGTATGAACAGATGTATTTTTACTGGTGAGGGGGATATGGGTCTAGTTCCAACCCCAAAGTTTGCTTTAAAAACAAAACCCCCAAAAGCCCCACAACAACGAAATCCCCTCTACCACTCACCTGACTTTTATTGGCAGCCACTTTGGCAAACAGAGCTTGAGATACCTTGGCCCTTTTCATCTCCTGTTGGATCTCGTCATAAATGGCAGCTGTGATGTTGACGTTGGCGCCGTCCGCCTTAATGGGGAGGTCTGTTGTTGGTGTCGAGGTTTTGGCCTACCAAGAGACCATGAAAATAATAATTTTAAAAGTGCTGCTTTCAGCCCAGCCATCTGTGCAGAAATTGTCAAAGGATTTCAGTCAGCTGATGCCAAACTGCATTAGTTACAGAGGGACACTTCCTGTCCGTTATTCTAATCAGGTTAATTGTGATTGGAAATAATTGCAGTGCATTCCTATAGGACATGCAAGGCCCTGTCAACTCTCCCTCTCTCCCTCTCCCAGCATGTTTATTGAACAGCTCAACAACACGATAGGTAGCTGGGGTGCTTGGCTGCAGGCAGTTGCTGAAGTTTTTGCTCTGCCAGCTAGCTGCTACAGCACAGACACCAGCCTCTACCTTCTTCCCCTCTCTCTAAAAGTGGCCTACACCTTGGAGGAAGAGCCAATTCTCCCAGAAAAAATGAGTAAATGGGTAGAGGTCTCTAAATAATAAATTATTACTCAATTTAATGCACTCCCTCAAGTCTCCCTCATCCTTTATTAAAACTATACGTATGTCATTTGAGTATGTATGGTTTCCCAGCCTTATCATCATTATGCTGGCCAGAAAGTCACCTAATTTCACCTAGGAAATCAGTGGAAATGAAAAAAAAAATCATTTCATAAAGCTGGGCTTTGGCATGCCTTTGACGTGCTGCCCTCATTCTCCTAAACTCATATTGAGATTTTGTGTATTCCACTGCACTCCTTTTAATTGAATGATTTCCCATCAGCTTCTGTGACAAATGAAGGACAATAAAGGATGCTGCCAGTACTTTCCCCAGGCTGGACTACCCCTACAAGGCTGCTATCAGTACAATTCTGCAGGATCCTACAAGATTTTTATTTTAAAGCCCCTTCACCATGGCCATCCTCATATGATGGAGGCAGGCAAGGGAGTGAGGGCAGCACGATGCTTGCTGAACACTCGCACCAGCAGCCCCTTGGAGTGACAGATCTCATTTGCTTTCCTGAGGTCAAAGAGAAGGGATGCTGGGGCTGATCCCTGAACTCCTACATCTTTTAAGGGAAATATATAGGTTACTGACATAAAATCCCTGTTTTCTCCTGAGACATAAAGGTCTTAGGAAACAAACCAAGCTAAGTTGCCAAGCTCATACACCCAGACATATCCAAATCTCCCATAAACTCTGGTGATGTTCAGATAGTTGGCCCGATTATAGATCTTTTCATATGGCTCCTGTTTTTACACCAGAGTTGAAGGCTGCTAGAGTACACCTAACATTAATTTTTAACTAGGCAGACATGCCCAAATGCCTATTTGTTAATGAGAAGGTTAACTAGGCAAAACCAAGCCTTCTGAACTTCTTTTATTTTGCTCTCCTCCAAATCTTCCTAACCCTAACGTCTTTTCTGCACCAAGGCCCACGTTAATAATGGAGCCAAAATCCAATCAAGACAACAATCTAGACTAATCACTCTTCCTACTGCTTCCAGATCAAGCCTTCATCAACCTGTATCTCCTCTCTTGCCGAAGCCAGTCTGAAGGGGGTCAGGAGCAGCCAGCACAGGATGCAGCAGCTCACTGAGCACAACCACGTAGTGCTACGTTGCGCAGCACCCAACTGAACATGTGCCCCTGGCTCTGCAAGTGCCCCCCTTCTGCCTTGAGCCTGCCCTAGCTGATTCCCTGCTTGTTTTGAGACAGCAGTGCTGGCAGCACAGGACCCACACAGAAAGGGACCAAGACTGTTCTGCCTCTGCTAGGGACAGCTGGGGCAGGCTGGAGCCTCCTGCACCCCTGGCACCACAGGAGGCCAGGGCCCGACTCGGCCACAGGCCCTGAGTGGGTACAGCCCAATGGACGGACAGACCGGGATCTTCACATGTAGATAAGAGAGAGGGCAATTGTGGGAAACATAGGAAAACAACAAAGAGATCATGGGAAGGAAGAGGACTATCCAAATCTGTCAGGATTCATTTACTGGAGCTTAATTTTTCCGAAGGCATTGCAGGGCTTTGAACAGTATTAAAAAAATAGTCTTCCCAGTTGATGGAGCCTTTGGCTAGCACAGCAGTTGAGGTCACCACAGCCCCAAAGGTTGTTATGGAGGTCTGAGATTCTGAGAAGAACAAAATTAGCATGTAAAATAAAGTTTTAAAATACAGCTTCATCTTGCGTGGGTCCCCTGCACTGCAAGCTCTGCAGCCAGAAGTCAAAAACCAGCCTGCCCTACACGCCCTGAAAGCTGGGCCATTTCTTATTTATTCACCAAAATAGGTAGGAAAGTATCACAGCTACCACAATAGAGTGCTTGATGCTATAGGCCTAGACTCAAAACTGGTCTTGATATTAACTAGAAGTTTGCCATTATTGAAATGTCTCATTGCAAATGGTGAAAGAAAAGAAACAGAAAAAAAAAAGTTTTTGTAATCACAATACCAGAGTGCTGAAATCCCAGCAGTAACTGTTAGTCTTCCACAGCAAGGAGAGAGCTGGCTACATGTATGCATTAACCTTTAAAAGCTCAGGACCCCTTCCCCAAAGTGCTTGCATCACTTGCTGCATCAATCTGCCACTCTCACCTCCACGCTGGTCCTGGACAGCGTCCGCCTACGCCTGGGGGCTTCGAGGCTGGCCCTGAGTGGTGGAGAGTTGAGCTGGGTTATGCCACGTGCTCATGCACCTACCTCTACGGCTGCCCTAGCACTTACTGATACGCTACCCAGCACACTGAAAAATCATTCCCAGAAGTATTGCCTCAAGAGATTGGTATCTATGGAAACCATGCTTCCAAATGCCATTAAATCAACTTCTCCAGCACTGTAACATATTTCTTGAAAGGCCAGTACAGTTCCTCCTTACCAGTAACCACCGTTACCTCCAAAGCACTGTTCTCTGGGGTATACAACATACCCTCCTTGGATGGCAATGTTTCAGGGAATCGCTGCGCTGTGCATGAACAGGGTATTTGTCTCATCAGGACTAATACTGGGCATATGGGGAAGCACAGTAGCCATGTTGCCTGCCCAGGAGCTGGGAAGCAGCCTCATTTGCAGAGGTGTCCAAGTTGTCAAAACAGCACCTGTGCTGACTGGTGCTGGCCCTCAGAGGACTGGGGAAATTTTATCCAGTGGGTGCAAGAGAAGTACTGGGTACACAAAGGTTTCTGTGTCGCTTCTGGTGATTAAAAATCTCACAATATTCCACTGGATTCTCCAGGAAAATAAGGCAAGGATGGGCTGCTTTATACTTTTAGAGTATGGTTTTCTAACAATGCTTAGCTCTTAAAAAGGAAAGCAAATTTTCTCTTATTTTAAAGCTGTGGTGAACATGGGAAAAAATTGTTATTTTGACAGAGAAAAGAGCTGGAGTGAGTGATTTGACAGAGATTGGATTTTTATTTTCACCGGACTGCATCTAAGCCCTCCATTTCTTTCTGTTTTGTTTGTTTTGTTGTTTTTTGTTGTAGCAGGAATAAACTAATCTTTTCTTGTAAATATAAATGCATAAAGTGGGTACACTACTTAGATGCTAAAATAGTTCTTTTTTTTTCACAGAAAGGTAACTAAAAAAAAATAAGAGTTATACAACAATGAATTTTGCATATAAAAATTCATCATCAAATTCAGATTGGCAGGATATGCTTGCTTTCAGTGAAAACAGTTCTTTACATCATGTATAGTGGTGAAGTGCACCCAAACCAGGGTTAAACAGAACGTGCTCAACAGTTTCTACAAAATCAGCACACCTTCCTTAAGGATGATTAGTTTGCATTCAACCCCCCACTCCAAGATGCTTACTTATTTTTAGCAGCTGTGGCTCCAGAATTCAGTATGCAAAATGCTCAGTAATACTATTACAAGCACGGTCAAAACATGCACAGCCTAAGCACTCAGAGGCTTTGCAGACTACCTGACTGTGGAAGCACCAAAGCAGGAGGGTTTTTCAGGCCTGTTTACGAAAGATCAAGAGAAGTGCTAGACCTGAGCTGTCATGTTTGCACAGCTAGAAATTTCAAACTCAAGTCAGACAAACGTCATGACAAGAGCTAATCATTGTCCCTGTGCAAGCACCCTCCCTTTTTCAGAGTATACCTCTGGGACTGCAAGCAGCCAGGTAGAAGGGTAGATACACCAGAACAGTGTAGTATGTGGAGGTTTTTTGTTAGTGCAAAGGCACAACCTATCCAGGGAAGTGGGTGGTGACAGCACATTAATAAACACACATAGTTAAATCAATGAGGTAACTTAACTGGTTTGGAACTGTAAAGCGTCATCTCTTGTCCAGCACCCTGCCCATCTCTACTTTCAGTACTTCAAATAATTACTAGTGTAAACCTCTAACTCTAGGACCATCATTTCCTATGCAGAATACAGAATGCACTGATTTCTAGCAAAAGCTATCTACCTCACTATCAAATCCTGTTCACTCCACACATTTTATTGCAACATATATGAACCTCTTCATAAGCCCATAAATTTTCTGTGTTCTGCAGAACCTAACAGACAGACCACTAAGACAGAAAGTTATGTAAGTAGTCTTTCTATAATGCAGTCTGTAACAGCCATTTAGTGAACATACATGAACTGCCTATATGTAAAGCCCACATGCACCCTTGCAAGTATTAATGTCACATACATTCTTCTTTGCATTTATGGCATTGATCAAAGCTAGAATCATTACTACGACTTGTTGAAATCCAACAAACATCTCTTAAGAGCCACTACAAAACCTTACCAAAGGATTTCCACAACTCACCTGGTTGAAGGGAGCAACAGACAGAGGAAGGGCAGAGAGGAATACCTTCCCTGAACTAATCCACAGGACCACAGAACAAACAGGTAATGAGGAATCACATCTTACCTGGGGGGTTCTGGAGGAGCTTGGGCTGCTGGCTGCTGAAGACACCATGCTCACGTTGGGGTTCATACTTCTTTCTCTCTCATCCTGATAGATACGATCACGCTCCGAGTCAGGCAAGTTGAGGAAATTCTGCATCGCTCTCAAGTTTACCAGGAGGGACTGGGAAGCTGTCCTAGGGTCTTCTTCCTTACGCAGGATCTCAGACAACAAGCCCTGGTTAAAAAAAAAAAAAAAAAATCCAGTCATGTATTGTTGTTTTTTTAAAATTTGTTTAGCGTAACCAGCTGGGTAGCAATACTGAGAACCTACATCTCATGGTCTCTCCCAGAGGGGATATTTAGTAGGAAAGTGCTTGTCTTCTAGGGGCTGGGGTTTATTTTGGGACAGTCCTATTCTGGCACTGTAATAAGCATGTGAGCATGGAGATGCTAGATATAAAGGCAGGTGTACCGAGTAGATGAAATTACAGTTACCACCAGGTGCTTGCTGCAAATATTTTAGGAGCTGTTAGATGTCTCTGTCTCTCTCTCCCTCTCTCTCTGCTTTTACTTGATGCTGGGAACGCTTGGCAGTTCTGTTCATCTTTGACAAATCTGCCAAGCTTGGTAAATTTAGTTCCGACATTTAAACAGTGCAGGAGGTTTATGAAGAAAAATGTTTGGCTGGGGTTAGATGTTACAGTCCGTTCATTTTGGTTTGGACAGTTGTTTCTGAGAGGAGAAAAATGGAACAAATAATAAAGCCTCAGATTCTAGCTTTAGCGATTTAACCCATTCTTTCACGCCTCATTTTAAAATACCACAGGTTTCAAGTTGCAACAATAAATGAACACCATATTCACCTAGTTTTAACAAAAAGCATTATGCCAGAAGGTAACAAGTACAGAACTTCCAAAAAATAAAAATAATAAGAAAAAAAAAAGAGTTGGAAAGATGAGAATAGTATTAAAAGAGGCTTAAATCTAATGACAGGATTAAAATTATGCATAACTGTAAGCATTCAGTAGTTCCACAGCTTATCTAGAAGTTAGGGCACAATATACAAGCCTAGATCAGGGCCGATGGAAACCACCAGAGTGGAGTGCGTTCAACCAGCTTCTCTGAGGCACCCTGCCACGTTCCCCAATTTACAAAGGGCTATTTCACTCCAAGAAGCGGTAACAGTCACTTCCTGAACTGTGTGTGTTTACGTGTACTGGTGTACAATGAAGCAGAGAGGGATCATTTCTCCTGCCTGCCACAAGCCCAAGCACTTGAGAACAGCGGCCACAGTGTCCAACTCCATGCGGCCACCCAGCTCGGTCCAGCGCACTTCTGTTGGAGCAGCAGCAGCTTTCAGCAACCGGCTGCAAAGGGGACTGCAGTGCCCCAGGCATGATTTAGCCATAGCTGTTAACAGGAACGTTTTGCACAGTCATCACTGAGGCAAGCTGCCTCACAAATACTTCTTTCTTGCAAGGAAAATGGTATTAGAAAACAACCACGCCGTAAAAGCCCTGTAATACTTAGTCTGAATTTTTCTTCCACGCTAGAGTCTCCCCCCAAAAGACTTGACGAAACACTGGTTGCACAGCTGAGTAATGACCAAATGCCAACCTTTTTACTATTTATTGATCTTATTGACTACAATTCCTGACAAAACAGATGGGCAAAAGTGTGTCTGTATCTGCTTTATCTGTTATCTGCTTTCAAACATCTACATTGGAACACGTATGTGCAAGCTCTATTTCAGCAATGTTTACGCCAGAAGTGCTCAAAACAAGCTCCACAGACAACCAGCAGTTAGGTTGCACACAGCTTCATTTTTTCAGTTCCTAATCTACAAAATTAAAATAAAGAGATGGATTCCTGCTTCTATTTTCCTGTTGTTATCAGAACAGTTACTAGATGGACTGAAGTGGGAACTGAACCATCGTGGGACCCTCTGACCAGAAATGGGAGAGGGCTGGAGAGAAGCCAGCTGGTGAAACAGGCCCACACCAGGAAAAAGCTTGAAGAAGGTGCAGTGCTGGGCAGGCCCTGGCCTTGCTTCTGTGACTGTCTGCAGCCGTGGCACGACCGCATGCTCATACCCAGCTTCTTCCTCAGAGTTTACCACCCCACAGAGAAGCTAGGGACACTGTAAAAAAATTCCAAAGTTTACCAGGCTCCCACACTGAGGGAAATTAACAAAAACAGGATAGTTCAGAAGCCCAAACCCGTGACTTGAAGCATTCCAAGATCAATACAGAATGTCCCTGTTAGGATTTCCTCTTAAAGTCAATGGAAAAGTCTCCAAAGGCAGTAAATAAATATCAATTCCACTGACTCTCTAAATTCTTAAATTTCTGGGTCTTTTAAAGGATACATAACTTATTTATTTATTTATTTATTTTTAAAAGAAAAGATATGCATCCAAAAATGAATGGATTTAGTTTGAAAGACAGGTACATGAAAACTACTGGAGTTGACTCTAAGGCAGCTTTTTCTGCCCCCACCTTAACCTGGCTAAATCTATGGTTCAATTTCAAAAATGGACAGCAAAAACATATGTGAAAGCATGCCAGCAATTACTTTTCAGTGCAGTCATTGCCTCCCTATGTAAATCAGGGATGTACAGGTACTAGTGGGTTGGTAATGGCACTAAGAGGTATGCATGTGTCTGCCTGAAATACCAACTCTGGGGCTTGGAGGCTCTGCCTCATCACCCAAAGTGGCATATCATGGGAGAGATTCAGGGCTTTGGAGCCCTAGCTTGTGCCTCTTGCTTCTAAAAAGATCTCACACCTGTTTTAGGGACGTAGCAGTATTTCACACCGCTGCTCAATCAATCACCAGGCATCCTGGTGTATTACCATAAACCACCCTGGGTAAACGGGCTCAGTAATAAGCAGCAGCGATGGGACAACTGCCTCACAAATACCTGGAAAGAGGAAAAAGCCATGCAGGAGAATTGGCAAAGAGTACTGACACCTCAGGTGACCAGTCCTGCACAGGAGCCAGGGAGCCTCACCTGCTAAGCAGGCACCCAGCCCAGCAGAGCAGCCAACTCCTTCCCCCAAAATGCCAGGCTTGTGCTGCACCAGAGGCAGCTGCTCACGGAGGGGCCAAGCCCTGCACCCCGATGCCTGTTCCAGGCCCCCAAGTGGGAGGTCTGGCTGCACAGAGCTGGTCTGGAGCTCGGTTGTAGTATGCTGAGTGCTTTGGCAGCTCTGGAGCCATGTAAACAGCAGGACAGATAATAAGAAAACTGACTGAGAGGGAAAAATTGCATGTCCTCCTGCAACTAAAGATAAACAACGCTGGTAAACAACAGTGGTTAGATAGCTGAGTGATACGGTAGAACAATAAAATAAAGTATCTTGAGAGCAATAACGTTTACAATAATATAATTCTGAGCTACTGAAGTATACACAAACTAACCAGTGAGCAACATTATAAAATAAAGTGATATTAAATAATCTGTTCAGCCTTTTTGTCACCTGCAACAAATTAGGCTTTCAATATGCAAAACATCTTCCTTCCAGAAAAACAAATGATCATGATTTCATTTAATTGTAATTTAATGAGGCATAATTTATTTTTTAAAGTGATATACACCAGGTGTGTGGTGAGGAAACCGGCCCAACCAGACAAGCCCTACTGTTTCTATTTTTGAGAAAACCCTAAAGCCAGCCAGAGACTGTTTTCATTTCTGCAAATTATGTTTCTGCTTGAGGGAGTGAGGGAGGGAAACCCACAGCATTCATACATTTGTTATAAAATTCCATTGGCTCATTCTGACTTACTTACATCTCACATATTAAAAAAAATAATAATACATAAATAAAATAGTAATTTGCAGAGCAACCAACTCTGCAAACCTGAAAGAAGATCCTCAGGGACTAGAAAGTCTCAAACTGATTTTAAATGACCAAACAGATCTCTTCTACTGAACACAGCTTTCAGGAAACACTTTCGGATAGGTAGCTTAATAATAATCTTTCTTTTTCCATTCTTGGACATCATTTTTAAGCCAGTTACTGAAGAGGCAATGAATAAGTTTAATAGTAGCAGAGACTCTGCTCACAAATGAGTTGTGCTATGCATGCACCCCTAGACAAGGACCCTGCTCAGGCACAGCTTGGTTTACACTTGGAACTTGCACCATTTTTAAAATAACACACTGGATCGACAATGAACTTTTTTAAAAAAATAATAACCAGAGGTGGAGAAAGCAGCCACATTCCAATCAAAATAAAAAAGTATTTGGAGCTATTTAAGGTAGAAGCAATTTTGACAGTGTTTTTTCCAACTAGCTGAAATCTAGTCTTTCAAAAACAAGCCAGCAAAGTCACTGTCTTGAGGGTTTGCTTTGCACTCATTCTATGAAACCCCATTTGTGAACTCACTTATTTTATTTTTACTACCTACAGGATTTCCAGGACAAACAACCCAAACTTCATGGGCATGGAATCTTTTTTAAGCAACTTCTGAAAGATAATGCACTACAATGTAGAGCAAATGTTATTCAGACTGACTCCTAGATCCAAAGGACTGACTAAACAGCCTTTGAGGCCAACACAAAGGCTTGACCAAAGCCCGTGGAAGGCAAGTGAAGTTTTCTGCCATCTTCCCAAAGGGCTTTGGTTCAGGCTTGTAAAGTCGTAAATGAGATCTCAGTGGGACAGCAGACTGCACTACCAGGGACCGAATGAAGGACAGTTTTGCAACAAGACTTTTCAAAAGCAGTCTGGATGGGGGTGATGAGGTTATGCTGGAGTGTCACCCAGACCCTGATGTCCTGGGGACAGAGGAGGATAAGGGCCATCAGGCAGCAGGAGACTTGCAAGCGCTGGCCAGGACCTCACGCATGTCAGGTTTGGTGACTCAGACAGGAGCTGCACTTCCCCTCGTCCAGACCTCAGCAATGTGTCCATGAGAGCAGATACAACTTTAAAAAGGTTTAAAACAGGCTTTGGACAACTGAAACACTGGCCAAGGCAAAAACTTGAATAAACTCAACTCATGTGCTAAACCTCAGTTTGTATGTTCTGTGTAAGGAGATTATATATATATATATATTTATGAAAGACTAAAAAAGCTTAAACACTTTTTTCATACTTTTGGTTTATTTGTGCTTCTCCATACTTCAGCTATTGCCAAGAGCAACAGAGAAAATGCTGAAACACTAGAAAAATATTGCTCCTGCAGTACTTAAAGCCCAAGCAGTACTTGTAACTGGTCATCTCAATAAAAAAGTTGTTCTGCTTCCTCTCGGGTTTAGATGAGGCTCTGATTGGGACCAGAAAATGTAGGTATTTATTCAAATTCAAAATCTGAGTCTTAAAGACCAGTGATATAAGCCTATCCCCTCTCAGTATCCCTGTTCAGCATGAAAGGCCTGTTTCTAGTATGGGAAGGCAGCACTTGGGGAACCATTGGTTAGCTGCTCATTCCTAGTGAACTACACTGAATTCTCACCTTCAGCATACAAAACCAAATTGATTTTGCCAGACTGAAACAACTGTTTATATTTAAAATTGCCTGCTACTTGCAGCAGAAAGCTTGAGGAGGCAGGTCACCCTGCGGAGCTCTGCAGCAAATGCACTAACTTCTCATCACCCTTCAAAGAAACAAAACGACTCCACCTGCTGCGTTTTTCTCATGTCAGGGTAGGGTTTTATGCCATGACTCTCTGCCTCTTGGCATTAACTACATGTTCAAACTTCAAGACCTCCAATATTGTCTTATGGGCTGAATAAGATACATTGATCAATTTTTAAAAATTTTCTCTTTGCCTTTTGATCAATTGTTAAAAAACTTCTCTTTGTCTCTAAGTATACAGCACTTAAGAATAAATTCTATATGAAGTACCTGCAGGTTTCTTATGACTCCAGCTCATTTTCACCCACTGCTTTACTTCCACTCCCTTGCATCTCTTCCTAATTCCAGCTAGGACATGAAGCAGAAGTGCCAGAAGTCTCTTAGAAATGCTTATTCTGGCAATGTGTTCAGTCCAATTTTGTTCAGCAAAATTAGTTTAGATAATCATTGGAAATTTTTGAGTGGTTAGCCAAACCAAGCACCTTCATATCCATCCTGTCACAGTTTCCATTAAGCAGAACTCTGCACCCTGTTCCCTGACCAGCTCCTTCTGTCTCAAGAGGCAGAATGTCTGGTGCAATGCTCTTGTCCATTTACACGAGCTTCAGAACTCAAAGGACTTTGACAGGTTTTCCATCAGTGTAAACAGGAGACCAGCTGTCTTCTAATGCCCTTCAGTGCAGCTGAATGCATCACATCAGTCCCTCGTTTAAAAAAAAAAAAAATCTCTTGATCTCTAGATTCACTGCCTATAGACAGAGTATGAGCCTCATTCTTAAACTCATTTAACTAATGCTAAAATACGTACATCTCAGGAGAGAGCTGCTTAGGCACACAGCATTTAGAGGCTGATTTGAATAAAACTTATACAGGGTCCAACAATGACAATTTGATTTTTATTATTAAAAATGAAGTGTTTAAATCCTCAAAGAAAATGCCTTTATTGCATTAGTTTAATAAAGCCTCTTTTTTATTACAGTATCTCTTTTTATTAAGGAAGATAGGATGTGCCTGTAGAGCTGAATGTGGATGCATGGGGAAAACCAGGCAGAGGATGACCGACCACCTGCAGCCACAAAGTGCCACCATTTATATGACATGCGTGTCAAACCTTTGTACTGAAATATGCCGGAAAATGAGCACGACACACAGCTCGTGCACACTCTGTATAGCCGTGCGTTTGCTTCCAAGGCTCAGGACTCCTGTGCATCAGCTGAGCAGGCAGCAGCCGCCTCCTACAAGCACACATTCTGAAAGCCTGACTCACATGCTACTTAAGATCCTTTCATTCAGCCTATTGAATACAATTAAGTTAATTGAAACTGAAATTTTGGGCAGTGCAAAACCCACTGTTGGAACAAATATCCCATGTACCAAAAATCTGCAATTTATTAAATTAAGCACTTCCCTTACAGACTGTCTTCTTTCCTGTGAGTACAACAGAACGCTGCTTGTACCACATTACACACAAGAATAAGGCAGGCAGCATGAAACGTTTTCATGCAATGAGAGAGAGTTTTCTATTTGGGAAAAATATGACAAAAAATCCCCCTAAAAAACAAAACCAGAACACTCGATAATTGAAAGTCTGCGCACAATGGGACAGGCACCATGGCGATGAATGCAGCATGAATGTCTCACTAGATACCAGGCAGAGAATTAAAGCTGCTCATCTTTCTCTCACTTAAGTCAAAGGAAAAATTACTTGCTAAAGGAATTCTATCCAGGATTTGGCTCACAAGCAAGCAGAGATGGAAGTGTTAGCTATTTCAACAAAGCATATTTCTAATCTTAAAAAGCTTCTTAAGGGATCCAATTCTCTTCCCACTCCAGTTTAGGGGAATTTTGCCAAAGAAAGCAGAACTACACACAAATGAAGAGCCATTAGCAGCTTCCCTCCCTGCCTGCCTCCAAAGACTGTCTTTCAAGCTTCCTCACTGGCCATGCAATCTCAGCCCCCAGAGCCTCCAGCCCCTCCATACCTGACCCGCAGCATCTTTTCATGAAGGGCAGCACCATTTTCCCTTCCTGTGGCAGGAGCCTGGACTTGTCACACCACAAGCTAGGGCAGCATCCAAAACTGGGCCTGCATTTCCCTATGCCTCAGCCCACTCCTGCAGCCAAGGTATGGCAGAATCCCTAAAACAAGGTGGATCAGTTTATTTTATTTCATTATGAGTTTCACTACATCTGACGTTGGTAAAGCAGAGCTTCCCACTCCCTGCACTCTGCTTTTACCCCAAAAGGCCCCAGTGAAGCACCAGCTAAGCAGGCAGGAGCCAATCTGGGTAAGTGCTGCCTTCCTACCGGCAAACTGGAAAGCCGGCTTCCTCACTGCTAGCTACTAAAAGAGGGAAGGAGCAGTGCTCTTTGGGAAAAGAGTTACACACAGCCCAAACATGCTTGTTCCCCTAGCTCTCTTTGTATCTGGCACCACAACTGTTTCATTCAAAAACCTCAGGTTCATGGATATTCCCAGTTTCTGAGACTGCTCAGTAAAACAAGCACTGGCCATTCGCCCAAACATTTTACTAGTTTTGGCTACTATGTCAAAACATTGGCAAAAAAAAAAGATGCTTAAAAAAATGATATAAACAGAAAACACTCATTCAGTCTATAGGCTTTTCAGTCCACTGGGCACCCCCAAGGAGGAGAAAAGCAGTTCCCTGGTCCAGTGATTTAGACTGTCTGGACTCCTACAGCCTGACTATCCATTCGGAGGTACGCCCAGTAAGCAAGGAGAAGAGGAGAGCAAGTTCATTTTCTTCGTGCAAAGTGGGATTCAATTTAGCTGCTTTAAAGCTAAAGATTTTGCAGAGCACAGATCACTTCAGTAACTCCACACTTGCTAAAAACAAAACAAAACAAAGCAAAAAAAAAAAAAACAGGTAAACAACAACCGGAAAAACAAACAAACAAACAAAAACCTGCAACTTTTCAGAGAAAGACAAAGTACACTCAAGAGAGTATTTTCATGCAGGTCTTTAAACTAGTCCTCTCTTTCCTCTGTAACCATCAGCACCCGCCCATTCCTTGGCGCGTTACAACCTATGATACAGCAAGCTTTGGTGATAACCTCTTGGTTGTAACTTGAATGCTGCACTAGGAGACACTGCAGCACAAGAGGGAGACAGTACATGGAATATGCCCTGAGGTCTCCCCAAATCCCTGAATGTATTCTTCTCCAGGAAGAAGTCTGTAGCCTTAAGTAGCAGCTGTGGTCAGCAACCTCCTTGTCCCACCTTGGGAAGTTACCCTGATTTACACAAGATGCACACTAAAGCCAGGTAGGAGTTTTTGGAGAATTCCAGCCATCTCTGATAACACCTTGGTGGTCCACGACCAACAAGGGACAGCTGTTCCCCCTGCACATTAAATCCTGTTCACCCTCTGCAGCCTGTATCTTGCAGGCATGTCCTTCACTCCATCCTTTTCAAAGCTTTGGCTGCTTTTAGAAATGCACATGGGACATTTCCAAGCACGAGTTGCACCTGCTCTGCCCCTAACAGTTTCACTCCTCCAGCTGCTCAGCCCAGAGCTCTATTTCAACAATCATCACTTAGAAGTGAAATAACTGCATTTGCAGTATTAATCAGACTTTCTCTTGTGTTTTGGTTTGTTTTTTTCCCCCAAGATCGAGTGGTTTTACAGTCAAAAAGTACTGAATTCTTAGCGAAAGCAAAGCTTTTGATAGTGCCCCTTCTAATAGTAACTTCAGCTTACAGATTGGCTGCATGGAAGCACTGTTTATGAAGATGCCCTCCATTTTAAGATAAAGATAGCAGGTACGACCACATAACTGTCAGGTGTTTGATGGGCCTCATCCAGCTTTCTGCCTTCCATTCAAATGCACCCACACCCTTGCATCCAGTTTTTTAGACCTGAAGCCAGCCAAGGAAGCCTAGCTGTCCACTAGTGGGTTACTAGTTTCTAGCAGTCCAAACGCAGGGAACAAACTATGTCTGCAAACAACATATTCAAATTGGTGAGCCTGCAAACTTCCAACTTAGGGGTCGCAGGCCAGCAGAGCTTCAACTACAGCCAAGGATTTCAGCCATGGAAAACTCAGGTACAGCCAAGTGATGTTATATGAACAAAAAACTGAACCTCTTGCCCCAGCCATGCTGCTAACCACCTTCACCATGGCCAGCTTTCTCCATTACCTAAATTGACCCTTTCCTCTTTGTCTGTATGGGCCAGAGGCCTCCCCAGTTGCTTTGTAAGGAGGGAAATGGCCAACTAAGCACAGGGCCAGGAATACAAGCATCCCTTCTGTTTTGTCCTCTCTGCCTGCACCTTACACGTCTCAGCAGGACCCCTGGTCTGCAGCAGAACAGCCTCCGTCCCATTTCTTGGGCTACACAACCAAACTGATCAATTTGAATAGTGCCTCACTGCAGACCCCAAAAGAGGACCATACCTGTAGTACAGAGCTGCAGTGCTGCTGGCATCCACTAGGATGCCTAAAGCCTAAGAGGGTGTCTTACAACATACACTATTCTTACCATCGCTAAGCAGGTTGTAGGTAAAACAAACATGCTAGTGGGCACAACCATTTAAAATGTTTTGAAGATAACTATCATCTCTCTAGGGGTCTATGAACTCTCTCTCTTCTAACTGTCCCACCAGTTGAATAAATAAACATTTAGATTCTGTAGCAGGGTGAATTAAAATTGTGACATTGATTCTCTAATGATAATGTAAAAAGAAGGCACATAGGTTAGTTAGCCCAAAGTATTTACTAAAAATCAGCTGTATGCACTTTGAGGGGTTTTCATACTCAGTTTCAAATAAATCTTAAAATGTTCATTTTGGATATTTGTGTTTGAAAGAAACACTCGTTGTGGCTAGCACAGCCTGGGCTAGTTCCTAGCCAAACACCCCGTGCAGCTCTCCTGTGCACAGAGCAGGCACTAAGCTGCCAGGTGTTCAGTCCCCATCTCAAACTGGGACTGCAATGGGAGCACAGTATTTATGACAAAGACTGAAGCACTTTATTTTCATGTGTGCACACAACAAGATGGCCACAGGCAGACGGAAATACTGTTGTCTTAAGCTATGATTTTACAACTTTTAGAGGAAGGTTTGGTTGTCTCACAATCATGCAACTCTACCTCTCTATCTTCCACCCTCTTTCCACCCCATGTCCCCCTTCCCATACACACATGACACATACATGTGTCAGCCATTTGTTCCGATGGATTTAGCCTAGTTTGGATCAAAGCTTCCTCTACTTCATTTAACAGATTTGCTCAGATGGAAGGTCTCAGGGGACAAATAATGTTAGTAAGGTGGGTGGGGGGTGGAGTTCAGCACTGAGTATGTAGGTCATTGGACTTTAAAATGAATTAGAGAATAGTTTATCTATTAAACAAGCCTCACAGTACATATTTCATGAAGCTATACTTAATTATAGGCTAATGTGCACTCCAGGGCTACCATGAAGAAGGATTAAGCAGTGGCCCATAATGCAGTGATTAATACAATTATTAGCTGGCTGGAACACAGCATCTATTCTTCGATGCCATCACGAGAAACGATAGATCTCTGTTAAGGTTGGCACTTGCAGTGAAAGGCAACAAACCCAAACATTTCCAGAGAGAAATGCACACATCTCTGCACCTCCTGAGCACAGGACCAAGCAAGGGGAATGCAAGGAGGTGAGAGCAGACCTGAACTTCCACTTCAAGTGCTTTGTACAGAATTTGCTTCTCCATCATGGGTGTTTGGGAACATCCCACAACTTCTGTTATGCAGTGCAAGGCTGACTGTCTGAGCACCTCTTCATACTACTTGGGGCGACAGCCTCTGACCTGAGGGGAGATTGTTTTGAGTTGGAATTAGAAGCTGAGAACAATAAGGCATAAATATGTACCTATGCTCTTCTGCTACAGCGATGTTTCATTGGGCATGCACTATACTGATCCACTGGTCTTTTATATTAAGGCCCTGTAGACTAATGAAGCATATCTCTGAGATGAACAACTCTTTTTGTATGTTTAAGAATTGCCTGTTCTGGAATCACTGCCATGGACTGTATAGCATATCTTATTATTTATGATAAAAGGCTAAGAAGTAGATAATTTATTTCCTTTTATATAAAACTATGTGTGTCTGATAAATTACAATGAAGTGATCAATTTTTATTTTTTAAGAAAAGCTTCATTGGCTAGTGCACCCTGAGACAAATGTCAGTGAAAGGATAGGGAGACTGACAAAACCACTGACACTTGCACCCTGAATTACAAACTCCTCTTTATATACCAATCTCAAGTGTAAACTGGTTGGAGAACAGAGCATCAACATCCCATTTCCTGTTGCAGTTCTGCCCAGGAATGGTGCTTTGGCACCTTCTCAAAGGACATTACCTTGGCATGACTACTCCATGCTGATCAGGTCTGTTTTCCCAGTGAGCGAGCTCAGTCTGAACAGCTACACACCTGGCAAAGTACAGCACTGTGAAGAGACATTGGCTCAGATCCCAGCAGCAGCACAGCGCTCTCCACAGTAGTGCACAGGACAACAGCCTGGAGTTCCTGCACTGGTTTGGTCAGCACTATCTTGCAGGTTTCTGCATTGTCCTGTACTGTGTGGTGTAGGCATGTCCCAGATCAAAATTTCAGCCTGAAACTGAAGGCAGCTGAACAGAGGTCTACTCTCAAAAGACAAGGTGATATTTGAAACTTATACCAAGAACATATCTACTCTGCTATCAGGTTAGGTACACGAGGAATGTCCCATAACAGTTCATTCCAGAAATTATCTTCCATTCTAGTGTATCAACCCATCTCCTTAATGTTGATTTTCAAGTGTTTGTGCATTCAATATCAAAAAGGTTCAGGCATAGATTTCCATAACTAAAGCAAAATCATAGCAGTATTTGCCCTCTTTCTCCTATACAACTGGAACGTAGATATGATCAGACAGAAGATGTGGGACTTGGCTGAAAGAGGAATGCATATGTGTGGAGAGAGAGAGCACTTAGTCAAGAACTCAGTTATAGTGCACATTACTCTTTGAAGAAACTGAAATTCAGTGAAACTTGGTGTTCTTTGAAAATGCCATTAGGTTTGCCTGACCCACAGACATGCCGCCAGCAGCCACTGATGTTGGGAAGAAAGCACATTTCTCCCAAAGTCCTGCTTAATCTGAAAAAAACACTGGATACATGGATACTGCAGTAAAGTAAGAACAAACAAAACATACTGCAGCTGCTTTAGTCCAGATTTCAGATTATCTGAGCGTGCCACAATCTCTATCACGGCTGCTATTGAACACCATAGGCAGATGAAATGCTGTGCCACTGCTAGGAAAAGACCAGTGGTCTCATAAATGCCTGTCTTTTCACTTGCTATCTTGGGAAGTCAAATGCAATGTTCAGTCAGGGATATGCAAGGGTTGGGGTTTCCTAGACACACACAATCAAAACCTTGCCTTGTTTTAAATACTATAGCAGAACTGTTGATTTAACACACAAGTTGTATGACAGCTTTCTCATTTGGGGATGAACTTTTGGTTTAATGGCAGATTTGGATATTAGCAATCCAGCTGTCCCCATCTGGCTAAAGCAGAGCTTCATGTTCAATGACAGTGGCAAAACCCGCCCCAGCAATGTTACTGCTGACCTCTCACTCAAGTTCAGAATGTGTCATTCTGTCAATACCATCTACCTTGATTATACTGGGCTTTACATACAATGGGTTATGATCCCAGAGGGATGAAAAGCTTTTCCAAATTAAAAGCAGCATTTTAAAGAGGAAATACTCATACATTCCTATGTAGTTTTCATTTGATATCCTCAAGGCTAACCCCAGAACTCAAAGTCATGTTGATTGAACATGAATGTTTTTTCTGAGTGCAGCCATCTTAGGAATTTAATAGAAAAGGGGAAGTAATAAAAACATGCTCCATACTTTAATTAGTTCCCTCATAACATGGTATTTCCAAAATGGCAGTGCCAAAGAAAATCATTAATCCAGGAGAACATACAAAGGCACTGTATGGGGCAAGAGACAGACCTCCAGGAAACACATATACATGTGGCCCGTCTTCTCTTGCTGGTAAAGCTTATCTCAAAGATCACTTCTGATTGCACAAAAGAAAATTGGATCAATATTTAAATATGAAGCCACTTTCCATTTCTTTAGCCTTATAGTGTATCACAAATTAGAGACCATTCTTTGTATGCTTTGAATGGTATCTGGCAGTAGGATAAATGTAAACAGCCCGTCTTTCTCCACTTGCGTTCACCCAAGGTACTCCAGGTGCTAGGCTTAAGCTGATGCTATCATGTGATTATTTCAACATCTGAATTCCACTATTTGAGTGAGAAAACCTGTGTCAGATGGGTCTGCTGCAAATGGCAGACATCTTTTCCAGCAGTCAGTTTTCTCTTACGCAGCCAGCCAGCACCAAGACTGTCTTTAGGCCTATGCACACTTGTCTTAGTCATTTCTTGTGGCAGTAGCCTCTAGTACTAGTTGTGTCATCAGTAGTAGTTACCACAGAAAGGAACTGAGAAAGTGACATAAGCCGCAAGTCACTGCTGACTCCCACAGTCTCTTGGAGCAGATGTGGAAGTTTATAACCAAGGACAGGAACTCAGGGAAGAACTCACACCAGCAGCATTATGGCTAGAGAGCAAAGCTCAGGTAGCAGTACTGCAGTAACCAAATGCAAACAAACAACTGTTCCAGGAAGAAATAGTCTTGCTCAATCATGACAATGAGACTGGGGGAAAAATGACAGGTGGTTGTACTAGTTTCTGTGGTACACCTCCGGCCTTGATCTGCAGCAACCATGCAGCCCCAGAAGAGTCACAACTTTGCCCCCTCATAACTTCTTGATTATAAAATAGAAATGGATACCTGTGTGCGGTTGAATGCTACTCTTGCAAAGACAGCTTGAGACACACTGGCTCTCTTCAGCTCATCTCTGACTTGCTGGTAAATATCTGGAGAGACTTCCACCGATGAATTTGATGGCTCTGGTTTGACAGCTCTAGGAATGGGTGGATGATTCAAGAACTGCTGGTTGATAGCTTGGGGGTGCTGGTGAGCCAATAGCCGGCTGACAGCAATCTGTTGGTTTATCAGATGGGCCATTGCTATCTGCTGCCTCACCAGTTGTGGACTGAGCTGAGGAGACAGGAGCCCAGGGTTTATCATTGTCTGCATCGTTGGCACTTGGTTTCGGATTGGAGTACTGTGGTGAATTTGGCCATGAGGAGACTGTTCATTAGTTTTTCCCAAGGTTGCCAGCTGGTTGATATTTGGTAAGTGCATGGGACGTTGACCAAGAACACAATAGTCTGAAAGGTTTTCTCTTTCCACTCTTTCCACTGTTAAAAGAGAAAAATTAGTTTGCTGTCATTTCAGTTAGTACTTACAAGACGACCATTTGGGTAAGGTTTTCTGCAGGTACATGACAGCACCTGCTTTAGTTTGCAAATCTGTACTTGCATAAAAGATTCACAAAAACATAAGCAAAAGCAGTACAAAGTAAGAGCAACAATAATTAAGATTCTTTTGTATTTCTCAGGTTTCACCCACTGCTTTGGAAGCCTCCTTATCAAACTGGTAGCAGGTTCTTCCAGCCTCCTTTCCTAAAAAACGAACTTAGACATTTGCACTCACGCTTTCACTAGCTTTTGAATCTTTCATTAAATTGAATAACTGTTAAAAGGGGTGAGTGTTTCAGAATCACTGGCACCTAGGTGAAGGAAAGAAACCTAAATTAGTATTCACCCACACCAATCCAATGGAAACTAGACCATTCCCCGCACAGCTCTCGGCACTACTTTTCATTGCAAACTCAGCAACTATATCTTTTCCAACATAAACTCTACCTTGTATCAAGTGTGGAAAAAGTTACCAGGTATCATCAATTCACCTGGATGCACTACAGCAGAATTGAGTTGCTTATGTGAAAGCGTTCTACAAAACCATGCATGTCCTTGATTCAGACAGGAGAAAATTTTAGAGCAAAATTTTAGATACAAAATTTTTATGTTCTTGTATCCAGAGTCTCACCACTCTAAACCTGTCTGGAAAGTTTGAAGAAACCGTGCATGAATGCCCACTTTACAGAAAACAGATCCTGATGGCAACCTTTTTGCTGGTTTATAGTGCTATTTTATGGCTTCCCAGTCTTAAAATAACATTGTTTAGTCCAACAAAGATCCACGAATCTTAAGTGCAACCATACTACAAAAAACGAAACACTACAAACCAAACGCATGTACTGCAATAGTATATGCAGGTATGTCCCTTTTAAATATCTTACATCAGCAATACTGCAATATCTTTTCATGTAACTGCAAAATTAAGTGCACATATGACAAAACTAAATTTCCTCTAAAAACGAAACAAAACAAAAAAAAAATGAGGAAATAGGAAATAAGTTTTAGAAGTGTGTAAGTAAAACTATTAGTTAGATAATTTTAAGTAATCAGAAGTCATTTTACACTAGGTTGCAGATTCCATGAGCTTCACTACGTGGAATTGGGTAGGTGTTTATCTATCCATCTGATATAAACATGTCCTGGGCCCCACTATCACACAACTAGCAAACTACTACCTCATTCGTATGTTGCCCTCGCCAAATAACAAGACAGAATTTATTTCATAAATGCCATAATGCTGTTACATCTTGTATAATGATTAACAACTGTACAAGGCTTTGAACTCTTTTTTTAAAAAACTTAATCTATATAATGCTTTGAAGATTTACACAGTTAATACTCATGATAACAGTTTACTGATGATTTTCCGTTTCCTTCTAAATAGAAAGACAGCTCTTTTCACCTTCCAGAGTTAATCTCAGACTGAGAGGGCTGAATTCTCACTAGGGAGGGGGTCATGCCCAGAACACACACAAACACTCACCACTTCTATCTTTAGAGCTGTTCCAGAACATCACAAGTATTGAATTTTAAAACTAGCTGAATTAGTACCCAGGATTTTTATTTTATTTTCAGAAATTTTAACTCCCTCTTTCTATTATTTTAAAGAAAAAAAATACACAAAACCTTTAACCTTCAATTAAATATTTGCTTAAAAAAACAAACACTTTAAAATAAAAATTAAGCATTTCTAATAAAATTCTTAATTCCATCTTTTCACAAAAGCCAGTGTTTCAACCCAAGTGATTTTCTAAGTGCTTATTTGTGCAGGATATTTCAACTATGAAAAGCAATGCATACTTGCAATATACAAGCACTATTGTAAATAACTGGCCATTTTGATACACTACACACAGCCTGCTAGAGACATAATAGAGTATTTCAATTTGCTGAAAATACTGAAAATCCCTGTTCAAATGCTGCTCCTCATTATGTCAGCACTCCTCCCTGACAGCTAGTTTCACAAGGCTCTAGACTGCTATTCTCCAACTTTAGAAACAGACATGAGATCCATGTGAGCAATATTAACATCAGGGCCGGAGCCCTGATACAGAGATGGCACATGCGGGCAGGGGTGTGGGGAAGAGGGGCTGCTTTGTCACAGCTCAAGACCATGTTCTGTGCCGTGGCCCATTCAGAGCGCATGTGGCTATACGATCGCCCAAGCCTCTCTGAGGTGAGCCTGTACCTGAGTAATACCATTAAATACATACAGTTGCCAGCAAAACCAAATGTAATTACTCCAAAGGTGCAGTAGCTACTTCAGAATCAGGAATTAATCTGATGTAAATACAATAAATATGTTGCTCAGTGCACATGAAATAATTGGAGCATTGTGCTAAAAGGAAATACAACAAGAACTACTTTCAGTCTTCATTTACACCCTTGGAGATCTAGAGTCCTTCCACGAGAAGCTTCAGGAGAGCTGAAACAATTTTTCAACTATTTTGCCGTTTAAGAAATATACCAAGAATAAGTCACTGAAACCAACAAATTACTACTTGTTAGAACACAAAAACAGTAACCAAGTGTTTTTGAAAACTTGGTGAGAAATAAATATAAATAACATTCACTTTCTGGGCTGAACCACATTTGCCAAGTTTCCACCCACTCTTGACATCAGTGCCAAGTTATAAACCCCTATAAAAATAAAGTTTAAGTTGAAAAGGCTGCCAGGCTGTTAATTTGTGCAGTGCTACTTGCAATTACATTATACAGAGACATCACCTGACTTGCTTCCATAGGTGTATTTTTCCCTTATTATCAGTTTCCTTTTTCGATCACATTAGACTATAGAGCCATGCATATATTACCAATAAACAAACCAGATTCTAGTCACTTCAACCACTTCAATAATAAAAGGTTACCATTAACAGTTACGCTGGATGGAAAAAATGTGCATTACTCAACTCCTCAAGCCTCTTTCCTTCTCCAGCCCATTTCCCATATCAGATTCCCTGTTGTTTGCTGGTAACTACAGACTGATGGGGGCTCTGCGGGGCCTGGATAGGGGCAAACCTGAGACAATGCTGAGATGGAGGCTGGCACTGTCCTGAGAGGCAGGCCAGCTTGCCAGCAATGCTCTAAGAAAAAAAGGCATACAGGAGCCACAAAGCTGTTGTGACACTGATGTTCTGCCTCAGATCCTCCTGAACTGGGTTTTTTCCTTTCGCGTCCTCCATTTTCAATGTCCCTACCCCATTACAGTCTCTCTCTTTTCCTTCCCGTGTCTCCTATTGCTCCACTGTAACAGGGGGTACATTTACAGACCACATAATCCTTTACGAACTTGAATACATTGATGTACAAAACAGTGAAGACAGAGGAGCAAGTCTTTAAACTGTGAAGGATAGGGCACCATGGACACGTGAAGCCTACATTCAAGTATTGGTAAGAAAGCTCCCCTGCTAGCAATGCCTGTGCTAGTTCCACAAAAGCTAGTCAAGGAGGCTGTTACCCACCTCCCATATGTGGTGTGACCAAAGCAAAAGACAAGACAGTGTTTTCCATTTTCTCCCTGCATTGCGCTGCCTGGTTTACAATTCTTCAGTATTTTTCCCCAAGAACTCTTTTAAGCCAAGTACAACAGTACCTCCATATTTCAGAGCCTGCCCTCCTGAAGCCATACCCCAGGTAGGCAGATGCAAGGTGCCTGGACAACTTGTACCGTGCCCGAGCTCAGCATGCAGCTCACAGAGCGCTCCAGGATGGTGTCTGCCCTTCCTTTTTCCTATACCCCGCCACAACATGTCACTGCCCTTGCAACAGCTGGAGACCAACATAATCCCCAGAATGGGAGCAGCAAATTGTCATGTTTTAATGTTCCTTTCTCTTCTCATAATGATTACCACGTGCGTCAATGTATTTTGACTTCATACTGAGTTAGAAACTTCCTGGATATAGCACAAAAGCAACCCAATGCACCCTTCCCCTGTGTGATGCTCTTAACCTCTACCCAAATCTTCCTTACACAGTCAAACAGCTGACGCAGTCCCCAGCACAATAGCTTGGGGTGGTCCGCATGCAACTTTCCATTTGAAATGAAACTAGCTCAAGAGATTTAAAATAAGATTTATTTCTCCACCTTCCCTTCCCCTCACCCTTTATTTTCACCAAGCTGTTAATAGGAACATTCTGACAAAGAGCCTGTGGGGTATTTAGGGCTTAGGAACGGCACTGGAAACCAAATTCTTTAGCACACACAGTAATGGATGCAGCTGGGAGAGCAAGAGCTTAACATGACTCCCAGCACCGCACTCCAATGGTGTCATAGAGGACCCTCTAGCACCCATCACCCAGCAAGTCCCGGACTTTTCAGTACTACAGGCACACGGGCACTTTGCCCCAAACAGAGCAGGAAGAGACTGGTAAAGAAACATTTTGTAATAAGTTTTGTAATAAGCCGGCAGGACTGCCATGCTTCAATTGTGACAGGATGTCACCACCCCAGGGTTGTTCTCCAGTGCAATGGCTTCAGAGCTTGCTTCTTTGTTTTATTATTTAAAACCTGGTGAGCATAAAAGCCATTACCAGCAGCGGTAATGGCCAAACCAAGCTAGCCTGGGACAGCACAGCTCTGTTTGTGAGCTTCACTATGCCCAGCACCAAACTTTAGATAGAAAGGTTCCCACAATTTCTCATGGCTTAGCACCACCCTACTCACCAAGATTTGAACCTGGGTGATGAAGCACTCTCCAACACCATACCACCCTCTGACTCGGAGAGATGGGGTGGCTTCACTACTCCAACAAGGTGTTGTCTTGCTTACGGTACGTAATTATGAACTACTACTCAGTAAATAACAGAGCCACTCAAGAGCACACGAGGTGCTTTTAAAGTGGTAATTCTGTATCTTTTCATATATAATTAGGATAACTACTCATTTCTTTTAATCACAGCCCACTTAACCACTTCAGTGTAGAGGGCTGGTCTGAGGAGTCTCATTTTCATTCGACATCCAATCTTCATATTTACCCAAAGTCATTCACTGGCTTCCTTTACTGTCTGACCTCTGGCTGGCCATTTGTTCTTGCAGTCAAGACTGGAGAAAATGCAGGTTGACTGGAGAGGTACACTTGATAGGAAATTGTAACTTTTAAAACCCTTCCCTTCCTCTACTCCTGCAGGACAGCAAATAACCTCAAAATAGCTACAGAGCACATACAGAAATTGTTTGGCTGCTGGCTGTGGGTAGCAAAGGCCTTTATCCAAGCCAAATGGAAAACAGACAGGAAAGGCCATTGTCTGTTCTCCGTTGTGTTGCAAATCGCTCAGTTCCCACCAAAGGAAAAGTCACTATTTTTGTATTTTGGAAGAATCATCATAAAAGTAGGCCTTTGATCAGCATCAGTGTTGGGGGAACTGAACAAAGTGAAGTAACATTGTTGTCTACCTCTGTGCAGCTGAGTTTCTCTTTCTCTTGTCCTCGAGAAGAGATCCACATCATCCCTTGGGACACACAGACCCTAACATGCTTTCTGTCAATTCTGCTTAAACATAGGAAGTCATATTCTTCTGATGGGCTGTTCCTGGACTGCATTGCTTCTAAAGCCGCTTCTCAGGAAGGAAGAATATAACCCTTGAATTAATTTTAGATTATTTCTGGGTTACTGTATAGGTTAAGGAGGGCATAAAGCAGTATGAACCCCATTCTTCATATGACAGAGGGAAGCATTACATTGAAGGCACTTTGGAGACCACAAAGTCTAATGTATAAATATTGGTCGTGTAAAATGGAAAACGAGAATTAGGGGAAACATTACTCAGAACTGACAGAAACACAGCATACTGGTTTAGATGGACTGATTGTCTCATCTGATATAAAAATATCTTGCTCCCTGTCAAAGTACTGTGATGGAAGTCTGTCCCACTATTTAAGTACTAACCTTTCACGGACACCTCAAGAAGGAGGTGCAAATTGCCTAGAAAACCCAAACAACTGTGCAGTCCCTCTGGGAGATAAGTACACATCCCTTCCTGACTCATAACATCAGAGATGATGAAAGGAATGAGACAGAACACAAACATCATTAAGACAGACACATAAGCCCTTCAGATACTAGGAATGAACAGAATTCAACTCTGTTGTAGTGACAGAATGGATTATGTATACTATGAAATCTACATGATGAGAGACAGTCACATCGCAGCTTTCACACCAGGAAAGCTTATGCCTGTGTCTAAGCTTCAGGTCTTCCTCCCTTTCCAATCTAAACTCCACCAGTTCTTACCTTCAAAAAAAAATTCTTTCATTTTGAAATAACATGTTTTTTGTTCAAAATATTTTTTACATATGAAGGAAAAAATATTTTGAAATTCTAGAGATAAAAAAAAAGTATTTGCTTTTAAAAATGAAGAAGACCATTCTATATTCACTAAGAAATCAAAAGTGGCTGGACAGAAGTCGCAGCCTCTGTACACAACTGGTCCTCACTGAGAATAACACTGTGCTTGGAACAGGAGACATTTTAAAACCATAAAGTTGAGAGAGTGAGGTTACCTGAGCAGTGTCAGTCAGTATACCTAAATTAAAAAAAGGAATAAAATCAAGTAGTCATAAAAAACTTCTGCATGGCAGGGACAAAATAGAGGGGACGAATGGCTGGGCAGTTTTTCTACAGAAAGGCTTCCAACCTCTACTGTACTGACATATGTTCCCTGCAGCAGCAATGGCTGCAGCTCCAGCCACATGCATGCGCACAAGATGGCATTCAGCTAACTGACATATCCTCCTGCCGCGACACATCTACTATTAAGAGTGAGAGCCACTGATCCAAAAAGCCACAAGAAATGAAAGACATTTAGCAAAGCTGAAATTTATACATGCATTAACTTTAGAGAAAAGTTAAGCTTAAGAAGAAAAAAAAAAAAGCGTCTGTTTTAATTCTCTTTATACAGAGGAATAGCCAGGAGAGCCACAATTCATAGAGCTTCTGGAACATACTGCAGTGGGTAAATTGTTTTTGAACAATATGCACATACAAATCCCCCAGAGTGGTACTTAACATCAGGGACAAGACTGAAATACAAAATTCTAATGTGGGTGGGGAAACCAGTAGTCAACTCTAATTCTTGCTGAAATGTGCCAAGTTTAAGCTTTTATTTAGAGAGAGGTTCCACTTTTTCCTCATGACCAATGCAAATCAAGGAACTTCTCTCCCCATAAAACAGCACAGCAGTCTACAGACTGTAAGGATGTGCTCGAGCCAGAAACAATCTTTAGGTCCTTTTTGTGATCGAGATGCTGAAATGCTTGCCTGTGAATGATGCTATTTTCTTATCTTTTTCCTTAAAGTGAGGAAAGTGCTATTTTAAGTGAAATAAAAACAGAGTCAGGAGTATAAAAGCAAGCAAAGGAAAAATTACAGTAATGTCAAAAGCCACACAGCTGACCTAAATGACCCTATCTGGTTTAGTGCCAGAGCTGCAACTAATACCCAAATAGCACATGAAATTATCTCCTCTTAAAAAAATTAACTTTTCTGCCTCAACTGGTTAGTTAAAAAGGTCGAAGGTCAAGATCTCTCTGTTTATGTATATACACATATATACACACACATAACTAAAACCACCTATTTACATACACACACACGTATCACTAAATAGGTTATTTTTAAAGGTTAAAAACACTGTCTGAGAATAATCTGGTGTGCCTTTTCATGGGGCTTCTGCAACATCTGCTTCAGAGGAACAATTCAAAACTATTCATCAAAGCACATAACGAATATTTTCACCAGACTCACACTGGCATTATCACCACGCTGCAATCCTAGGCTCCTTCAGCCTAGAAACAACAAAGCTGGGAACCCATCTGAACCCTATTTCTAACCTCTCTTAACCTATAATGGCATCTAGAACACAGTAAAAGAAAAGCACATTGCTCTGTCTATCCCTTATGGGAAGTAAGCAAACATACTTTCAAGAATGAAACAGCACACAACAACAAATCAGTAGTACTGGAAAAAACAAAGAGCAGCCAAAGCAGATTCTCTATTTAAGGAAGCTATAAAAGCTTATTCTTATGGAAGCTGGTTCCAGATCTATTGAAACAGAAATAACTGAGCCCTCCTCCTTTAAACAGAAGAGACTCATCATTCCACAAAAACTTTGAGACAGCCACAGTCTCAAAACTCACATCCACTGAAAGCTATATTTTGACAGCCACTGATGGCAGAAGCAAAAAAATGAAATGTTCTTAATATGCAGACAAAGAAAATATGTCTTTTTATTTTTAAGTTCACAGTATTTTTATTTCTGCCCTCTGCCTTCCTAACTTCCTCCCACCAAACTAAGCTATGTCATCAGGCAAAAAGAAAAGATTCACACAAGTTAAGAGTTTCAGTTGTGAAAGAATTCTGATACAGTGATAGCCCTTCTGATAAAAATAGAAAGCATGACACTTGGGAAGTGAAATATCTATTGAGAAACAGAGCTAAAAAATATTTGAAATGCTATGACCTCAAAATACTGGGCAATGAGTAGGTAACTGGTACAAGTTTTATCCCTTGACAGTGACCTGAGTTGCATGGCAAAGTTCTGGCATATTTCTCTCCATATAGAACTGTGTGTATACAGTTACTTACAAGGTCTTATTTTTATTTGCATATCTATTTGTTAATCTAATGAAGAACTAGTGAAAGCCTTTTAAACATCATATAACCATGCACAAAAGGTTTGGTGTCACTCTGGCTCTGACAATGGTTTTCTGACTGTCTGTGGTAATGTCACTACGCTCCTTTCTGCCTCAATTTCTCCACCTGTAAAATGGAGGTAATGATAGTGGAAAGCATTTTTTTTTGACAGACACTGAACCACCACTGGGTGTAAAGCTTACATTTTATTTTTGTTTTCCTTCTAAGAAAGATTAAGCCAGTTATTCAAATCCTGAATTCCAACAATGTCAAATGCCTTCTCCCAGCTTTAGGAAGTTCCGCATCTTGAGAAACCAAAGGCATGGTTTTCAGATTGAGAGGACCATCCCTGTGGGACTGGGCAGCAGGAAGACAGCTTGAGAATCAGTGGAGTAAGCCACTGCTGTACACTTATCATTACAGTAATAGTATGTAACCTTTATTAAAAAAGGTGAAGTGTCATTCTTCATTCAAGTAGGTTTAAACATACCTAAGCCCTGTCATGTATGCAACTGTGTACCAAAAGGTCATGCATCCCTCAAAAAGATGAAAAAAATAATGAAAATAAAGTTTAAAAAAAAAAAGGCTTTGCACAGTACTATTACATTCATTCATGGTGCATATTCTGAACAAATGACAATGCAAACTAGATAGCTTAATTACCACCCCAAATGATTACACAGGTCTACAGGGGGAAGAGAAAGTTCACAGAAGAACCGTAAGTTTCTTGTTTCCCAACTTCTATATATTTTTCATTAGAACTGTGTAAATGTAAGCTCTCTTTCAAATATGCGTGTATTCCAAGGAGACTCTGAGCCAGGAGGAGACAAAAAAGTCTCCATCCTCACACCAGCAAATTGCAGGATCTGTCTGTATACTAACTCTCGTGCCACTGAGTAAACTGTGAACATCTTAAAACCTTAAGGGGCTGGGGTGGGATGGGAGAAAAAATTCAAGCAGAATTTTATTCTAGCATGGTCTTGACACAAGACAAAATTGCCATGCTGAGCTGAACTAACTGAAAACTTTTTTTTTAAATTACAAGCATAAATAGTTTAGCTGTCTTTTCGGTGAGTTCAACAGAACGCACACTGAGAACGTTTACTTGAGATTTCATACAATTCCATTTCTATATAGTTTTTACATCTGTTGCTAATGATATCAAATTATTGATTGTTCACTTTCTTGTATTTATTTAAACATTAACTATATACTCTGTAACCTGATGCTTTTCATTTTTTTCCAGAGAACTTTTTATTTTTGCATGGCTTCAGTTGTAATTACTTTGATCTTCCAGAGTGTATAATTATTTTAGTGTTTATTTATTTCTATGAGAAAGGAAAAAAGTTTGACCTAGGAGATCTATATGTGGCAATTTGTAACAGAATCACATAGCTTATGTTTAGGAAATCATGGTTTTGATTAAGAAGCAACCATTTAGTTCCCACTGTTTTATTAAAACAGACATTAGCAGATAATAGGAAACACATTTAACACTGTAGGCTGCATTTAGCTTGCAACGTCAATAAAGTTATTTTGAAGCTCCTTCCTATTTTGCACTTACCACAGCTCATGTGAATTGTTTTTTGCTTTTACTTTCTAATAAACCAGCTCTAGACTTACCCATGGATATGGGTGCTGGTCTCAGTGACTCTAAATTAGTTTTATCCGATCTATCCAGATTATCCAAAAGTGAATTGCTGCATCATCTATCCACCTTTATAGAAAATTTAAGGTTTTGTTTTGTTTTGTTTTATTTTTATTAAAGGAATATGTGATGACTGAAGCATGTAAGTCACTGATTTTGCATACTAACTGAGCTGTCCTGTAGAAATATCTGGCTACGGAGAAGAAACAAAACATCTTGAAAAGAGATATGATGAGATATTGAAACCGCCCAAAGAAGTGCAGAAGCCTTCCTGTTGCCAGGGGGTCTAGATTACTGCCCTGAAGATCCATGGATGTTTTTTCTTCGTGCACCAATCTACCTGCTGTAGATTCTTTGTTTTCTCTTCCACTCATAGGGCTGATGAATCAACACGACTTGAACTGCTTTATAGCAGCTTGTGTTTACTTCACACATACCTTAACCTTCCTTTTTCTCCTCCCACTAACACACACACACACACACACACTTCCAAACAGCAACGACAGGCTGTCTCTCTTTGAATAGCACATATGCACAGTTATCTGGTAAACTCTTCTGGTTTGGATCCTTGACCTCTTGATTGAGGTCTCATTCTGCTTTTACGGCACTTAACAATTTAACTGTGCACTTACTAAGTAAAAAAAAAAAAAAAGTAAGAGCGTAAAGAATTCAATGCTCTAAGAATGGAAGAAAGTGTAAGACAGCAGTGTGCTAGAAACACTCAGAAGCTGTAGTGGCATCTCTACAGTTAAGAACACTACAGTTAAGAGCTTCCAGTGCCTCTGCAACTGGCATTACACCCTTGCCCAGTTTGGAAAAAAAGAAAAAAAGGAAAGAAAGAAAAAAGCCCATCTCTGTTCTCCTAGAATGGCAAGTAAAAGCGAACGGTGATGACCTTGAAGCTGTTTGATTCCTTTGATTGTTTTTTAACCAAGAGGATATGTTAGAGCACTTCAAATAAAATTCTTATATTAAGAGATGCCATATAGAGAAAAGAAACACTTCTGCATAACACAACAGCAATTTAGAGTGAGAAGAAACTATCCAGTTCATCTGGCACCAGGGTAACCATGTACTAAAACGTCCAATCAACATTTTTACTTCTAGCCTAAACCATTTTAACAGGTGAAAAGCAACACCTCCATTTCCTCATCTACATTGTTACCCCACTTCTGCCTGAACAATCTTCCTTCTATCCACAGGTAATTTCACTATAAAACATTCCTTTTATTTTTTGCCTAGTGAAAATCTATCACTACACAGCCAAAACCTGGGAATCCTACAGGTATGTGCCACGTGAGCCAGATGGATATCAGAAGAAAAACAGATGCCTCAGAACTTATTCTGATATTTTATGCAATTTTGATTCATGTGTTCCTAATTTGAGAAGCAGACTCTTTATGGTATTGTTATGCAGATTTCTACTCTGTCCTATGGAAACTAAACAAGCAAACTTTCCTATCTCATGTATGACAGCTTTTTAAGAGAAAAAGTGTGTTTTTGAAAGATGCTGATCTTCACGTAACTAAAAATATAATGGCTTCTCAAGAAGAACAGGACATTACTGTATTTCTGCATAATGCCTGTGAATCGTGTTATTATTTTCCTGGCCACTGAAAGGATCACAGACAGAAACAACAAAAATAGACATTGCCTTCAGACAATGAACCCTCCCCTTCAGTGGTGTAACAGAGAGAAAAACTTAAAAAACAAAGGAACAAAAAAGCTATCATAGGGTAACGCTAATCTCCAGGGGTGACAGTCATTTGGAAAATGAGGAGGCAATTAGTACCATAGAAAAGCTTTACACTATTGCTAAACTTGTGCTAAAAGGACGTGTTTTAAAACAAAAAACAAACAACAAAAAAAGTCCAGTACACACACACACAAGTCCCTTCCCAAAGGAAAGAATGAATAAAAGAACAAACTACCCGTGATGGATGCGTGTCACATCACTTTGGGTACTACTGGAAGGTGATCACACATTTCAGTGGTGACAGCAGTATGAACATACGTAGAATAATTTTTACTGCCTCAGGCATTTTACTGCCAATAAACTAATACAATTTCATTGTAGAAATAATATAAACAATGGACTATTTTCATCTTAACTTCAGTGGGTGCAGCAGCATACATTATTTAATAATGTCTCCTAATGATTGGGTGCTAAATGCTCCACTGTTATCCAGATTCTACATGATAAAATATGGCAGGAATGCCAGAATGCTTAGCAGTATTTAAAACAGAGAGAAAGGGCACATGTAACTTAGAAAGACAAGTTTTTTAGGTTTCATGAATATAATGCAACTAAGGTAATTTACACAGCAATCTAACTTTTTAATTCTGAGCTACTAGAACACTTCTTTTTTCCAAAACATTTTAGTTTAATTCAAAACACGGTTGATCTTTCAGCACAACTAAATGGGATATTAGAAGCATGTATTAAGAGGCCTATGTTTTCACGCCAGCCTTGTTTGTAAAGTATCAGATTAAATTTCAAATGTGCTGTGACTGTGCCCTATTTGTAGACAAATTCACTAATATTATTAAAGCTTATTATCACTTTTACTTAAAGCAAATAATCACAAACTGTCAGCAGAAGTTAAAGAACTTGGAAAATTAGAAAAAAATCAATTTACCTTTAATCTTCTTGTACTTTTTGTACCATCTCCCAAACTCCTGGCACTTGGTTGCTGAAACATTGGCATAGTATGTACTATTTACAATGGACGAAATCATACTCTGGAAGTACAGAAAAAAAAGACAAAAATGATTTTAAAATATCTTGTATAATTAGAAATTTTTCCGGGGTAAGTGAATGACATGCAAGTGCATTGCATGTCATCCATTTTTGCCTTTAAAACCAAAAAGCAGTGTCTGATGAGTACACAAAATTGGTTTTATTCTCCATTGTAAATCCCCGAACATAATTACTCTGGTTCACTTATAAAGCAAAAAAGATGCAGTACCAACCTATACTGAAACCTGCAGCACCAGTCGGAGGTGGGGACAGTTCTAATTCTACTTTAATTTGTAATTGTGATTTTACAATATCTAAACTTTAGTTGCATAGCAAAAGTTGGTGCCATGCTGGTGAACACACGCTCACGGCACCCGGGTGAGAACAATCATGATTTAGGCACCAGATCCTAAAGGTAATATTAGATGCTTCAGCATGCATAATCCAAATAAAGCTTTTCAGATGTCTCTGTTTTGCTTCCAAATGCAGTGAGACCACACAGCCAAGAATGAGGGAACATCCATGCTACTCGCTACAGAACAACAGTTAGGCAAATAAGTTAAATTAATATAATTTAGAAACATGTTATTAGCCCTTGTGTGAAAAATCACCCATAAGAGAAATTAACAGTGCTATTCGGGGTGAAAGCAACTATGCATACTACAATAGAGAACAGCCAGAAACCACAACAAAGATGAACAAAACTGAAGTATCACTTGCTTAACCACTGCCACTCTCTCTGCTCTTTGTGAATTCCCTTTAAATGACTCTCACTGCAAGCCAACTGGAAGCAGAGAGGAACAGAGCTGTTCTGCAGCACCTGATACCCATAAAACGGATAGTTTATATGTGGGATGTTTCTGCCCACAGGGTGAGAAAGACTCTGGTTACTGGCAGTTTTTCTTTTTTTTTTTTTTCCTTCCTTCTTCCATTCTGAAGACAAGGCATCTTTTTAGAAACAACATTTTGCTTTTCCCTCCTTAACTCTTCCAGGGTCGAATCACTCCCAGCATGTGTACAAACTCAAGCAAGGAAATGCAATCTAAAACCACTAACACATGGGAGCCAAAGCACCTTCTCCAGAAATCACAGTTTTCTTCTGTCCTCCTTCTTCACTTAATAACAAAGCTCAGAAAAAACACTGGCACGTTGCATGACCTTTGTGCACAGAGATGAGATAACTAACATGACCTCATGACTAAAACAAGATATTTACCATAGGTTCAAACTCTGGCCCACAGGCTCCTGCAGGCTCTTGAGCAAAATGGGATCTACGCCATCTCTGTAAAGCTACAAAGCTTACACGTTGGCTTACTCAATTTTAACAATTTTAAAAACAAAAACATCCCCTCCTCCCTCCCAGATTTATCCATCCTTATAACAAATTCACTGCAGTGTCATGCAACTCCAGTTGCTCCTCAGTCCTGCACTTGGGGGACTTAAAACACAATGTGAGCAAAACTGAGAGACTTAAGTCTACTGATTGGTGCAGGCTGGTTTCATTCTTCAACACGTAATTTCACTTTCAGTAAAGAGGATCTTGTGCCTTTGCACTTTAACTTTTCCACTTGAAAGCTGCTCTGGTGCAGTGCAGTAGAGCTGGAAGGCTATAAAGTCAGAGCCTTTTTAAGTGGCAACTTCAATTTCTAAAACCGAGATTCAATTTTCTAATTAAAATCAATATTTTGAGACATAAACCTAACATTGTGGTAGTCAGCAACAATTCCTTCCCCATAAATCCTCCCTTGTTCTGAATCACTTTAACAAGCAGTAGTATTGTGAAAGCATGGTACAGTGCTAGCCTCTGCTAAGGAAGGATTTTGAACAAAGTTGAGCTAACTTCCATTTTTTTTTAGTGTCACTTTAGTTATATTTCCAGTCACTTAGGGAAGGTGGCAAAATTGTTTAGGTCTGTCTACATAACAACCTGGCTTTTCTGGTTTTCTTCCCCAAATCTTCTAGCTCTACAATAAATTGACATTACTGAAATTGTAGGGCTATTAAGTACCATGGAATATATTAAACCATTAACCTTTATTTGAGAAAGCAAAGCTTAAGCTAAATAGTAAATTTAAGCAGTAAATCAACCACTGGCAAAAAAATCTCAGGACAGAGTCTGTTCAGCCGCTTGACAATACAGCAGGGGAAAGAACTGTAACAACTTCCAAACTACAAAAAAAAAAAAAACAAAAACAAAAAAAAACAACCCTCATTATTAAATTGAAAGGGACCCTAGGGATATTTCTATCAGGAATCTTGATGAGTATGCAAAAAGGGAATACATATCCAGAAGAGAGTGGCAAAAACAAACAAACAAACAAACACCACTCACTAATTACAAATTTCTAAATAGTGCATATTTTTCCTGGGAAAATCCTTAACAAAGGTATAGATTATACAAAGTAGCGGATATGTTTGGTAGGTGTATAGCCAAGACAGCCGTGTCAAAGGAAAACTTCTGGGACTTGAACCTGAGAAATATCCACATAAAGAAAATTTGGTGCAGAAAGTTCAAGGAGAAAAATATGCTCGCATCCCAAAAAATCTTGCTCCAGCAAGGAGACAAAATACATGGTCAGCATTGAAATGAGTTATGTAGTATACAGGAGAGACAGAGGTCTGTATGCAAAGGTGGAAATGCTGAAGTAATTGGATTTCCTTCTGCCACACACGCTCCCCCAACCTACCCTCCTTCCTCTCAGCTTGGTTAACTGGGATTTATTTGTTTGAACAGCAGCCTTATGCTAAGGGTAGCTAAGCTGCAGCCACATAATACACCTAGCAGAAAAAAAAAAAAAAGAAAAAAAAAAGAAAAAAAAAAGAACAATTTTAAATCAAAGTGAATGATTACATTTCCCATTAGCGGCAATCAGAATCCCCATCTGGGCTGCATGGAGAGCTCATGCACTGAGAAGCAGAGACAGAGCACCGTTACGGATGGGAGCGAGAGCTCCCCGCGCTGCCCCTTTCCACTTCTGTACTTGAGGCACTGTGAACACATTAATAAGCAGCAGCATTTACTCTGCAGTTTGACTCCTAAGAGACCACTCTGCAATTTGCTGCTGTCAATAATATATTAACCACAAGGGGGTTGTAATGACATTTCACAGTTGGCACGATATTTTTCTAAAACTGATTTGGGAGAAGGAATTGTATTAGAGGCATATTCAGATGATGGTAATAGACAGTTCCTATACAACCTTCTGTTGTATCCTTTGCATTTTTTGAGCCAAAACAAAAGAAACTAAAACTTTTTATAGCAATAATAATAATAAATGCTGAATTCTTGCAGTCCTGGTTCAGGGGTTAGTCACTGCTCAAGGTGACTCACAGCTGCGCTTAAAAGTCAGCAAGCTCAATTTTCTATCTCCACTGAGCTTTGACCACTAAATAAGTACTAGGGCAAGGATTCTCGCTGCTACAGTCCTGCCATCAGTAATCTTTTTAATATCTGTCATACTGAGGTTATGGGAAGAGTAAACCAACTACAGCATTTCTACCTGGTAGGCTTTGAAACTCAAGTGGGAGGAACAAGACCTAGACAACAAATGAATTCTGCATATGAAATGATGCATAGTTTAGTTATACTGCATATTGAAGAAGACTGGGCAGAGACAACCATATGCTGCAATCATCATTAGCTGACCAGATTCCACAGATAATTCTATTTAAAGAAATTACACTTAAACTGTGTGAAAAGAAAAATACTTCCGTATTCAACACACTTATGCTCTGTGCATATCTCGAGTCGCTGCTACTCCTTTAGTAAATAAGGCAAGTTACGCAGCTTTTGCTTACCCAGCCTTTCCATTTGTTTTAGATCTGCAGACCTAACATGACTAAGAAAGGTGAGGAACATTTTCTGCTGGAAAGCAATTCCTACCTATTGCAGAGACCTAAATTCTGCTCTGTAACTCACCTTTGTACCCCCGTGCTTTCCCTGGAGTTGTAGTCATAAGACAGTGAGGCAAATTTGTGTTAGTTACAGATAGAAAGAATTCTCTTGGTTCACAGAGGCTTTGGATCATGAACTGCAGGATGAGTGTACAGTGTAACACAAGACAGGCAGTTGGATGCAATGGATTTTTTAGCAAGCAGAACTTACTGATGTTTTGACTTTTAAAAGATACAACAAACAGATTAACATAAGATTCTAATGAAGTTTTTAGAAGGCAATATACTTCTTGGTCCCACCAAAGTTGTTTGGTCTGAGTGCTGAAATGTTTTTCTGTTTTTGTGCGAAGCAAGGAGGCTTCAGTCATGAAAACTTTTTGAATCTCTGGTTATGACAATCCGAAGTACAAATAGAGCTCATGATATCTGTAGGAACCAGTCTGTCTTAGACATGACATTGCTGTCATTTATAAAGCAGTCATGGAGAACAAAACTATGAGTTTTTGTTCTTTTTTAAAGATAATTACATCTATGTTTTTGTTGCTGTTGTTTAGAAATTGAGGTACAACTGTTAAAAAGGCATACTTTTTATCACAGTTGGAAGCTGATGAGAGCTACATGTGGGTTAGTAGGGGAGGCAGGTTCTAGTGGGAAGAAGCTACTCCGAGCTCACCCTTGACAATTGTCAGTCCTATTGAAAAAGCTTCAGAAAAATATCTAGATGAAAACCCTCTGAATACTTGAATAGAAATCAACCAATTCTTAATTTCCACCTGACAACCAACTAATAAAACCTGGTATACAAATAATCTTTTCCATATTAATTAGAATTTCTCCTTTCTAAGGAAAACAAGAAAATAATTCAATATTCATGGAATGGTTTCCCCCTTTATTAAGCCCTTTACTGAAAAAAAAAAAAAAAAAAAGTTGGATCTTGGAAATCTGTCTTTCCCTAAGCCTGCTAAAAACACTGACCTGTGAGAGAGGGCATTCTTTGGCTAATGTGCTCTGATTCATCTCTTTGAGCAGTTCCTTTAAGGCATTGCGAACTGTGGCGTGGTTCCACTGCTCTGCTGGCAAGTCTTCCAACTTTGAACAACTGTCAAAACAGAAAGCAGAAAGTAGATAGAAACATCACCTTCACAGATGCTTACTCTTTGTGTACGAGAGCCATAGACCTTTAAGCAGCGAGCACAACTTTATTGTTTCCTGCTTAGCCAGCTCATCAAGGTATTTCTCTCCTCTTTCCCCTCCCCACCAAGCCCAGCTCCCAGATGTGAAGTTCAACCAAAAGAATGACAGTACATGGCAGGAATAGCAGTTAATCCTACTATGATACTGTGTGGCATAACCATTTCCTCTGAGACGGACCTCGTAGAGAGCAAAGAAACTCTGTGTAAAGCAAGTCACAGAACTGGCTGGATAAAGCCATCCTCTCCAAACAAATACTCCAGCTGGGATAGAAAAATAAACATATATGCCGCACTGCCACTAACAAAATCACTGCAAAGTAAGGGTCCTCACTGTGTGGAGCAGTAGGTCTGAAAAATGAGTTTCATTGTATACAGGTTCTTATACTGCCCTCATCACTAAAGTATCTGAGAGCCCTTCAGAAACGCATTAAGTCATATGCCCAACATCTGTCACATGCAGTTCATTCTCACTTTCATTCTATAAAAATTGCACATGTAGTAAACCTTTCGTCTTTGTGTGATTTGTGCCTCTTCTAGTTTAACAAGCTCATGGTCTCTGTCTACATACATGGGGACAGACCAAAAAACGTCAAACATCAGCACCAAAAAGTTGGGGGAAGCTTGTCATTGCTGTTGATGCCTGAGAGACTTAATGAATGCTCTCCAGTAAACTGAGGTGGTTCTGCTTTGTGCCTATAAAGACAGGCTTTACCCTCAGAGCTGAAAAGTTCAGTTGTGCTTGAGGAGTTCAAGTAGTCAACGACTATCTTTATCTCAAAGTCATGGGCTACCTTTTATTTACACTGCATCTTCAAGCATTTTGAAGATAAAGAATGAGACCTTGATCTTGGGTCGATACCCTCTGTTAATACCAACAGGACAGTAGACTAGGTGGGCTCCTGGTAGCTCATACTTCTGAGGAGATGAGTTACTGCACTCCAGTTTTACAGCAGGTACAGGCGTCTAGATGCTTTCACAACTATGCTGCAGAGATGCAGCCTAGGTGAGATGATAACGGTATATAAAACCAAGGAAAGGCCTTTAAATGAGAACTGGAAACCCCAAACCCCACCAGAGATAACAGGAAAAAATGTTGTGAGTTGTGAGCTTTTCATTAGTCAGTGAGGAACCAGCTACTTTCAAATTCCAAACTAAACTGAACAGTTGGTAGATATGTACCTGCCACCAAAGGATGCTGACACACTTCACAATGGAACCTTGTTTTGTTCCGGTTGAGCTTCCAGGAACTGTATGCAAATTCTTCCAGGCTGTCTGTTATTTTCACCTTTTTCCTCTGAAATCTCCTGGCCATAAAGCTACAACTGACCATGCAATGTAGGCTTATCGGCAGTCCTAGGGAGTGCCATGCACTCCCAGGGACCTGCTACGTCTCCTTGCACAGGCACCAGTTGCTGTTTGAGAACTCTTCTGAAGAGCAACGGGGGGGGGGGGGGGGGGGGCAGAAGTTTTGGAAGGGAGAGCAAGTAAGTGTAAAAGAGCATCAGGAAGTTTTGCTTTGCTAGTCAGAACTAGCATTTGAGGAAGGAAAATATTTTCCAAAGGCCAAACAGATCTGCAGTAACAGATCCCTTCTTCATCTTCCTGCTCTTCCACTGGGAAGACCACTGGAGAACAAAGGAAAGTCAAGAAGCTCCTCTCCTCCCCCATCTCAGCAACTGGCAGTAGAAGACCTGGCTTCTCACAATGTAACCCCTGGAAAAAGGCAAGGTGTTTGTTTTCTGTATAAAATAAGGCCTCAATAACCTATTAAATCAGGGATTGTAGCAAAGTCTGCCTTTAAAGCCCAGTACCTTTACTTGCCTTTCTGTTCCTCTCTCTGCTACCATGTTGCTGCTTCAGAAAACATAAAATATCAGTTGGAACATGCACCAAATAGCTGTCAGCTGACCTACCCTTCTCTTCATTTTTCTTTCCCTTTCATCAAAAGACCAGAAATTAATGAAGACAGGATGTGCTAATCTCTATAGTAATGCTGTAATCGACAGAGCAGCTCAGAGAATAGAGAAGGACAGATGTTCAGAAACACCCACCTTTGTAATTGGATTTTCAATGTCACAACATGATAGACATCTTGTAGCATGTCAGCTACTGTCGCATCTGGTGCATCAGTCACATAACTGAGAGGGAGGGGATTCCACCTCCCGAGCTTGATTATTCCTGAAAAGAAAACAAAACATTCATACTTTACATTTTACCGTCTGTTTACTAAACCCTTTGATAAGCTTGTTTGTTCAGGAGATTCAAGATCTGCCTTGAGGTTTATTGCAATCTTGCTCAAAAAGATGTTTTGTACTGACTCCTGAAGCAAACTATGGGAAACAGTAGGAATAGACTTCAAATTCTTAGCAGACTTGCTGACATGTTCCTGGCTCTTAAATTACTTCAAGGAAGCACAGGATGCTTCCTCCCATCACATCTTTCATCATCCTACTAAAGTCTGCTTTTCTAAGTTAGAAGAAGCTTTAAATACTCTGTGGTCTTCTGCAGTCTCCAAAACCCTTCTGTAAATAAATGAATTGGTTTTGACTTGAACAGGAAAACTCCTATGTGTGGGCTTTCAGCACAGTTACAATCTAATCATGGTATGATTGCCAGTGCAGATGGATGGCACTGGAAAGCCATGAAGTAGGAAGAGTTCACTCCCAGCTGCAAGTTGCACTATGCAGACAGTTGCTTTTCTTTGCAACAAACAACTGCAGGCTGCTGACCACAGATCCAAAATAGAAGGGGGGAGGAGGGATGTTTTAAGTCCTGTTTCTACTTCTGCTCATTCTTTAGTAAGGATCATCACCTTTTCTGGATGGGCTCGTCACAAAGGCTATAAACTGGGGTGGTAAACCATTTGGGGCAGAGGTATTATTTCTGTTTAGACCATTGCAGAGGGCCCACCCCCACCAAAAACAATGACTAATACCCGGGAATGACTTCCAGGAAGACACCAAACAAAAAAAGCCACAGTGCTACCTTACATGAAAACAGAGCAGCTCAGCCCTGCTCTGCAATGCATTATACATTACAACTGTCACTTTTATTTCCTCTTTCACCATGTTGCCATTGCCCCACTGCTCTGGTCACATAACTTTTCTTAGCACAGCCCTACAAGGCACCCATTGCCTTATCTCACATTTAAACCAATGACTTTTGAGGTCTGCTTATATATTCTCTGATCTTCCCAAAGAGTATCTGCAAGCCCTATTGTCAGAAATACGCTAATACATGAGAAAACCACTTTCTCTGTGATAACAGCAGCTCCAAGACACCTTTTTGGGTATCTGGAAGGATCCTGTGATGCTAAGAAATGTCAGCCCTCTCCTTCTCACATTCTAGTCTCAGATCTTCACCAGCTCTGGAACTAATCCAATTGAAATAAATGGCAAAGGCCTTTTATCCTTATCTTTAAAGCACAATTGTAAAATAAACAACACATCTGAAACAGTAAAACAAGGCTTCTTGCATAGATACAACAGGACACAATATGATGAGCACATGAAATACTTGCTGTGGACTATTTTTTATCTCATTCCTACACAGGTTGAAGAGGAAATAATTATAGCACAACTCCTTTTCTGTAGCACTTAAATGCTTGCATTTACCATGGACATACTGATTTGCAAGGTATTCTATCACCACATATTGAGAGAAGCTAGAAGAGACCTAATTCATCTTCAGTGGTACAAAATTTCACTGCAACATGCTAGTACAGATGGGCTAATGTTTCAAGAGCAGATTAGAAAGCTTTTGGCAAGGGGAGATCTTGTCCAAATGAAATAAAAAGTTAGCTAGTATTGCTTGATATCCAATGCTTGAAAATGGGACATAAACAGAACAAAAACATTTAAATGATGCACTGTTTCAGTATTAAGATTTAACAATCTGGTGCTGAATATGCTGCAGTATAAATAGTGCCTGGACTCAGATCCAGTAGAGTAACACACAGCACTCATTCACAGTACCGTATGTCTCCAGTGCTGGCTCCTTGAGTTATACTCCACTTGCCAAGAAAAGCTGTTTTTCTTAAGGGGATAGTTTACTTAATGTTATCTCTGGTGACAACAAGAAATGCATATAGTACAGCATATATTAGTCATGAAATGAGCATCGAGGGTCCACTGAGTGAAATACATGCTGGGAAAACACGGTTTAGCTGCTGACTTTCTTCACCCCCTTCTGCTATATAATAATTTAGAGCAAAATCACCTAAAAACCCAAAAATCTATACCAGCTTCACAGAACACTTGGCTTCCTATGTTTAACCATGCCAAGTTTTCATGTAATTGAAAAAATAAGCATCATATGTGCCCCATAAGTCACATCTAAATTGGTAATATTTTACAAGAGGCTTTATTTTTCATTCAATTAAGGAAAGCGCTCAGAGAGCATACCATCTGCAACTGCTCAGCCCTGGCAATGCTGGTGAGAGACAAAGAGACAGTAGGGGGGCCACTGAAGTTACCAAAGGTGTCCCCAAACTAGAAAGTACAAAGAAAAAAAGAAAAAAAAACACACAAAATGCAGCTAGAGAGCATCAAGGGAAATACTATGCAAATTGTTTCACAGGAAATGTCTGCTACTACTGGAAGTTAGGTAGGCTCTTTTTTTTTTTTTTAATCCTCCTCTACAACTGGAGAGGAAATTGTTTTGGCTGGATTTAGACAAACACAGGTGTTACCACAATGCTCTGTGCCTCTGCATGTTAACACCTGCTGCAAGTCCTTTACTCTGTGTTACAGCACTGCTGATGTACGCTATTTTTTCAGCCGGTGTGATACAACGTGTAAATTTTTTTTTCAGAACACATTAAGCTGGTCCAAACGATAGCCAGAAGCCATGGTTTCCATCCAGCTCCTCAGCAGACTTCACAGGTGGTTTATTTCATGGCTCCAGCACTGTATTTAGGGCAACTCTTGGGCTGCATTTGGGAAGATGATACCAGCTTGTTGAGCAAATCCATTCTCAGCACGCTACAAGGCATAGCTCTTAATGTAAAATCTTAGCAGAATAAAATATTCCCCCCAAGGAGGTCCCTTCCCATCCAGGACTGCTGGGTATTGCTAATGCAACAGCATCCCGAAGATGGGAACAGCCTGGTAGCAAGGAGTCCCTTCCACATACAATTTTTTATGGCTCCACTCACTGACTCCAAATGGCACAGTTCTGAGTTTTGATTAAATCACTTTAACTGGCTAGACCGAGCATTTATCCTACCGTGACCTGAGACTTAGAAGTGAGGACAGAAATGAGCAAAACACTGTATTTTAGTAATGAATACACTACTGCTCCAGGAGTATTACTCTTCTGACAGCTCCAGACCTTCAGATTAGACTGCTCAGGAAATCTGAAAGCACACCCATCAGGAATTCACAAAACTCTCATGTTAATGAGTCTCATTGTCTTTCTTGTATCAATGACCTTTTGGGACTCTTCTCCTGGAACAGTTTTTTTGGAAGGGAAGTTCAACAGATTTCAAAGCTTACATGGTCAAGAAATGGCTGTACACAACAACAGCTCTCAGAAACTCATAAAGGAATGGTTGAATGTAGCCCAGGCCAGCTAGTCAATTAAATACGATAAACAGACCAAACAGTTTTCTCAAAAGAAATATTTTCGAAGGCATTTTCTACCCATGCTGACTGCTGTTTCTTTAACAGCATGTCCTGCTACAGACAGGTCTTTTATGAAATTTAAGCCTCAGCAATGTGTTCACTTGCCATTGAAGACATACTCGTTGCTGTTTGCTTTACTAAAATGCAGACAGGGAAAAAGGACAGCAGCCTAATTCTAAATTTGCGCAACTCCCTTTACCCACAAGAATGCCATAACAGACTAGCAGCAAAATTCTCAAGGGTCTCAAGCTCAAGTCTCAAATTCATACACAACTGCTGCAATTCACTGCTGCTCTTCCACTTTGGCCAACCATTTACCATTGCACCAGAGTGCTTTCAATTTACTTTAATTTAAAATGCAGCTACTTTGGATAAGAAAGTCGTAACTGTGCATGTGAGAGCAATACAACACATTGAAGAAAAGGCTTGACCAGCTACATCACAACTGGCTTCTATGCCTAGCAAAACTTGTCACAGGATCTTTATGACCTTTATTTTTAAAGTATCACCTAAAAGAGTGATGAATCCAAAGCACTTGGATTACTCCTAGGACTTCATGCTAATGAGATGCGAACGGAGAGGCTGCAAAGTTGGAGCTAAAGCACACTTCTGGAATAACAATGTTAGGAGCATTTAATAATCATAGCAGGGCATAAAAACAGCAAAAGGCAAAAAGCTCCAGCTAAGTTGGCAAACCCCTTTCATTACTATGTACCTTATATCGTCCCAGAAAATTATTTACCTAAAAGGGCTAGAAGCCTCATTTGTCTTTCCAAACAAAGTCTGCCATACAGTAGAGCACTTCATAAAATATCTGGGGGGTTAGCATACTGCATATTATAGCCTAACTATAACATTTCTTGGTGATAAAGAGCATGAAGTCTAGGTCCTGAACCTCCCAGTCTCCTGCACTGCCAACTTCACCTGGATAGTCCTACAGGAACTACTGAGGTATCTCACGAAAGTCTGGACACTTTAATAGGGACTATTGTAAAAACAAACTCAAAACAGGGCATTTTCCAAACTCCTTTCTGTAGCTAAACAGAACAAACAGGAACACATCTCAGGTTTTTACTGTCTTCCTTCACAAACTATCCCATCCCCACCATAGTTAGATTCCTGATTTCACTTTTCCTAAATTGTGAGCATACCTAAATCACATCCTAAGCGGATACTTGCAGGTAAATGACACAGGAGTAATACAGTTTATTTAAAACGTTAATCTGCTAGGGCTAAAATTAAGTCACTGGATCAAATTAAGGACATTTTCAAAATTCATATTAGCATCACCACCCCCACCTCAACATTCTTCTGGAGACAGCTACAAAATTAATTGTCAACATTTGCCCAAATATGTACAGAGAGGGAAAGGGAAGAAATTGTGTGCTCATTGGCTAAAGGGGAAAAGAGAGATTGCAGAGAATACCAATTCTTTACCAAGCATTGTTAAGAAAAGCACTTGTCAGCACTAAGCTGACAATCCATTTGAATCCCTGGTGCACAATACCAAAAATTCTCTTCTATTACAACATAATAATACCTACAACATAATGTAACCTGCCGAGACTCATATGGGATGAGGTGTTAAAGCAGACAATTGCTCTCCTTGTGGATGGATGGGCACACTCAGGTTGTAAAATACAGAACTGCAAAGCTCATTTCTTAGACTCCAGCTCCATGTTCACTGACCCTGGGTCAGCACTCTTTGGTGGGAAAAGTTACATCCAGCCCTGGCAAGAACATGTGTCTGTGAAACCAGACACAGCAAACAACATGTTGTTTAAGTGCGTTTAAGAAAGGTTTAGGCAGTGCCCAATCCAGCTTAAGATCTCCTGAGTTATATTTGCCACTTCAAAGTGCTTTGAGCAAATCTGAATCAGCAGAGTTATACCGGACCAAAGCTGTGCCTTGTGTGGCTGCAGCCATTCCTGAGCTGCACTAGGTGGCCAGGAGTTTAGTTTCCTGCATTACAGGATCACAGCCTGAACACATCTGACTGCAAACACAAGGCTGGGTGAAGAACACAACCATCTGCTGCCATTCCATGAGTTCAACCAAACGGTCTTGCTTAACCACCTTACTTTTTAACAGAGTTCTTATCAACACAACAGACACCCAGAAGAAACTACAGCTTGGCATTAGTGCCCAAACACTTTTGATTCATTTTACAATTCCAAATGAAAGACCTCAATGAAACACTCAATAAAACCCCTGCCTCGAGGATAATCAAGCTGTTTATCCATCAACCATTACTGACAGGATCCCCTTGCAAGACAGGTACGCTCTTGTGACGTTGATTGCATTTGTTTATCCTCTTCAGATTCGTCTTGTCCCTATGCTATGTAATTTTCCTTTGTTCAGCTGTGCTTAGTTAGAGAAATTAAAAACTGCCTGTCCCATGTAATAAGTACATAGAACTATTTACCCATAAATCAGTTTGCAGGAAATCACTACCCTGCAATACATAATAACTCAGCCTGTGTTTCTAACCTGTGCTCTGGCTGTAGTATATCATCAAACTGTAACAACATAAAGGCGTAATTTGTAGTTATTATTGTTAATCCAGCAAAGAGAATGACTTTTCAAACAGAAAGGAGAAAAAAGGCAACAGGAACAATAATAAAAAAACAATAATTTTTGTATTACATGATTGTATTATTAAGCTGCCATTTCTAGACCTTATTGCAAATTTTAAAATATTACAACCACCTTTGCTTACCATTATAAGAGTGCCCATATTATTCTGTTGAATTTCAATCAGTGACATATTGGGGTAATAGATGGGAAAAATAATCAGCATAATCCTCCTTTGCACTTCTAAAGCACCCTTCATCAGAGGACCCCAAAGCACTTTAAAAAACATTAATTAATTAAGCCTTGTAACATCCCTGTGAGGTAGGCTGTATTATGCCAATTGACATATCGGTGATTTAGTGATTGAAGGCACACAATGAGTATAATCCTATGTTTATGCCAATACAAAAGAAAACCCCTCCTTCCTCATTTCAGACTGTAATAAATAATTCAGTGAGAGAGCAGGAATAAACTATGTGATTACACTGTGATGTACACATCCACAAATCGACGGGAACACCCACACTCCCTGAATGACTAATTCTCCATCCCAGCTGATCAGACTCGTGCAACTTTAGGGCTCTGCACAAAAGGGTGACCTTCACCCAAGGGAAAGGCAAGACTGAGCCACCTGAAGCTCTGGCAGTGCAAGGCTGCTTGTACGGCTGTTGCTGGAGATGTTTTCTATTGCTGTTTTTGAAATGGCATCATAAACTACGTGTACAAAAGGGATTACAGAATTAAATTTTGTAGTGCAACAACAGATCTGCACTAATATGCAGATGTTAATATAGATTATATACTTATATGATTATATATTAAAATGTTTATAGAAACATGGATGTAACTGTCAACAGAAAGATTGCTAGTATGACAAGGTTTAATTGCTGAACTTTAGAATGTTTTCACAAATTAAAATTGCTTTGATAGCTGAAGCTTGGTTTGAGTTTTTAATTTTTTTAACGTTAGTGTTGCCCATTCCTTTCCTCCAGCATGACTATACTTCAGTATTAGACTTAACATGTACCAAACAGCCTTGTAATTCTACATATTGAGTTTACATTTTACTGTATAAAGATTGTGCCTCATGTAATAGATGCTGTTTCACATTTGGGAAATGTTACGTTAGGACCCTGACTTTTATTAGATTAATTTAATATAGGTACTAACTTACTAGACTAAATTAATAAAGATCTTCTTTAAAAAAAAAAAGGGGGGGGTAGGAGAACAGAATGAACCCGCAAATTAAATAAAATTTTCTGAAGCTTGTTATTTTGGAAGTCTTTATTTAATTTTCCAACCCGCTATTCTGTTTGAAAAACAGCCAATAATTGGTAAGGAAAAACAACATAAAAAAAAGTTGATGTTATTTACTTCGGGGGATTATTTTTTAAATTGTTATATAATAGATCATGAATACTTCAAATACACAGAAGGGTAAGGCACCAAAAGAGGTACAAAAATATTACCAAAATTGTATTTATTTTTTGTTACTCTGTATGGTTTTTAAAACTTTTATTTCCATTGAGGAAAAACATTTAGCCCTGCATAACATCTCTCTTTTGACATTTTGAGGATAAGTCTGCACTTACCTTAGATAGCAAGAAGTAATACATGAATAAAGAGAAGTAATACCTGAATAAAGAGAGAGAACTCCTCATTCTCTATCTTTTGTCTGAGAAAGGGAACCAAATCTCTAAGCATCACTTCCATAGTATAAAAAATAAGTCTTTTCAGTTATCAAAACTCATGAAAGAAAGGCTACTGTGTCCAGGATATTGAACAGCTCCTAACAGCTGCTTCATAACAATGTAACCCCAGAGCTCAGCTTTACCCTCCACCATTACACTTCCTCAGCAGTATTATTCAGTAGCCCCAGTGCCTGTAGGGTTGCAGCACCCACTCCTTCACTAATAGAATCCCCACATAATGCTCAATGGACAGCACTCGCTCCATTTTTGCGTGAAATTATTGCCTTTGAGGCAACCTCTACTCTTACGTTAAGATCCTTTGCAGCTCAAACCTGGGAACGCTTGAACTTGCTCAGCTCCACAGGAGCAAAGGCTACGCCTCCTGCCAGAGAGCAGTGGCTGCTGAATGCCAGCAAAACACCTACAGACCAGCAGTGTCGCGAGTCAGCCTACTCCCTGGCCAAAGAGCTTTCTTTAGCTGCTCCCATGCATGGAGGTTTGCTTTGCCATCTTAAAACCACCACTGTTCCTTTGGCTTTGGAGCAGCTGCCTCGCGTTGAGTCCCAGCCTCCTTGGAAAAACACTGGCTGCTTCTCTGCCATCCTGCCTGGCACCTGGACCACAGCTCCTGTCTGTAATTTAGAGTGTCCCAGAGAGCCAATGCAGGCAGATCCTGCTGGTGGGGACCTGTAACGTGCTTCCACCTCAGTCTTGCAGGATGAAAACTGGAGCTTTAGTGATTTTGCCTCAGTTACTAAGAAACATGAATGCAAGCATCCTTAACAGCTAGTGCTTTTCTCCATTGCACATTGTGTTTCTTTAACAGCCACAAAGGGTGCCTGGATCATCTAGACCAAAATTCTGGACTCAGTGACTGTATAGCCACCTCATGACCTACAAGAGCCTGCATATGTGTAAAAGGACCAGAACTTTACACAAAAGGTTTGCTTTCAAACCTTTTTCATCAGCCTCCTGCCAGCACAACACGCTGACAAAATCTGCCTCACAGCACCCTGACCAAGGAGAACAATGCACCTGGGCAGACAACCTTTGATGCTGTCCTTGGTCCTCTCTCCAGAAGCCTTCCTTGGATCTTATATTGTGATGTTTTCAAACGGAGAAGAGAGGGAGAGGCAGAAAAATGTTTTCCTTCTTTGAGAAAAATACCTGTATCTGTTTTTAAAAAGATGCAAGAGGTCTCAGACTTCAATTCAGCCAGCTTCAATGCTCCCCTATAATCTTCACATGGCAAGACAGCCCACTGAGCAGGAAAAAAAGCACAATAATATGGCATTGCAACAGAATACATAAAACACATGTTAAAGGTTATAAAAGAGCATTGCTAATAGGACATTCTAGAGGCTAATAGGTTTAAAATTAAGCCTCCAGACATTGTTTGGCCTTGAATGAATCTGAATATCCTGCTTACTCACAGTAACACTGCTACAGAGAGCACAGAAATCTGGCTCTCATACAGTAGCCAGCCATCTTTGTGTTGAGTCAACTACAAGTAGACTTGAAAATTCATGGGTCTCAAGACCAAAGAAAAATAAGGACACACAGCATGCTGTGCTGCACAAACAAACCCCTAAACCAAATGCAGATTCATATTTTGGCCTATACAGTTTAACAGCTTAACCTCTTTAGTTTAAGATTTGTGTCTTTTGGGGTTTTCCTTACACTGTATACAAAACTACCAGAATCGTTTTTCACTAAATTACTACTTTTGGCTTGCCTTCTGTCTTTTCTTTCCTCCCACCACACATTCAGTCCTTGACTTCCACAAAAAAATACAGCTTGAACTGAAGAACTGGTAGGACAACATCTAACTAGCAGGGTAGAAAAGCATGAATTGCTGAGGAAAGAGAGAGGTTGAAGATTTCACTGAAAACCCTAAAGAACAGTTGCTTCCCCTAATTAATTCAACAAGAATGCAATATGTGAAGATATGGTTGCAGTTACCTCTGCAATTTGACTCAATTCTTTTACTCTCTGAAGCTGCATTATTGTAAGAGCATATCCAGACCCATACAAGACCTTACAATGTCTGTAGGCTTAATTCCAGTATCGCCAATGACATTCAGCTAGGAACTAAATCCACCATGAAGCAGTTAACAGATGAGGTGAGACTTGTATTCTAGTACTTGTTGTATGTATTTTAAAAAATCTGTATGTAAATGTGCATGCATACATATATTTAAAATATGCAATATAACAGAGACTGAAGGTTTGAGGACCTTTAGGCAAAGGACTTCCTCATAGCTAACAAAGGGGTAAGAAGCAAATGACCAACACTTACCCTTCCTTTATAAATTGACCTACTAGAGAGAGACAGAGAATAGTATCTTTAAAGTTGCAATATTTATTTTCAAAACACATTTGAACAATCCTAGTCTCTAGTTGGAGCAGCATTATACTTTCAGGTACGTGACATTAAATTCAATACAAATCCTTCCTTCGCTGACATCCACTTCACTCAGTAACCTGATTCTTGGCTTCCTCATCTCCCTGTTCTATTCCAAGGAAGAGCAAAACAATTCTGCATTTCTGACAAATCTAAATACAGCTTTGCTGGTTACCAAACTATGCTACATTTCCTATCAACAGAAAACAAAAAACAAAAACAAAAAAAAAGAAAAAGAAAAAGAAAAAAAAAGACCGTAGTTCACCACTAGAGGAGATGACTCAGAACAAGCAAGAACTGTTACCAGACTCAAAAAAATCAGTTTCCTCTTGTAGTGTTCATGAGCCCACACTATGCTGAGATGAACCCAGATTTGTTTTCTTAGCCCACATCTTCCTAGAACTGAGTCTATTTCCGTACAAAGCCACTAGGTCCTTTTTGGATCTTGTTTGCATTTCCATCCTCACATTAGTTTGTGAGCAAAAGACCACCAGAACAAATTCATTATTTTAAATAATTTTTGTGCACATGAAAAAGATTGGAAAGAGTAATTCACCTTTCGGATCTGGAGGTTTGCAGCACATGCAAATCGTGCTTTGAAGCATTTCCAGAAGTCTACTGCTTCTTTACACAGCAGCTAAGATTCTTAGGTAATCACAGGATTTAAAAGATGTGTAGTTTAAGGGACACCACCAGATGCTGCAAGTCTCAATAACGGCTAAAGCATTGGCGGCATTGCCAACATGCTCATGAGATAGTGAAGAGCTGTAGTACCTCCTGAGATCCATCCACACACTTTATCACAAAATAAATAATTTGCAGAGTTCCTCTTGCAATAAGGGTACCAGTCAGTGTGACCAGGCACAATTGTGGTCTAGATGTAAAAGGCCAGCACCATACCATTAAAATTGTAATATAGGAGAATGATAGTTTAAATATTAAATAAAATTGATAAATAATGGATGAATCTATAAGACTGTATGGGAAATGGCTTCCTTTAAATACACTTTTCTATACTAAACATGTTGCTTACATGAAATTTGAGTTGTTGTTCAATCAAATCTTGCTGAAAATGATGTTCTAACCCGTCTTTACAAACAGAAGTGATTTTATTGCTGGTGGCCCAAAACATTGGCCTCTCTGTTACCTCCTCTCCCTATACTGAGGTAATATTTCTCATTGCATGTTTAAAGAAAAGAACTGAAGATCTGGAAGACCGTAATCTGGGAACGCATAAAGAACACTGCTAACTGACAGAAACTAAGGTAATAATTTGTAAAGGAAATACTCTGCTTTCAGGCTGTGGTAGCATAAACTCTTAACAAACAGCCATGAAATGGAGGTGCCAAAGTCAAGACACCAAGGCCTCAAGCCAGCTTTTATACAGGTATATAGAATATGAAAGGCTTCATATTGCATTAACTGCATCTTGTACTTGTAAACACCATATTTAAATAAGAGGAATGTCATATCTGAAGAATCTTTTGAGTAACTTTTATAGTGAAGGAAAATATTACCAAATATCACAAAATGTCAGCACTCAACCCTTAAAAAGATCTTGTTAGAATCACAAAATTATGCTATTATCATAGGGGGTTTTCTGCCAATAGTGGAACAGGAATTTGCAGAGCCAAAATCTCACAACAGGTAGATTTGACAGGCTGCTAGGCAATGAGGATGCACACTCTTTCTAGGCCTCAGGGAGATAGCAAAAGCCTCCATTAATAACTGTCCTGGCTAGAAAACTGTGTCTTGATGTTGTTGTCAGCCCTTTAGGCCTCCTATACAAAGCAAATAACTTTCATTCTTAGTTTACAAATATATTAATTGATTTTATTTCCTGCTAAAATGGAGCTCAGATTTGTCACAGTCCATAACACTCCCTTGTGGAAAGCAGCTCTGCTGGTCAGTTCCTGCTCGCCTGCCCACCCCAGGCCACATCACTGTTGCCTTCCTCCTCCCACCCACACCACGCTGCTCCATCTCGGAATGATGGCAGCCACCTCCGAGCTCTACAGGAATAAATCTCCAGACCGCAAACCTCTAATATCCCCTCCTCCTACCTACAAGGCAACACTTGCTCTCAATTTAGCTTGAGTCATGACCTTTCTTCCCATCTTCTTCCCATGCATTTAACCAAATTTAAAAAACAGAGGAAGAAGAGATCACGAGAGACTGCAGTGGTTTTGGCCTACTGGGACGAGTGAGGGATGCCTTCTCCTCAAGGACCGTTTTTGCCATGACTGAGGGTACCTGCCTCAAGGCTCGCTCAGCCTGTACAGAGAAGAGCAGCCCAGAACGCACAACAGTGTGAGCCTCCAGGGCACAGGGCAGCTTTCCTTGGAGATCAAAAAGGAGCTCTGCAGGCAGGCATGACGGTACCTGCCAGTCACATTTGCACCTCAGCGTTAGCTGTCCACACTGTGCACATATGGGCTACACATTTAACCATCTGGGTGCACAGACCCTTCTCTCCCTGCAGTCAAGAAGACGAAAAAATTTGATTTTTCCACTAAAATAACCCACTTTACTGCCATAGCAATTTATTTTTTTTCATACAGTCTCTTCTGGATCAGTTTTATGTATACATTATTAAATACTTGATGGAATAACTATTTATCTAGAACATGCATGATGTTTTAAGTAGCTGCAAATATTATATACATAGCCACACAATGGGAGAGAATGGAGAAGTAAGTTTAAATCACACTCCTCTTGCTGATTTTCACAGTAGAAGTAGTAAAGTATTTGTAGGGAGCCGACACCATAAAACACAAAGGAACTTTAAAGGGAAAAAAAGTATTTACTTTAAAGGACTAATACTAATACTTCTCCCCTTTTCTGCGCATAAACATATGTATATTTGTATTAATTCTGGACACAATATAGCTGATACATTCAAATGTATGTCCATTTAGACATGTGTACATAGCATGTTGGCATAACTAAGAAATGAAAAACAAATAAGTTAAAAAACTGTAAATTAGATTTTTTTTCTTTCTTTCTCTGAGTACTGCCAGAAAATGCCTTTGCATTTTGTCTTGAGGTTTGAACATAAGTAGTCATTTTCTGACAATATTTGGAAGAGAAGTTTTCAACTATACCAAGTTGGTAAAGCCATTATTTCCATTGCAGAAAATTACTTCCAATCCTTTTGCTTCTCAAATCACCCCCAAAAGACAATATTTTTTTCCGAATATTCCCTGTGTAATACAGATCTGTAGACTGTGGAAGAAGCAGATATTTTGTTACAGTGGACAATGATCTGGATAGAGGGAGGGAGTCAGTTCATGAAACCGCAACTTGCATAACTGTTTTTGCTTATATGAAAAACAAATCAACTGATCATTTCCTGACAGACGAAGCATTACAGTCAAAGAGAATATAAGTATTTTATTCTTTTACTATTTAGCCCTATCCTTACTCCCTTCCTATCACTCTATTCCCTTTTTATTTGAAAAACAGTTTTTAAAGAAGATACATTTTAAAGAAGGAATTCTGTCTCAAACAGTAAAAAGCTGAAACAGGAAAAAATCAAGACCAGATCACCTTGAAATAACATATTTTTAAATCCCATGCTCTATGCCTCCCCTGCTGTTTAACTTTCTCCCCCAGCAAAAGCATTCAGGGTATTTGATAAGACTATCAATATCTTTGTTCAGTCCCCCAGCACCAGGCCTCCATGGATGGCTTTTAGGTGGATTTGTTACTTGTCAGAGCAGCAGCACTGCCCCGGTGGGTGTGTTCCCTAGGTGAGGGCTTAGCCCTCATGGATCCAAGTTCATCACTCGCCACATTGCTAATGAGACAAGTGCAGCCCAACACGAGGTTAATTGTCAGAAGCAATAATCTAAATTAAACTGGCCAACGTTCAAGTAAAAGGTACCTTATAAAATATCCTTTTCAAATGAAAGCAATCTCAGGAGTTTGTATGCCTACTCAATATAGAATTCCAAGCTTATAAAAAAAATCACAAAACCTTCCTCTTCCTCTCTAAGGAGCCAAAGTAATTATTTTTAATACAGTGACATATGTTAGACAAAAGTATTAAGGAGGGGGTTTCGTTCCACTCCAAGTCTCCACGGAATTTTCCCTTATGTGAGCACACATCTGAGCTCAGATCTTAGCCCAACCAATGAACATTTTTTGAAATTAAGGTTATTAGTTGATGAGAAATCCTTTTAAAAATAAGCCCAAAACAGGGAAGGTCTGGTGTGGCGCTCCCACCATTGAGAATTGTCATTAAAACAATACAGGAAAAAAAACAAACGTTCACAAAAACATTTGATAAAAGGCCCAAGTCAACTCAAAGCTCACTCCATTTTGGCTGGGACTCTGGGCTCACAACAGCTTCAGCCTGCCAAAAGAAATACAACCACCCGTTTCTTCCTGATGCTTTCACCCAGGGAGAGACCTGTTCCTTTGCTTTCCCCTGCCACGATAATGACATGCCTGCTAGGATTTGATTTGGGTTCGTATCACAGCCTGTCTTTGAAACAATTATTATTTTGTTAATTGTCAGAAGAAAAGGACTTAAGTGGCACCTCAAACTGACATAGTAACCAATAGCTTCCAGATAATTGTTATGTGCTGTAATTAAAATAACGCATGTTGAGAAGAAAAATTTAAAAATACCTTGGGGTACAATAGTTTAGGATATAATTCCACACAGGGAATCTGTATAATTTTGGTTGTAACCACACAGGAAAAATGTAGAATTTAAGTTAGAAATTATTCACTTACCATGCAGAGTTAGTACAAAAAAGTGTATTCATCTAATACAAATGAATGTTGTGGGTGTAGTTACAGTGTTTTATGTGTGTGTTTACCCATAAGGAATGACTGCAACATGTATGGAAAAGTAGTTTTTAATTAACCTTTTTTATACTTTTAAGATTATTTGATTCTTTGTCATTTTTATGAAGATAATAAATGCTGATAAGTGGATACAAAGATACTTTTCAAAACACTCAGTCATCTATACCTAATCTCTGTACTAGTGACAGTCAGAATACCCAGGTATTCAAAATATCTGAATTTTAGCCTCAAACATGAGATTATTTTAACATGGATAAATACAGTGAAAAACCTCTCAACTGAAAAACAATAAATGTAACAAGAAATAATAATTCTACGCAAAACACCATGAAAGCCAGTGGATTCAAGAAATGTTAAATGAGAAAAATCTTGGCTCAGCCTTTATTGAGATTCCACAAGAAATGCCTTTCTTTTTGTAACACAGGGTTGAACTCTTGAATCACTACAAATGCCTAGTCTAAGAGGTAGCTGGCAACTGCAGTGGCATGAAAAGCATCTTGAACTAGACTTTGCCAGTTCCAGATGAGGATGCTAACTTGAGCTACCTATAAACATTCTTAGGTTTCTCTCTCTCTTTTTTTTTTTTAATGCCATTTGGGAATTTTCAGGTTCCCCTACCAAAATATCAAATTCAATCCAAAATGCAAAAGCTTTGTTACATTACATTACATTCCTTGGATGCATTGGACAGTCTACAGCCTACTCAGGAATGTAAGGAAAATGTGCAAAATGACACTCTCAATGCACTAAAACGAACTCTGGAAGTTTGGCAGAAGCACATATTTAACTTTGCTCACAAGCACAACCAACTGAATCAAGCTGTACTAGTAGCACCAGCCAAAGATGAATTCTCAAAGACAAACAGGCTGTGGCAAAACTGAGAAGATCCAAGAGTTCCTGAAGAGTTCCCTTCATGTAGGTATTAAGTCTGGGCCATGCTCTTGCTGCCAAATTCTTAATGTGCACACAAAAGCAAACAGCAATATTGGCATAATGAATGTAGAGTCACTGACCTGTGCCCACATTCAGCCAGACAGATGTTGGCTGTACCACTGCCCAGATCAACTGAGCAAAGACCAAAGACGCTTGGAGAACAGCAAGCATCTCCCCCCCTGAAGTAAGGACTTCACTCACTAGATCAACTGAGTAAGGCTCAAGGTAACATATTTACAAAGTCCATCTTACACTTCTTTTTATACATAGTAGTTTGATCTCTTTGTCCTTTAAAATCTGAATTTCTCTTTCAGATTGGTGAAACAGGCATTTTAGCCTTCATTTCTCCCCAGACTTATCGAAGGGCCATAACATAGTTCCACTCGAAAATGCAAAGAAATGCTCTAACGAATAGCTATTATATATGTAAAGATATAGAACTGCCTATTTTCAGCATTAAAAGCAAAAAATATTTCCAGGCAACTTGTTTAATCAGACTAAAAATATGCTAGACCACAAGTTTTTATTTTTTGTTTTTCTTCTTCTTTTTTCTTTATCCTTGTACTGGGGATTTGAAGGATGACACTACACCCTTAAGGTCAGAAGTGTTAAGTATCTAGTCAAGATGTAAGGAAAAAATCAGGCAAGCAACATAAAAGCAGCTTTGGGCTGCTTTTTTCTTTTTCTTGCAAATGAAGAAATTTACCATAGAAGCCTGTTACCTTCCTGATGCTTTGCACCTCCAGCAGTCAAAGAAGAAAACACCCATTAGACAGCTGTAGGGTTGCTCTCTGGAAGAAGCCTAATATTTTCTGTCCTAATCCAAAAACACTAATCCCAGCAGGGCAAGCTACCAAGCAGCTACTTGGGCCAGCTTGATGAGGTTGTAGTTATTTACTTCTGTCAATTTAAGCCCAAATTGTAAGTGCTTATTCAGTCTTCCTACTGTTTTAACTACTAAGCATGAAGGATGATGACCACCTTTGCAGGGCTGAGCTGCTGCTTACCAGTAGTTAGAACTAAATAAAATCAGAAAGACAGATTTGGAAAACCTAACACACTTTCAGAAATTACACTCTGCTTCAAGACCTAGCACAGTAATAGACTGTCACAGGAACAGCTATTTCCTTGGCAAGATAGTGCAATAATGCAATTACTGCCATTTAATTAATTTATATTCTCAAAATCTGTCTCCTTACAATTTCTAAGTATTTCACTTGAGCATCAAGATAGGACTTTCTGACCCTGTTTAACATGACAACCCCTGCAACAAATGGCAGTTGTCTATAAAAAGAGGGGGCTCTCTGAGCACACATGCATGGTTTGGTTTGGTGTGGTTTGTTTTAAAGCAGGTCAGAGCGCAAGGGACCTTTTCCACCATGTGGGACTAAACGCCAAGAAATCTCACTTCGAGGACTGCCACGCTCCTCTGTGAAATAAAATGACACTGCTGTTAAGTCTGGATGTAATTACAGATATGAAAGGATGCCTGCAAAACTATGCTTGTATCTTTCTTGCTCCGCATCCTATGCTATAGATGTATTTGCCATACAGCTGTTAACATCCTGAACAAGTAACATGCAGCAGACTTAACATTTCCTTTCACTTTAAGCACTAGCATGCAGCGGTGGCTGTTAAGGCAGGCTTACCAGTAAAGAATGAGACCTTTGTCTGCCTCTAGTGCGGGCAGAGCTCTCCCCTGCCTGCCCCTGCAGCCCTGGGCAAGAGCTATGCCAGGAAGCCTTGACCTCCGGCCCGACAAGGACACTTAGTAGGGCTAAGGGTAATCCCAACTCCTCCTTGCTCATTCAGTTTCTTGAGCTGTTTGAAGCAATCATTACCAACTCAGCTACATTTTGTGGTCATATTATAAAATGAATCATTGTTCAACAGTCCAAGATTGCTAAACTCATTTTATGTGTGGTTTAGAGTAGAGTCATTGGTTGCTCAGACCCCTCCGAGTTGTACTCCCTCCAGCCTAGTCGCAGCAGGGAAAGCGCTTCTCCTTGGCACTGTTCCAAATTTAGGATGGTGTAATAGGGCAGAATTTGGCCTCTAGTACTTGTTCTCACAAGCTCCCCAAGAGCCAGCCAAGATTTTTTTCAGCCACTTCCTTCTGATGAGATTTTACCTCAGAGAGGCTCCAGCTTTTGTGCGGTCTTAACACAGTGACTGCTGGGAATTCAAGTGTCTACCCAGGCCTGCGAGGTGCTCACTTTACACCCTCCCAGGCCTAACTTCACCCTACGTGTTCCTATACACACTATTTCTGTTTTAAGAGAGCCCATGGAATATTTTATGTTGGGATTTGGTAAGAGTGAATGAATGCTCCATTATTCATTCTGGTGGTACAGCAGTGGTGGCTCTCAAGTTTTACAATGCAACACATTGCTGTAATGACATCATATGACATCATAAATCTCCCATGATTTCTAAAGCCTCTGATGAATGGTTCCACATAACCACTGTGTTAATAAATGGAAAAAAAAAAAAAAAGGTGAATCAAAGAAAAATCTTGTGCATTTATGCACAAGTTAGAGGTCTACAGGCAAGTACTAAACCCCCTATGCTTTACGAAGAAAACACTTTACCTTCAGTCCTAAAGTAAAGAAGAAGGCACCATCTTAATTTATGGACACTCTTAGACAGGGAATCCAACTTTCACATGAAAATCTCATATAGACAGCTCCTCCACAAAAACGTATGAATCTTAATTTCAAGTAATATTTCTAACAAGTTCTCTGAAGAAAAAAAAAAGTATTATATTTCCTTTATTACATCCAAATGTTTACGATATTTCAACCACAAATAGTGCAAAAAATATAACACATATTTTTCCTTTCTTTCAAAACCACATACATATTAGTCAAGCTGAAGACCAACTTCTTAGTCCTTTTCAAAAAGGTGGCTATTTGCCATCCTTACCGTCAGTCAAACACACACAGCTCAAGCAAAACCATAAGCCTGCTGTAAGACTCCCAGCCTCAGGCTTCATGCATCTCTCTACTGTCTGCAGTTTCTTCTTCCTATGCTCTCAAGAAAGGTACTTGAAACCAGGTCAAATCTTATATTTACTAAAACAAACACATCTCCCCACTTTCAGCCTCAGCACTCCCACAATTCTGTCCTCTGAGGACACAGATAATCTTTCTCTTTGCAGCACTAGGAGGATTCCTATGAGTAATTTCTATTTTGTTGTCCCGGTCTAAGTGTATTCACATCTACTTGGGTATTCATGTAAGCAAGCAAGAACCTAAACCCAAGCTTGTAGGATGTATTACAAAAAACAATCAAGATACTCTGAAGATCATTAGACAAAAATATCCTGCGGACTGATGGCTTTCATATAAGGAAAAATATTGTGTAGAAAAATGGCTTTGGCCTATCCCACAAGTAGCTAAGTAACCTGCCCCAGAATAGTTGCATCAAGGTTGTTGTTTTTTTGTTTTCTTTTGTTTTCTTTTGTTTGTTTGTTTTTTCCTGTACAGCTGAAAAATTATGACTTGATTATGAAAAATTATTTTTTTCCTAACAGAGCTGAAAAATTACGTGGACAGAACATCCCAAACAAGCTCTTTGCAAAGACTCAACAGTGGCTACTGTTCATACAGATAAACATATCTGAAGTTGTGTTACCTATGCTGTAATCAACCTGCCTCTTAACAGACCAGTTACTTCTTCACATAAAACAAGTTCTGAAATGTAGCTTGAGATATATCTAGAAATAAAAATCATGTTTCAACCTCTGCCCTCAACTGCATCAGTGGGAATTGAAAACTCCACTGACTTCAGAAGCATTCGACTTTATTTACACTGCTGTAACTTAAAACACAGTTTATTTTTTGTAAAGAATCCTTTGTAGAAGTACAGCACAAAAAATTATTAACGCTAGCAGCATTGCATGCACTTCTTCCAAAGAAGCACAGCCCCAAATGAATTATCATCCTTGACTCCTCTCAGCTCAAAAAGATATGTTCATGGTGTGCACTTCCCACTTCAGCATCTTTCTACCTTTCCCAACTCCACATTGTCTAAACAGCCAATGCTTTATAGGAAATCTATTGAACAGCCCTGCTATTTTATAACCTTTGCTATGCTATAGCAGCTCCCTTAAGTCCCTTTCAGCCCCAGTTTCCATCAAACCCTCTGATGTTATGCCAGAACATCAGTAACATGCAAAACTGTTTATGCAGTTTCAGGCAAATATCTAATCTGCTGTTTTTGCAAGTTCAAATTGCTGTGCTGCTGATAATAGAATAGTAAGATGTTACTCAGTACTGAGATCCTCTTTTTTCTGGGAAGAACTAGAAAACGTGAATTGTCCTATAATATTCAGCGGTTTGCTGAGCATGACTACGGTCCAGCCACATGCCATAGTGTATATATAGCCTTACAAGTTTATAACATACTGAGGTTTCTGCTTAATTTAAATCTGCTACTGGGTTTTAACATCTAGCTTCTCTCAATTTTCCCCATCTCCACACATCCCCCACCAGCACTCAATGCCAAAGGCTCAAAAGTAATGAAAGGGTCACAGGAGGCCCCAGTCATATTTGAAACTAACACACACCCATGCACAATCACACCATCACATACCTGCACACCCGTAACGTAATGTGCTTCAGACAGCATATCCTAAAGCCACCAATCATTTTCTTGCTCTGTTCCTAGCAAATTAAAATACTTGCATTCTTTTTTATTCCATGCTCTTATGCCAAAGATGAGATCATGCTAACAAGCTTCTGAAAGAATCCTCTAAGATTTTCTTATATTTACAAATTAAATTTTTAAAGAAAAGCTGAAGTTACCCTTATCAAGAACCCCAGAAGTATAGGGAAAAGAATGAAAATGTCAAGAATTAACAATACTAGGTATTATAATCCCACGCAGTGTTAATTTTGTTCCAGAATAGCATGTAGAAGTCTATCCCACCCATCAGATGAGTTACTATATTTCTACCAGCGTTTTGGCACCTCCTTCTGTACAAACGTAGCCCTTTTTCTATAAAGCATGTTATATAAATGGCTTAAATCCAGCAAGTATGGAAATAATGGGGTATTTTGCTTCTAGATTCAAACTCATCGCTCCTTAAATCAGACAGCATCTTTGTCCCCCTAAATACTACATCACACAACTAGCTGTGTATAAAATGACATTCAGTAGGTGTGCGAGTTCAGGGAAACAATAACCAGCATTAGGCAACAAAGAACTATAAGCAACAATTGCAACACAAGACATAACTCAATGGGCCAATGACCCAAGCCAAAATTAGAACCTGTTCCACCTTTTGTCCTGCAAAGCTACAAACTGCATCTCCTAACAGCTACAGAAAAATAACTGCCTGTTCTGTAAAAGACAAATGCTATGTAGATACACAAAGTTATTTTGTCATAAGCCAATTTAATATCTAAAAGTACACGGACCAGGGGCTGCCTATCTACTAGAGGATACACATGCTACAGCTACATTGCTGCAAATGCTGATTTAGCTGCAAGTCTTGTCATATAGCCCATAGGGTGTTTTAATAGTTCTGAACAGTGCAGTTACCAGCAGCTTGTATCCACACCCAGTTCCTGGATACATGGCCAGATAAAATCTAGACAAAATGCTAAGTACTTGAAGGAAAACAAAGTACTGTCTATTAATTGCATGGGAGTTAGCACTGCCATCATGTAATCCTTGCTGAAAACATGATTTTTTTTTTCAAATTTATTGCGATCTGTTAAAAGTCATTCCATTTAAACAGCATTGCACAATTTCCAGACAACTGAATCTGTGAAAAAAGCCTTATGGCTTTGTGTCAGGTCTTTCCACATTATTATGGTGCAAAGGCTACATAAATTTATCTCTTTCTAATTCTGGATTTTTTCAAATATCAAGACAGTGGGTTTTTTTTGTCTGTGGTGTTTTTTTTTTTTTAATTCTCCATCTGCAGCTAAGATTTCTCCATCTCCTGCACATTTACATGCAAAACCAGAGTTTAGGCATAAGAGATGCACATAAAAAGAGAAGGATTCAGGAGAAGCCGTGAAGATGTCTGATGGCAATTTTGTTGTTTAACAGCCTCTCCTTCAACAAAATCCACGCTGTGACCACTTTGGTACTACAGCTGTACTTGGGCCTCTATCCCAACTTTGCTTCAATAAGGAGACGGAAAACAGTGTGACAGGCGAGTTGCTACACCTCAGTGAGATGGTGCAAGCACTTACCACAGTACCAAAATATCAAACGGCTGCCCATCACAGAGCCCTGACATTGCGATTGCAAACAGCCTGGGAACACTTACTTTCTTGGCAGTCTCTCCTTTTTTTCTTTTTCCTTCCCCACCTTACTGCACAGACAGACAACATATTTATAAAGCACAGAAGTTCCTTAAAAAATTAAATTTTACTACAGAGCTACAGAAAGGTGAGGAAAAAAAAAATCATGTTTTTATGATAATAAAAATATGCCTTAGCCTTGTTATTTAAATCAATTTTGATTATGAGACAAATATTATTTTTTTTAAGTGTAATCCACAGATCACAGATGGAAGATGTCTAATTAAAAAATATTGCATTTAAATATTGCAATATAAAAAATATTGCATTTCTTTCCTACTTCCTTTTATAAAGTCACACACTACCCTTTTGGCCCCCCTCTAAAAAAATAATAAACGCACACATTGGGATTTTGACAATTTGGCACTATCCTTTTAGAATCTGGGAATCACAATCAGCTTAACAGAAGTAGCTTTCTATCAGTAAACTTCATGATAAAAGTATTCCTGGACAAAGAAATAAAGGAATGTCTCTCTTATAGAGTATCAAACTAATCCTGGTGATAAATTTATTAATTCAACCCTTGAAAGGTCAGTAGAATATGATTTTTTTCTGTTATGAGCAAAATACTTACTCGAAATCTAAAGAATTTAATAGGGTTTAATCCAATCTGGCTAAAGAGAAGTTCCGTAACATTCTAACAGCCTTGGCACACACAGTAATAATGTTCAGTACAAAATGGTAAATTCACTATAAAACATTTTAAACTTTTAATGACAGAACAAAATTCCATGGAGAGTACAAAAGACAAATTTTAACAACTGCCAGTTTCTACTAAATTCTGCCATAAGGGTAATACTCAATTCGTAAAGCAATATGCCACTTTTGCTGGCAAATATCCAATTGTGTCAGAAGAATACATCCTGATTGCGTTTTACGGGACGGAGCAGCCAAGGAAAGAGAGACAGTGGGATTCATTCAAGATTCCTACAAAGTTCTCAGGGGTGAAAGAAAACATAACTCTGCAGCATCACAACATCTCTTCGGGCTATGTGGCACCAATGGAACCACTGCAGGACCTGCGTTTCCCTTTTCATTGCAGAAATGCCCACCTCCAGTACACCGTCCTTCACAGCAGTCACATTTCCCGACTATATATCAGACTGTTCATGATTCACCTCCGTGCTCTAGACTGTGGACTGCTATTGATGCAGCAAATCATATTTTTCAGAGATAAAACATTCTTTTTAAATCAACAAGTCCTTCCTCAGAGAACAAAAAAAGTTCTACCTTTGATCCAAGAAGCAGATTTCATTGTTTCTATGAATGTATATAAAATGCATTTCCTTTTGAACAGATTTATCCCATTCAGCATGCGGTTTTATTTTATGGGTGGGGCTGGTTTTTGTTGATTTGGGTTTCTTTGTTTCATGGCAATTAGTTGTAAAACACCTTAAGATGCATTGCTAGAATGACTGCTCTACTAAGAGCACTTTGTATCTTATTGTAAAATATTCAGACACTCAACACAAACAAATGGCGTCTGTAATAAAAATAGTGCCATATATCTTCATTTGTACTAGAACAAATCAGTTTTATTTGTTCATTCTGCATTTTAGTGTCATAGGTCTCTTAGAAAAGATAATTTATAATTCCTTCTGCAATTAGATATGAAATTAAGTCATCTTACTCTGCAGAAGAATTTATAATAAAGAGACCAGGTTCAACTAGTTCCACTGAAAATATTTAGATAGTGTCAAAAAAGACTGCATAAAAATCTTTACTGTTTTAACAAATTAACACTTGCCTTTTGGGTAAAGTACTGTACATGCTGTTAATCTTTTAATTAGGTTCTCAATTTCACATACGCATTTATGATAGGGGTTTTTTTAGTGATCGAAAAATGCAAATGCATGGTGTTGCTATGCTCTTTTAGCAGACATCTCAGAAAAAAAATAACTAGCATGTGTAGCCCTCTATTTAAAAGCTTGACAATAAAATATTAATAAATCTTTGAGAATATTACCAATGAAATGGCATTCCATGTTCTTTTAAGCAAATACAGCTTACAGATACAGAAAAAGACTTGTTCTCCACACTCAAGCCACATAAAAAGAAAGTTTTATGTTCGTAATGCGTGCAGTTTTTAAACCTATCATCAGCATTTAAAAATATGTAATAGATGCTATCTATATAAGTGGATACATAAATAGTGACGTTTGAAACATATTCTATGGAAGCATTTCATAAAATGCCAATTTTCTCACGCTGAGTGCTGTACAATTCTGCCTAAACATCTCCTTCCAGGATCTTGAAAAGATTTGGTATTATCTATAGCTCATTAGTTGATATGTTTCTTTCCTCAAGCATTTGGTCCATCCTCAGTTTCAATGCAAAATAAACACTTTTTCCCTCACAGCCTATTTCATAGATTCTCTAGCTGGTGCTGAAAAAAACTACTCAGAAAGGCAGAAAAATTGCCATCAGTTAACGATCCCTATGCCAAGGGACATTTTTAGCATGGAGCTGTCACTACGAAAGCAGGAACTATCTACTAGCTATCCCACATAATGATTTTTGTTAGAAAAAGGAAAAAGGCCAAAATGTGGCTAAGCAGCAAATATATTATAAAAACAAAGTATGAAAGCAATTTAGCTAAGAATCCTGACTGGCACACATTCTCTTTCTAGCTTGCTTGTTTGAATTTAACTCTTTATTGTAACTGTGGAACCAGCCAGGTGAAGTTGAAGATGCTCCATGTACACAATTAAGGAGTGAACACATTAAAATACAGACCCCAGACCCCAGGATTACTATTGCTTCATTCTTTAATTGACAGATATTTCATCCTAGAAAACTTATTTTCTATTGGAATGAAGTTGGAAGTAAATTTACCCACAGATATCCAGTGAAAAATATCTTAAGCTCATCTAATTCAATTTGACGCAATGCTTTTTTTTTTTAAATCACACCTGTATAAACCTTTTTTTTTTTTTTTCCCTGGATAAACCAAAGGTATTTACTGACTGAAAGAAAGACAGAGCATGAGTGATCCTCCATAAGCCCTGCATTAGCAGGGAAATGGAGAGAGACCCACCCTGAGCAGCCAAGTAGCTCAGTGGGCAGGAGGAGGGCATAAACACCAGCTTCTTTCATCCACAGCTTGCATTTTAGCCTTAATGTTACTTTCTGAATGGGTTTCTAGGCTAACTGGCAAAAGGAGGTCACCAACAAAATTGTCTTTTGTTTATCCTTTTTCATTCTGTATATTTAGCTGGATCCCTTCTGCTACGCTCATATGTGGTGGTGAGCAACACTCAAAATTGACCCCTTGCTGTCAATGCCAGAAGGATCTTTTCTAAAGAGACGATCAGAAACACAGAGCAAGTTCATGCTTAGCTTGTGGATGTAGTTGAAGGGGACTGAGAAGTACCGCTTTGGTACACCATGAGCTTGAAAGGGACCCCACAGCCAGCAAATTTGCTCCCCACATGCTCAAACCAATTTTTCACATGCGCAGGGAGATCCAGACCAGAGCACTCTCATGACAAAGGGACCTGGGGCAGAGCAGCCAGCAGAAAGAGCTGTCCTTTATCCAGAGCAGCACACCCCTTACAAACACTGCACAGGGGAACCTCTGAGGTCCTAATAGTTGGGATGTACTTCCCGAAAAGTAGAAATCAATGTGGTGGATGAGCCCTGCCTTTGCTAGGGTCAAGGACACAAGCAGCTGGAGTTGGGCCCAGCTTTGTGCCCCGTGGGCAGCTGTGGCAAAAAAGCATACTCTCATGCTATGGGGTTAAAATGCTGCTGCCCTTCTCTAGAGCAAGGACTGGAAAACATCTCAGCAGAAAAGAATATCTAAAAAGAAAAATCAAATTGAAAAAAAAGCTACCCTAACTTGTGTGCAGCCTCACTAGGCTCTGCTCTCTTCATATGCTACTGAACGTTTAAAATATATTTAGCTTGTCAGCTACCAGGCTGCTAAATGCACTTCATTTTCCTTCTCTTGACAGGGAAAGACCAAGTCTAACCTAATTTACTCCCATTTCTAAACGTAACTCTGCTTCCTTATCAGATTCATGCAAGAAAGACAATTTTTTTGTTGTTTTCAATTAAAATTAATAAACACCATTTCCCAATTTTCCTCAAAAATACCAGTGGTTCATGGGTTTGTGGGCTTAGCTGAGAGGTTGGGAAGGGGGCCAAGAAAAATCAGAATTTTTGGTCTAAGTTTTTAATCAAGCACATGCAGGCTTTTCAATGTGAGCTTGATTTTTATTTCAACCCAAATTATTATAAGGGTTTCCGTGACAGGAAAAAAAAAAAAAAAAGAATTAAAAAAAGGAAGCCTATGGCTCAATATCCCCAGCATTTCTTCACTGGCTTGTAAAACTACCAGAACGCAGGAAAATATGTCCTTGAAGAGCATGATGCTTGAAGAAACTCCTGTCCTGCCCGGTTACCTTTTTGCATACAGCCTGCAGCACACAGCGAATGGGAAGCACTATAGACTACAGCACTCATAAAACAGAAGAACAGATTTACTGTTACGGCCATAGTGATATTTCTCAGAAACAAAGAGAGAGAGAGGAACAAAATGCTTAATGATACCTATCTGTAACACAGTCTGAGGCTTATCAGTTATGAGCATGGAGCAACCAAATGACACACACTCGGCTGCCACAAGCTTGTCAGAGCCCGAAGCTGTCACCAAGGCACGCTGCGTTTCAAAGAGTGGGCCTAGCTCTCCCCTCGCAGACACGAGAAGTCTCGGGCAGTCAGGAAAAGAAAGAAGACGGGGTGTTTTCCTGCGACAGCCCAAGCCTGCTCTGTCCCCTCCACTCTCTTCTTCTCATCCCTGTCTCCTCCTGATTACGAGCCGTGTTTTGCTCAGTCACAAACCGCAAATGAGACAGAAAGCAGCCGTCAGAAGTCCTGAGCTGTTCAGGGCTACGTTTGGTTACTCTCCTTTAAGCTGTTCAAACACCAATAAATTACTCATTTACTTATACTACCCAGATGTTTGCCATCTAGAAAAGTAGATTATTATTTGTAGAAGGTTTTGTTCCATCACAAGAATCCTGTAAATAATATATTGGGATCAGAAAGCCAATACCGCCTGGCAACTTTTACACACATCAGCACTGGGCGGGTGGCGGGGAAGAAAAGGAAAGAGACACACTTCTCCACCACTACTTGAAAGTTAAGAACTTTCATCATGAGCTTATCAAAGAGTGAAGTATTCACTGTAGTTCACACTGTTGCGATAATGAAGTTACTTAAAATAGCACTATGGATGGGGAACAAGGGTGACAAGCTGGAAGGTGAGCTATTACTGGATTTTGAACTTATGTTTTCATATATATATGTGTGTGTGTTATTTTATATATGTATATTATATATGTATTCATATTGTAGATATAAGTTACAAATATAATACCTATTTCTTTATATATATAAGAGTAAAACATGAAATGTACTCAGTTTGTTATATATTTGAATACGACATCCTAACATTTCTATGTAGGTCAACTTTTCCATAAAAAATTCACCTTAGTTTTAGTAAACCCTAAATATATATGCAGCCTCAACCTCTTTTTCTTCTTTAATATATTACTTAAGATTTCTTAAGAGTTCCAAGCAACATTTAGAGAGAACTCTTGGGCTGTAACTGATATGGCACGAGATGCTGAACCTTTAACAAGTGTCTTTCAAACCCTGTGTCCATTACACACTGAAACACCTATCGAAAAACAAAGCAAGAAGAGGTTTTCAGCATTCTCATTAAATTCTGACTTTCTCTCCAGGTTTCTGTAATTGAGTTTCACTCGTATTTGTCATCAAGTTTTGTAGGGTAGACAAAACAGTGATTTGCTGGTAAATACCTGTATACAGGGAGGGAAATAAATATTTGAGCAGTACTCAGCCCACTTTCTTTAAACATCAGGGAGAAAGACAAAGAATACAACTCTAGCAATGTACAATTCAAGGAGCTGCTTTTACAGGGAGCGCTTTGATATGGATGGCTGAGTATCGCTGTAAGAAATCCAGTCTGCTTAGCAATCCCAGACAAAGTTGTCATTAAATTTAATGTCTGAGTTTACTGCAAGACGTACATTAGAATTGTACCCCCCATGCTTACTACTCTTAAATGATTTGATTTGGGCCTTTCACAATTTCACCAGCAAAGCTGGAAAAGAGAAAGAAGAGCTTACCCATAAGTGTCCCAAATAGAAGCAAGGTCAGCAAAAGGGAATTACTAAATGTAAGGAGCTGTTAATTAAAGATGGAGTAAGACTGTTCCGGTGAAAAGAGCTCTGAAGTGAGCTGGGTTGTTTTCATCGGTTTAGAAGGGTGATCATATTCTGCAGCAAAAGAGTCTGAGTGGAGAGAAATACATCAAGTCTACATGACTGACAGCTGTTAGGTGAGACCAGTATGCTATCTCTATACAAATGAAAAACAAAAAGTTGCAGTAAACAGTGATAGAGCTAGGAAATGACCCAACATTTAGTTTGTTGATCATCACATTCCCTTGTTATTTAAGTCACCATGTCATCAGTGTCTCTTCTACTAATTAAAGCCAGTATAATATTGACTAGAAGGTATTTGGTCCCATGGACAGGGAGCCATGGCTGAGACATACAAATGGCACTGGACACTTGGCTAAGGAGTCAGAAGACCCTGAATAATAGCATCCTTGTAATTTATTGCACATTATTTACAGGGAGAAACCTGACACCAGGTTTCCTCTCATTTCTCTCTCACTGCAGTGCACTGCAAGGAGTGCTCATGTTCATGTTCCAGAGCAGAGCATGCTGCAGAAGCAGCACCAAACTCTTCTAGCCAAGTCTGTTTTAAAACTTCCCATAGCTGCAAGCAACAACAAAGCCTCAGAGGTGAGGCAGCAGGAGAAGGTTAGTTGGTCCTAAGACACAACTCTGGGGGGCACAACATCAGGGCTGAGGTACCCCATCAGCTGCTCTGGCCAGGCACTGCCCAGCATCAACCGAATTCTACTCTTTCCTACTTGGCTGTGCAGGGCTGATAGGGCTGATGCTGCCTGACCTCAGCTCGCCAAGTCATGACCCCCACATAGCATCACCCTCCTATGTGTCCAGCTACTGCCACTGTGCATGGCTCTGTACAGCCCCCACGCTTCTCCCTTTTCAGGCAGTGTGCAGCACTAGAAGAAAGGGGGCAGCGTGAAGAGAGGCCTCTGAGGCATTAACGCAAGGCATTGCCTCTTGCAGCAGCTCTGCTCATGGTGGTGTATTGCTTAAGAAGCAGGGGCTGGCAACCTCTGCGGTGACAAAGATGGGAAAGATCTAATATTTCTCTTTGTTAACTCCCCTCAGCTGTTTTCTCACCCGTCCTTCTGCTCCACTTGGCATCCCAGCACTGTTTCACTTTTTTGTACACCCTTCTCCTCGTGGTAGCCTCTCTTCTCTGCCCCTGCTCAGCCAAGTCCTTGTCTAAGTGCTTAGCTCCTGAGAAGTAGATCCCAGCCAGCAACACCATACAGCAGCGACATTCGAGGTGTGCATCCCAGGCAACTATCTCAGCAATGCCCAGCTAAAGCTACCCGCAAACACACAAGCCCACAAACAGCAATCAGGGCAGGCACTCCCCACTGCCCTGTCCAGCAGAAGCACCTTGGAGAAGGCAAAGCCTGTTTTGATGACCCATTCACCTTTGTGAGGCTTTGTAGAAAACGTACACCAGTTCTGTGCATGCTTACAACAGCTAGCAAGGAACCAAAAAAATAATATATACATATATATATATACACATATATCCACAAGAAATCCCACTATTTTCTTTTTCATATGGATTCTAAGAAATTGATAGAATTTTCCAAACATGTCAGACTAGCACTGCTCTTCCTCCACCCCACAGCAGGGAGGGAGTCAGCTTTCAAAGTAGGTCCCAAAGCGGCAGGACTGCACACAAAGTACTCCAGTTGCAGGTACTTTCATATTACTTTGGTTACAGTACTCGGTCCCTACCATTTGTCCCCTCTTGCACAGCCCATTTAGAGTACCCTGCCCACAAAAAAATAACAAAAAAAAAGGCATGTAAATTGTATTAAATTACACACGAAACAGGTGCAAGGTGCCCTTTTAAAGCATGACTATTTTCCTCTCCGTAAGGCACATGTAGCTGGTTCCCTAGTGTCAGGTGTAGACTCAAGTGATGGAAGAAAAATACATAAATGTTTATTAAACCTTTGTTGCCATTCACTCCACCAACTTTCACACCCCAATGCCAAGCTGTTAACGAATTCCCATTCTGTTCCAGAAGACTTTTCACAGCTCCTGTCAGAAAAGGGAAGTTTCACGAGGGCAGTGCTCGCTGGAAAAGTCTCTGCACTTGCTACCATCAACAAAAAATGTTTGCAACCAGCTGTTTGTGTAACAAATGTGTCCTGCCCAAATTGTATGGGAATAAAGAGCTTCTTCCACCGAGGCATGAGGCCACCTTCACATACATCTCCCACTACATATTTGTCCCAAGACTCCCCCAGTTTACCTAATGACCAGAACAGGCAATTAGCCATGATAAGCCAAGTGACCGTGAGCCAGTAGGTGACCCAAACCAGGTGCCAGCTGTGTATGCAGGGTGCAGGTTGAATGCCCAGCCATGGCAGCACCTCCCTGTGGAGCTCCATAGCTTTAGGCTGCTGTACAGGCAGGCAGCCCCACAGCAGAACCCCTGGGGCACAAGCCCCCCCGCCCCCCGTGCTACATTTTCTTTCTGGCACCCAGACTCTGCTGTACGGCTGGTGAGTGTGAGATGGGACCCTATACACAAGTCACACACCGCTTGCTTGAAACTCGGCAGGTCTGTGCAAGTGCCATGGTGAACTGCAGCAAAGGTGATGTGAAATTGCACAGCAGTTCTCTCGCTGCCACAATTCTGTTTTCCCCCTACAAGTAGCTCTTATCTGACACTGGAGACCCTGTTCTAAAGGGAGCATGCAAACTCAAGAATTTTCCCATGAGATGAAGTGAACACTGGTACTCCTCTCTGACAGTCAGCCAAAGCAAGAGGAAGGAAAAAATTACACATTTTTCTAACTCAAAAGGTGGCAACTATTACACACTACATTACTGCTTAAACAACCTTTACAAAACCAAAAGGTTTGACATGCTTACATTTACTTTGTCCTTAGAGGACACGAGGACACCTACTCATGCCAATACTCTGCACAGTGTGCTGCTCAAAGTTTTACCATTTTGAGAAATGCACCTGAGGATCTTCAGCTTCTCATGCAGATCCTGTAATTCAGCTGATCATAAAGCATAGAGAAGAACTAAGTGGCTGTTTATCAATGTATATTGCCAAATGAAATCAATCCCAAGCACTAGAACAGAAGCAGACTCTTCCTATAACCAGAATGAACAGAGCAAATAGCTTTATATTTTTCCCCCTTTTTAATATCAGAAAATTGTGTTCCCAAATAAATCCTTTTATTAACGATTTGGCAGCATGCTTCAGTCAACACTGGTTGACAGATTATAGCCCAATATTCTATAAATTTTCACATGAAACTAAACAATCTTAGAGACCTATTAGCACTCTGTCTCTGCCTGAACCTCATCTCAGCCTGCAGACAGCTAGCACAAAAATAAGCTATTACAGAACATGCTGCACACTTCAGCTTCGGATGTTATAACCAGCATGCTCTACAGTATTTGCCCAGGATGTACAGTAGATTTTGGAGAACTAGTCCTTCAGTGTGAATGCAAATAAGCTGACCAAGTAAGAGATTTGGTAGCTGACAGACCTCTGAGGTATTTTCTGTCCTTTCTAAATATTATACCATTTGATGTTTTCTAGTGGAAGGTAATTGTTTCCTTAAAGACAAAAATGGCATTGTCTTTTAGACTAATTGCTTCAATTAGAGATTCAACTTTTATTTTCTAGATGAGTTATTTGAGCAACACACCAAGTGACAGATTAGTATCTGAGCCTGATGACTGTCAAAGCCTCTGGTTTAAAAACGCAGCGGCCGTTTCCTCCCTGCGCAGTGACTAATTCCCTTTGTGAGTCAATCTGTCTCTACTCCTTGGTATTCTCACAACAGAGAGATGCTGCAAAAGCAAGGTTCCCCAAGTGAGATGCTCAGCCAGTGTGGATCACTGCACTGAGTGGCATGCCTTCCTGGAGCAGGTTTCTTCCAAAGACTCCCCTTTGTAAATGCCAAGATACAAATCTTGGCCACCAAATGCAGAGTGTTCCACATGTTAGCTCACAACATGATGAGCAACTGTGTTAACTGAGATGGATAGTGCTGTCAAAGAGGAAGCTGGCTCACCAGGATGGAAACAGTGGGAAACGCTGACCTTTTACATTCAAAAAAAAAAAAAATTGTCCCTAAAATGACATGAAATGCTTCCTATTAAAAATGAACCTACCTTCTCATATAGCGTTTAGAACCGTATTGTGCAAATTAGCACGTTGGAGCTGTGCATGAGCTCTGCCTGTAAGCAGATCCTGAGCCTCTCTCACAGAGCAGAAAGGCTGACAGAGGAAATGAATCATTATCACCCTGCTTGGAAAGAAGTTTGTACAAGGAGCGCTGTGCTATTAACCACTGCCTGGAACTCCTGGATTCGACACAACCACTGCTCCCTCTGTTCGCACATTCAAATTCCTAGCTATACAAAATGACTAAAATCAACAGTGAAAATCCTTATCCCCAGGCAAAGCTACTATTAAACTACTCTAAACACACACAGGTTCTATTGATGACATGAAGATGAAACTGAAAGTTACAGGCTTCTCATCAAAAAGAAAAAGCAATTAAATAATCTGCTTAGGGTACAGAAGTCTCTTGAAATGCAATGTTCGTTTTGGAAAGATTTCTCCTACCCCACCACCTCCTACCTGTTTCCCTCAAGATTAGGGTTTTAGGTTCGTTTTTTCCATGCTGATATTTTGGGTATAAAGAGGAAAGCTTTGTTTATTTTAAGATTTCACCACTTCTGGAGAATCTTCTCTAAATGAAAGGGACTGTAGGGCTTTGCAAAGGACTTTGCAGCAGTATAGTAGGTAAGTAGAAATAGAGAAATGAGTCTGCACATTTAACACTACAGCTATTGGCCATAAATACACCACTATATATAACACCATTATATACATTATACCATTTAAAAAAATGAAAGATTATAATACACTTTAAAAAGTGGCCCTGATACAAAGAGAAATACCAGATGCCACCTAGCTGTACACCTAGAGGGTCTACCCAGCTCTTCTGTGCTGACTTCCTCGAAGTATCAATCTGGCTCGAGATACAGAACAAATGTGTCGTAAATATGCTGACTGATCATTATCACCATATTTCATACTTCAGCAAGATCCAGCTAATGCTTTCTAGGCAGGCTAACAAGGTAGGGGTTGTTGTACACCCAGTTTAAGATTAAGCAACTAGTACGATTTAATAAAAAAATTTCAAGATTTGCCACCAATTTTCTTGTTTTCTCCTTGCATTGAACAACCTCAGGTGCTCTCTTCTGCCAGTACAGAGAAGGGGGAAAAGAACTTTATTGAATACCTTGTGCCTGAGCTGCAGAGCTGTGGGAATACCCCAGAGCCAGGAGCGCTGTCTCCACCAGCTGGCTAAAGAGCACATCTTTGCGAACCAGAACGAACTCAGCATGCTCTTCTCGATTATCGTATTCAAGAGAGGTGTCTGACTGCTCCACCACACAAAAGACTGGAATCATCAAACCTAGATGGAAAAAAAGAAGTTATTAAGAGAGGAACAAGAAATGTGTCATACATCTCTGATTAAAGCTTTAAATTAAAACACCTCCTAGAAGGCTCATCTTAAGTGGATATCTGCCTTTCTTCCCCGTGGGATAGCTTTTGTTTTCTTTCCAAGGGAAATACTGAAGTCTCAGCACTTAACTCATTTAAAAACCACACTAAAAGCTCCAGAGAATACAATTCAGGAACAGAATCACAGCCAGTATGAGGACAAACAAGATTTCCTAATAAGACCTTTTCGACATTGCAGTTTTCTAGAGTTCCATCAATGTCTTATTCTTGCAGGTCAGGGCTTCTCCACACTCAGCCATATGAAAACCTGACACACAAACACTTCTCTCCTGCTTCTCCATGACACAGTGAATGTCATGTGGATATCAACAGAGGTTAGTACCATATGCACTTCTAGGATGGGTTAGTTTATTCACACTTTTCCAGACCATGACCACCCATTTCATTGTGCAAAGAAAACACCTTTGCATAGATTTTTGCTGAAAAGGATAATGTTCTGGTGTTGGTAGCCGTTGGCCTGGCAGACCCAAAGAGGCCAGTGGCTGTTCTCCCACTGCATGTACAAAGAGGCTGAGAACAGCTCTCTTAGAAAGAGGATCAAGGACGAGGAGGAACCACAGAAATGGTAAACTCAAGGGGTGGTCTGGATTCAGTTTTGTTCTGTTTTATTGTAAACTTACTTTTGTGGTTACGGGATCAAGGCATCTATGGCTATAAATTGTGGGGCATGAACTTAAAGGGATCCAGTACTACAGACAGTACAGAAACAAGCCAATCTGCAGGAGATGGCCTTACAGTACTCTAAGTGCATTCATGGAGGGAAGATGCGTGGAAGGAATGCACAAAAAACCTACTGAGCTGGAACATCCATTTCCATCACTCTCTATAGGGCAGGTAGGGTGTGGCATTACCTCCAGTAACAGAAATCCATTAATTTGATACAATCTGTTAGCCCCTACATAAGTTACAAAATATTGGGGTAAAGATAAATCTCAGCTTAAAGCAGTTTCAAAACATGCTATCTAGGGCTCACAGTACTGACAGAAAGTTTACCTCTTGCTCCCGTTCTTCATAAAGATATAGAACCATTTCTAGTAGCTAATAACTATGAAAATAATAATTATTAAAGTATTTACAAAAGGCTAGATGCAAATCACTGTATTCCTGGACTGGGGACTTCTTTAAGGGAAAGTGAGGAGAAAGCCACATTTCCGATCTCCTTCTGTACAAAGTCAGTTAAATATCTTTAAGATCTTCTACTATTAGCAGTTTTAGTATCTAAAAACCAACAGTTAAATATCCCTTCAGAAGAGTTGCCCTGCCCTGAAATAGACAGTCATATCTGTAGCACCTGCTAAGGGACTTGAATCCTCCTGTCTTGAATTTGCAGAGACTAGATATACTTAAAATATATTTTAGATACACGTTGATCATTTGCTGCCCTAGCTGCCATGGAGTAGCTCCCAGTCTGAGATTCGAACTGCACACCAGCAGCAGTAGCTACAAGCCTGGATATCCAGTTGATGGGTTTTAGTTCTCTGTTACATCCTTTAGTAACAGGTAAGTAGATTACAGCATCGTATTGATGCTGTTCCCTCTTTACTGCTTGATTTTGGGCTATACTGATGCATTTTGCAAGTTCAAGCAGCCAAATCTTAACACACTCACTCAAGAACGTAAGGGGAAAAAAAAATCTCTGGATGCTTTCCTGAAAAGAGTGCAAGGCTGATCCTGTTCTCACTGAAGTCAACGACAAAATTGTTATTCCTTTCAAAGGTTAAAAACTTAATTCTGTTTGTCCATAAATGATTTAGCTATTTCAAATGAAACAACCTCTGCAAGCGACAAACTTGCCCTCCTGTCGAACATACAGTCTGTCACAGCACTTCTGATAGGGCTATTAATGTCTCAACAAAAAGAGTAAGGTAATTGGCCAAATGCTACAGCTGTGATATCGGTTGTGTAAATTGCATTTTGGCAAGACGGCATACATGGGTGAATGCAAACTAATGAGAGGGATGCCACGGGATCTTTTATGCTCCTGCTGCATGCTTTCCTTGTCACAGAACAGTCTTCCCACCTTTTCAACACAGAGGTTGTACCTATTCTCCGCACAAATTATGCCCATTGTTTACTGTCTTGATACAAACAGGACCTCAAATGCTAGAACTGACATTGTCCACAGTACCACAGGAGGGATGCCACAACAGACCCACAGGAGCCTTGCCCGTGATGATTTTCTAAATGGCCCCTTCCTGCTGCCCATGTTTGCAGGAACCCTGCTACAGAAACAGCTTTTGCAAAAACATCTCTGAGCTCAGTGACCCAGCGTAACTGACGATAAGCTGTTATGAGTACCTTAAAAACAGAGAGCAAAGGGCAGGTTACCACATCTGCCACTGCTAACACATTCTGATGCCTCTCACTGTAGCATATGCAGTCTTAATACCAGTCCTTTACTAAAAAATGATAGTAATCCAACTTCTTCCAAATAAATCTCAATCCAAAGTTCTCTCTGCTTTTTCCTCTATTTTGTACTGCAGACAGTTAAGCTATAACACATCTAATGTATTCATTACCTTCAACTTCTCTGTTTCCCGATGTTATCTAGATATAAATTAACATACTTCCAGTACATTACAATCAGAAGAAAAAACACCTGCAGCCAAAACCAACAATCTCTTTACACACCAACACGCATAACGTCTTGCTCCTAGATGCATCTATTGCACCTCCACAGGGCCCTTACAGTCAAGGGACGCAAGTTAGTCAGTGCTCATCAGCATCCCAGCTGAACAATTTACAGCAACACTCAGAGAGTAGGAGACTAAGCATCCAGAATGAAGTCTTGCATGCAGTAAGAAAAGGAAATTTACTCATAAATCCTGAAACCCCTCAGCTCTTTTCCCTGATGCCTGATCAGGCAGAACTAGTCATCCTCCCTCTCCCATGCATACAGACAAAAAAAGGCGCAGAACTTCTGTGCATTTGCTCTCCCAGCTTTAGAGAGATGCTTCAGTGAATAATGCGGTATAACTCATGGTGGATGACATACGGCACTGATTTTCACACATGGAGAAAACAAGGGGTAATCTGAGGGCTAAAAAGGAAACATTTTGTTTCCTTAAAGGAGGAACACTATGCTGAAATGAAAACAAAACATTAATAATGATCATAAATTATCCAAAATACTTTTTCTCCTTGATGTTAATTCATTTAGCTGGCTTATAAACATCTTTTCAGCGCTTCTGACAGTGCTTTGACCACATATAGCTAGCATCTATGTAAAAAGTTAAGGGAACATAAAACAAGATCCATGTAAAGGCTTTTATAACAACATCTATACACTGCAAGAATTCCCTGTATTCCACGGACGAGAATAGGGACAAAGTATTCCCAGAAGAACTGAACGGTGAGTGGTGACTGGTACCTCTGTATAACACATATTTTTAAAAAGATCAGAGATGGAAGCTAAGCTCTGCTATTGCTTTTATTGAAAACACACAATGTACAGAGAAGGCTTTGTAAACTTATTTGCCCTTTTTTTTTTTTTTTTTTTTGCTGAGACTCTTCTAAGTGGCAGAGAAATCAAGAAGAAATTAAATATGTACCAAAGAGACCTGTGCCCAAATGCACATTTTCTCCTCCTTGCTGGTTTCACTCTATAGTTTTATTTTACTGGGGAGCAATTCATTCTTAAAAATGGAGGAAAAAGGAAACAGGTACTCTGTTCAAGAAGTGAAAAGTCTGACAATCTGCTGTGTAAAACATTAATTTAAAAAAAGCTTGCAGCCCGTTACAAGTATTATCAAACTGAAGACAAGCAGCCCCAGGAAAACATCTTTGGCTACAAGATTTACAAGCAGAAGCTGTTAATTTCCAATAGCCAACTAGAAAGACAAGACAGGGCAGCTATTTAAGAAGTACTGCACTAGCAACTTTGCTCATTTTCAAATGATACTTTGTCCATTGCACACTTCAGAGCAAGTAATAAATGTGATGTTATTAGTGCTCAACTTCTACACATCACCCAGTACCACACAATCACCCCACGCTTGGCACCTAAACCAAAAAAGAAGAGGCTACGGAAAGCTGCAGAGGAGGTTAAATGATTGCAGCCACCCACCTCTCCTGCCCATTAAATCAGAAGCAGTGCTTGCTCATCCTAATAAGTATAATATGAGGATCAACCAATGAGAAGAGGCACCAATAAAATTTGTGTCTTTTTAGATTAAAATCGGTTTTCATCAGCCCAAGTTTTGAGCCCCATCTAGGTGTTATTTAATTTAATCTAATTTGAACAATTTCCAAACATCAGCTTGATTAATTTCAACAGCATGGTGTTATGGAAAGATTTACTGTACAGGGATTGTCTAGCAGAGAATTAATAAAGAAGCCAGTTCTTAGCCCTGAGTAACATGAGGTTTTAAGACTTCCCAGATTTCTAGTGGGAATACTTCATAGCACAAGCATGTTTTCTTCTGGGAGTGAAACCCACCAAAATTATTAAAAACTGAGATCAAGTGGTGGTGTCAAACCCAAAGGAAATCATTCTAGAGTGGAGAGATTTTTATCAAATGAAGAAAATGGAAAATAAAGTTTTTGTTGTTGCTGTTGCGCTTTGGGTTTTTGGTTGTTGTTGTTATTGTTTTTTGTTGTTGTTTTTGTTTTAACAGAACACAGACATACACACAGTGCAATCTCTCTCAAAGACAAAGCAAATTTCTATTGTTAGGAGTTCAGAAACTAGGACATTTATTTGAAAAATTCATAAACTACTGAAAACTCTTCATTACTGCATGCAGAAAACATTTTCCCTAGCAGAGACTTTAGCGTGGGTCATTCTCAAAGCTAGTCTTTTCAATAGGAAAAAAAATCAAAACTAAGAAAAAGCAAGCAATATCCACAAATGTTTATTTGCACACACACCTCCACATCCAGTGTAAAAAAAAAAAAAAAGTAATCAAAACCATAAAGGGCACTAAGATTACTAAAAAATTAATCTAACTGCTAAAAGCGCATTGTTCCCCATCTTTGACTGTCCAATGCATCTTAAGTTTGTACTTGATCTGCAATGAGACTCAATGCTGAATGCCTTCGAAATACTGAGTTACTAGCAATCTCAACTGGACTTCCACGTATGAGAGCCTTGCCCTGAGACACAGACTCTGCAGCTCTATTAGCAAAGCATGGGTCATCTTGAGGAAATTATCTGGATAAAGATTCCATACGTTTAACAATAAAACATGCTTACACAACCGAGAATAACCACAGGAAGCAATCAAACTACAAACAGTCCTCAAACCTAATCTGCTTCTGTTTTTTCTTCAGGAGAGAGCACTTCACTCTGCAAAGGCAGTGGCAGGAAAGCAATCAATTTATTTATTTCTGTTTGCACCACAATAGAGCTGACTTTAAATATACTGATTTGGTATTTAAATCTCTTCCTCTTTCTTTTAAATAAATTGGAAAAATGAACATAAATTGAGAAAGCTTTTTAAAGAGAGAAATCAGCTTCCACCTGGCATGGAGAAGTTTGCCCATTCTCCTCCTCGCATCCTGCACCTCTAACCGAAAAGGCAAAAGCAATTAATTTTGATAGCTTTGGGTTACTCAGAAACACCTGAACAAATTCAGAAACACCTGATCAAAGAAAGATGTCCATATTGTATCTTACTACAACATAAATTCAGAGCTTCTATTCTGAAAAACTGACCACCAACACCAAGGAAAAAAAAAAAGAGTGAAGCTTCCTGGTGCCAATTCTTCAAAACTGCAATCACTTCAGGATTTGCAGCATACAGAGATGAAAATCTAGTGTGTATGTCAGTATTCAGGAGTTATCTATTCAAGACTCGCCTAGCTGCGTATGACAAGAAAAGATCAACTGCATTCCATTTTTTTTCCAAGAGGAAGGAAACCAACATGTATTCAAAAAAATAGTTTTGTCATTCTGAAGTCAACACCACTTTTATTTAAATCACAGCACAGCTCGAGCTGGTGGTAATGCAAGATCTTACCCAGAAAATCCCGTGGAGTCCAATTAGGGCCTGCAGATACTGGATGCACAACGACAGGCTGAGTAGGCAGAACCATACCATTCCCACACTGACACACATCTGACTGTTCACACTCAGGAAGGATCAGGCTTGAAGCAGATCCTGGGTTCAGCCTGTGCCTGTGCAGTTCAGCGAAGAGGTAGATGAGACAGAGCTCACACGTTTCAGCAAGGGTTAGTCATGTCCATTAGGGTTCACTTTCAAGCTACCCCATAAATTTTAAATGTAATTAAATTGGACAGAATATAAGCTGTTGGCACTTAACTTACTTACAATAAATGTGTGGTTTGGGTAAATGGACTGTGTTTCACCATTTTACATATCAAGCACCAACTTACAACAGTTTCATTATGAGGCTGGGCATTCTTCCATTGTAATTTTTTTTTACTGGAGACTGGAGGAATTACTTTGCAATTGTTTGTCACTAACCACTTGGAAACATGTGAAGAAAGCTGTATGTACACAGCGACAGGAGGCCAGTGGGAAATCTGTATGTCAAATATGTCAAATATCAGAGACTGCACCAGCATCTTCACAACTGTACAATCCTATACCAAAAAAAAAAAAAAAAGTACCAAGCACCTCATTACAATAAAAAGTTTTGTTTAGAAACAAGAACCTTACTTTCTGCTAATCCTCTGCTCTCCAATGTGTTCTAGACAAAACATGAGCTATCTGATTTTGTACACAACCAGTAATGTAATGCTGTTAAACTCCTACTCTTCAATGGTTTATAAGCCTGTTGCAAATAATTTGTTCCAGGATGCAATTTGGTAAAGAAGAGCTCAGTCCACAGATGATTTTAATACAATGTTTGTCAAAGAAACAAACAAATAAAAAATCATGTTAAATAATATTGCATTGTAGAAGTTTTCTTCTTAGGAGGGCCAGAGGAAATAAACTAAGGACAATATCTTTCTCCTCCTCCCCTGTTATTTTTTCTGGCTTTAAATATTCAATAGATCTGTAGGCAGGAAATGCATTTCTACATATTATATTTTAGGCAATGGTGAATGCAAACCACAAGATATTATTTACATCCTTCTTCAGCTTCCAGTCCTTTCTGTGGCTTCAGTCTCCCAACCATCACAACCATCCCAGCTCTCAGGAAATTTTATAAAGAAGTCACTAACATCTCTGCAGATGTCCCCTGCTTCTGACAGCTTAACTAGCCAAAGAATCCTTCTCCTAGCTGAAATAACAGCTTTACTGTTTAACACAAAATATTCCAGGCCACTATTCCACCACAGAAACATATTATGAAACTCATAACTTGATTCGATAATACTCGAGTTTCTCAAAAAACGATATAAAAGAAAAGCAGTATTAAGAGCATGTGTTTAGACTAACAAGAAATGAGAAATAAAGGGGGATATGGAACATTTACCTCTAGTGCAGCCCCTCCTGCTGCGTGTCTGGGACAGAAGTGGCACTCAAGGGAGACGAGGGCTTTTGTTAGTGACATTGGCTCAGCTGCTCCTGGTGACTAACCGACTTTGCTAAACTAGTTACCCTAACTCAGCCTCAACTCCAGATCTGTCACACTGCTTGGGTCTAAAGGGCAAGGAAGAGAGCGGACGCTTGAGTTTTGAGCACAGCCTCCCCGCTGCCGCCTGGTTAGCCCAAGCAAAGCCGTGTGCAGGCGGTCAGGAGGCAGAGGCAATTAAAGAGAAGAACAAAGGCACCTAAACAAGTGACAAGGGAGAGCGACAGCCCAGACCTCAAAATACAGTTTTACAGGAGCCCGAGACAGAAGAAGGCACAAACAACTGTCGCCATGATTCTAGCTGAAAGCACCATTTCCCTGCCAGCCCCCCAGACATGCAGAAACGCTTGTGCCAGTACCAGCCCCATGCGCCCATTGGGATCTGTACACAGGCTGTCCAATTCACAGCGAAAGGCAACCATGAAGACACCATAGCTACATTTTCCCTAAATAAAACAGCTCACTTGTTTCAACGTGTCTCCCAGTTAAAAAGATGAAAAAATACCCTGTAGCAGTTCTTTATAATATGAACTAATGGAAAATACACTCACTTCACTCAAAACCAGTGAAGGAAACTCTTTCAAATTAAACTAGCTTATTTTTTTAAATAATCTTAAGACATTAATTTCCTATAAGTTTTAGGTTTTGGTTTCTGTGACTTAAAAACAAGTTTAGGGTTCAGGAGGGTTTTTTGGTTTGGGGGACTGCTTTCTGTTTTTCTCTCAACTACGTAACAAAAATTGCCTAAGGGGCTAAGACTTTCTACGCCAAGTTCCACTCAGAATTAATTTTAATGACCAACATTTTTAAACCCTAAAAACTGGAACCACTAATAAGCCCTTAACTTTGGTGGTGCTAGCAGATGCCACCATATTATGTAATTTTTAAAGCAAAAAAACATCTTCCAGCAGAAGCATTTTAATGAAGGTTCTATTAAATAGTCTTCTGGTACTGGGATAAGTCCCCTGGAATATAATAGAAAAGCTTTCGTAGTTGGTTTGAGGTTTTATTTCTGGAGAAGAGCTGCGTAGCATGCTCAGGCCTGCTTCGGGATCTCCATTGGGACCCACCAGCAACCTCTTTTCTCCTTCACCTCCATTCCTCTGTGAACCACCCGCTGACAAGAAAAAGAAGAAACTGTATCATCCTCCTTCATGTTACCAGCTAAGTAGCTTACCAAGAGTCTAAAATAACTACTGCAGCTACATCCCTGTCTTCAAGACCAACTGCAGGCTCCAGCTGTATGACAAGCTGAGTGGATCTGTAATCGTTGCCTGAATGATTCTGGTATCTAAAGATATAGGGATAAAGATGAGGGAAAGCATCGTGTCTTTTAGACATTGGCAGCATTAGAAAACCTCATGTCTAAGCTATGTTAACAGACAGGGCAGAACTGTTTATGGGCAAAACTTAGAAGAAAATATAAGGCAGGACAAACCACATTAGACACTATCTCAGAATAACTGCCACCAAACTCAGTGGTCACGGATGAAGCCCTTCATCCCACCACGCTTTCAGCAAGGGTTCAGCTACTACAATGGCAGCATCATTCCCAGATAGTCGTTACCTGGCATAAGGGGACCACAGAAGTCTTTGTCAGATCTTCGGAGGGCAAATGAATGGGGGAGAGATCCCCCAGCCAAGAAAGCACAGGAGCTGCTCTGTCATTCCCTCCTCCGGGGAGCAGCTAATGTCCTCCACTGCCACCCTTTTCACCACTCCATGTGCAGCGCATCTCCAGCCAGCCTGCACCTGCAACCTAGCACGTCACGGAGCAGTGACAGGCATCTGGGGCTTGGCCTTTACTTACAACTTTATCCTCCACGCCCCCAGAGAGAGAACATTTTTGAGCAGCATTCCCAAATTCCTCCTTTTTTAAAGAGCTAAGATAATGGGCTGCGGGGGAAGTATTCCATGTTTCCACAAAGAAGAGATCACACATTTGACAACTTTCTATTTGAAACATTATCCTCTTGGAACACCTAACAGCCAGAAGGTCACATCAATCTCCCAGTTTTTAATAAATACCACATCTTTGTCAATCAAGTCATGAGGTCAAGGAACAAGAATCAATAGGTATATTCCCTTTCTCAAGTACACACAGCACACTTACTCTGTTTAGCCAGTATGCTACATTTTGGGGAGCAAGTGCAAAGGACCCGGTCAGGCCAACCTACTATGTGTGGATTCACTGGTTAAGAGCCAGCAATCCATGCTTTTGGGGCTGAGCAAGCTGAATTGCTGCAGCACTGCATACTCTGAGCCACACTGGAGAATCAGATACTCCTGCTAGTGCAAAGGCATGTGCTTGCTCGGAGGTGTCAGCCAAAGAGAGCAGATTACATCTGCTCTCCAAAGACTGAACTGGCTCCCAGTTCATTTCCGGATGCCACTCCAAATGTTGATTTATGAAGCTGCATGGCACCTGACTAGAGCCAAGGCTGCTGCAGCGAGGATCTCTTTCCACGTATGTACAGCAGAAAGAACACTTCTGCTTGCAGCTCTGGGACTCAGCTTTGGAGAAAATGGAGAGGCAGGTTTCCTAAGCCTTGGACCTTCACCTACAATGAGGTCCTACTTCAAGGGCAACATGGCTTACGCATGCTGCCTGGCACAGGGCCTTTCCATCTGTAGGGCTGCAATGAAAGACAGAGTTTGTGAGACAGCTAAAGGGTCACCCAAGAGTCTGTCCCAGCTAGCAATAGTCTAAGAGATTTAGTACTTCTACTGGCACCCATATCCACAGATTTGGAGAGGCAAAAAATTGGAAGAAATCAGAGCATTTTTTTTCCCCCTTGAAGTAGCACAGCACTTTATTTTGAAGGAGGATTCTATTTATTTATTTATTTATTTATTACTACTTTCCACCTGTCCTTGGCATTCTCTGAACTCATCTATTTGGCAGGTCAGTATGACACTGTGTTCATACTAATATAATCAAGAAGGCTCGAACCAATGACAGAAACATTGTATTCATTATTAAGCCAAACCCAGGCACCCAGATAATGTTTTACTATCAAGCAATATGCCTATTTACTGCACACTTGCTCACAGCAGCCTGTATGAAGTCTACCATCCAGAGCTTGAGCAACAAACTCAAGTTAAAAAAAAAAAAAAAGGAAAAAAAAGCCCATACTTCTGTTACTCTGCATTTTCTCCAAGTCTAAAAATTGGTAGAGTGTATGACAGGTCCACCTCATTTTTCTTAATGATGTTTTTATTATTCTTTCATTCAATTAAAGCAGAAATGGATATTGCATCTTCTGACTGTATAATTGTTATTGTAATCTGTTTTCGATCACTGCTTGGGAAATGGGTCCAAAACAACATAAACTATCCACAGCCTCAGAATACAAGTCATTTTCTTTTACTACGATACTTAAAGAGACATCTATCATGTTGCTCTGCTAGCATGTTTGTATTATGGCAAAAAAAGTTATTTGTAAGTTGGGAAAAGACATTATGAAAATCACCTTTTACTCCAAAGTATTGTATAACTCATAATTTATAACTACATTTCTTAATAACCATTCAAAATAATAAGGCTGGAAATTGTGCACATCTAATTTTAATATATAAATAATAGGAACACATGTAAACCAAAATATGCTCAAAATATGAATTTATATTACTTTGGAAGAATAGTCTGGTTATAGTTTTGAAAATGACATGCTTCATTTCCAATATATGCCTGTCAGCTAAATTTATGACAAAACACTGTGAGTTTAGATTACTAAGATGGTAAATAGTTATATTTAAGTTTCCTCACTTATCTGAAGTTTCAGTACAAATGTAGACAAAGTCAGCAACTTCTAGAGGGTGAAATGCCCGCCATACATAAGCAAAGGCCGACGCATCTTGTTGCACCTCAGCGTAATACAAATAGAAACAGATCATCTTAAAAAGGGAGACAGAAGAAAGAAGGTAACCTTGTGGCTGTATGCAGTGATACAAGTCAAGGTTCTAATACACAAAACACTCCCCTCAGACATTTCTTGCCAGATTTAGTACTTTTGAAAAGGTTTACTGTCAGTGTCTTTTCATCTCGCTGGGTGTCTTTGGGGAATAAATAAGAAGGGAGCATATATCAGTGGGAGACATTTCTACTGCACTGTGAAAATGCAGTGGGTGTATGGTTATCTCATGAGATGCCTCAGCTTCATACAAAACAGTCTGACAGGTTATTTTTATTAAGCTTTTTCTGAGCCTTTTTACCTTGCTGGCACTGCTACTAACAACATATAGTTGTACTGAGACTGTTTAATATTGCATGCCCATCTGATACAAGGACATCAGGTAAAGCAAAATGACTGACAAGGTTTAAACTATTAGGCAGGTAATTTTCTATTTAGAAAACAAGTAATATCCTTAAGCATTTATCTAGAGCTACCTGTCTCTTTTTTTCAAATTCTCTCTGTTTCCTTCATACAGCTTCTACAAATGATGGCAGTCCTATTTCCTTTTTCCTAACATCTCTGCATGTAACACCAATGATCATTTAGCATTTGACAGGAAATATAAAACATATCTTGGATTCAGACGTGCAATCTCTGCCCTGGCATTCGGATTACGATAGCAGCAATGCAGGGCTCCCACTCAGTCTTTTAAGCAACCCTGTAAGTAATTTGGGAAGTCTTATTCCAAGCAGAAAAGATTCCTGGAGGGTTTTAAATAAATCCTTGATATTAGCAACATCGGTGTTAACATCTTTAAAAATCAGAGAAAATCAAGTTTCAAAAAATAAAACAAACCAAAAACTGTTCAAGCATTGTTTGCAAGGGCTTTACAATGTCAGCAGCCTTAAATATAAATATATTGCTAAAAGATAAATGCTGACATTTTGGTATATTTGTAAATCTTCAGGGGATACCAGCAGAGCTTGCACAGGTCAAAAACAAACTTAAAATACTAGTTTACATTAAAAAAATAATCTCTAAAATAAAGGAAATAAAATTGGCAATACTACATGACATATTCTTCCCACACTAAAATTTGGATCAATGCAAATGAAGACGGGAGACAAAGTACACATAACAGCTGCAATACATGCTTTTGTACAAAGCGTAGGAACTCAAAAAAAAAACAACACCCTAACTGTAGAACTGCGACAGTATCGACAACATCACTTGCTGGCAGAAAACATATTGCACATTAAAGCAGTTAACACTTTGTGAATGGCCACAAGACCCTCAGCTAGATGGGCTAACAATTCTTCCCGAATTAAATGGCAAAGTGTATATTCTGTGTTTTGTACCACTAATCAACTTAAACTCATTTGTATGTAAGCCAAGAGCAGGTACGTCGCTGCTGAGCATTCTGCAACAAGTACTACACTTGGTGGGTGACAATTTTTTTTAGTGTGGCTAGAGGCTAGGAAATATTTCTCAGAAGCCATCAACTACGCAGCTGCCTTTTGTCTGTTGTGACTGTTTCTTAAATCTGCTTTAGTGACACATGTCATCATGTGGATCAATGCACATGACCCAGCACATTCGATACAGTAGGAACCAATTACCCCAGGACAATTTTTCCAGAGGTAGACAGGGCATCGATTCATCGTTCAATACACTGGGCTGGTTAGAAAGCTGCCGTGTGCTTCAAAAGGAGATGACGCTTGGTCGGTAGTTACTGAGAGCCTGCATCAGGCACAGGTTATCTTGAACAAACCCCAACCGTATCAGTTCAAAGGGAGTCGGGAATACTTCATACCTTGGAAAACTGTGCCTTTAATCCAGAACACAGCAGTACTTACTAATTTAGCTACATTATGATGAGGGACGGTAATTAAAGGCCTAGCTTATCTATGCTTTGCAATTTGGGATTCAAAAAAAAATCTTACGTTTTAGAGATTTTCAGTTATTTTGAGAAGTTTAAAAATAGGATTTAAAAGCAGGTTGGGGACTGCTTGATCACACACACAAAAAGAATTTTCCTAAACAGGTCGTGCAGCTGTTTGGCGAATACAAGTACATGGCTGCAGTAAAGCTGTCCGCAGCCTATACCACCATAGATGCCATGCTGCCTTACCATCTCCCGTGTCACCGTGAGTGACAAAACCACTTTTGTGTCCCTTTTCCTCTCCATGCCAGACAGACAGCTTCAAGGAATACAGTAATAATGGAAATCAACTGCAAAAATAAATATTCAGACTAGCATCCTAACTAAGAGCATTAAACTCAAATACTTTTTAAGTTATTTTAAGGTATCATCTGAAAGCCTGTGCTACAAACCAGAAACTGTAAGGATGACAGTAGTCTGTTGAAATGACAACTTGATTAAAATTACGCTATGCCAGGTACCTTCTATTTTTAAATCTAGACATAATATTTTGCACAGTAAAATAATTTAAACAGAATATAAATACTCTCCAAAATTAATCTTTTAGGAAAGGAAATGAATCTTTACACCTCAACTTCAAGTGTTTATTCTTAACAATAAAAGGTTAATACTGTTTTTCTTCCTTCAATGTCCAAATTCTTCATCTAAATTTGGAATGAGAAATATTTCACTAACTAATTTCTCAAAAGTATGTTTCCTCACTGGCATCTTGGTCATTTTAAATATGATTTTGCTATCTTCTACAGGCATAAAGAGAATCCTGGGCAGACCCTGAATCACCCTAGCAGGAGTTTTCAAATAAGTGTCCTATAAATAATTGATGATAAATCTACTCTGACTATCCCAGTGACACTAAGAAAAGGCAGGACCCAATTTATAAAAGGAGGGGGGAGAAGAATTCAACTGACTTTTTCAAAGATGTTGCTTTCTTTTTCTTTCCTTTGGCTCATGATGAGAACAATAGCATCTAGCTAACTAACGCGGCTATGTGTCTGGGGTGGGGAGGAAGCGGGGAGATGACTCTAAATACTTAGGAACTGTTGCGGGAAAAAATAAAATCTTGCTACAGCTAATCTTAAATCTTGAATTCAAAATTGTCAGTGGCTTTCTGCAGATGCAACTTAGAGTTCCAAAATTACTCTAAACATCAAATTATGCCTAGGTCACTGAATGGGTAGATACCCTATATTCTGTTTAATGTGTATGTTCAATTGCACGTATATTTTAACCAACTGTGTCTTTACTTTAATAACAGGCCAACTACCAAAAACAGATAAAGAAAGGCTATTTTTCTACCTTAGCAAAAATACAGATGATACACTACATGGCCCTCCAGGAGTGATAGTTCTGTTTATTCTATTTATGTGACATAATCTGATTGGAAAAGGGGGAGGAGAGAATCAGCAAAAAGACCAGAAACTCATTTTTAAGCATTGGTCATGGAAAAGAAATCCCTGTCTTGCTTTTCTTAAGGTTCACATTAAACTAAAAGTCTCTTCCTCATTACACGTCAGAAATGCGTAAAATGATTACATTTCCTCATAATTCCTACTTAATTATACCGAAACAAAGGACAACATTTTCCAACTACGCTACAACGGATAAAACATAAAACATGTTCATGCACTGCTGGTTCCCACACTAACAGGGATCCGTGGCTTCCGTGCCTCTGTACCTCCATACGTTCAGTTTTTTCAAATAGCTGCGGACTTCTTCCAGGCAGCAAGAATATACTCTTCATCTAGGTACAAAGACTGCCGAAATCTTAACCTTTCGATTTGCTCAATTTGTAAGGACAACTGGAACACGCTTCCTTCTTTCTGGATCCCATTCAGAGCTTAATGCCACCTAACCGGTTAGAACAGAGGAGCAGATTTGATCAAGCTGTACTCTTCCGGCTGCACACAAGTGGATTTTTCTCTCCACTAAAGTACATTAAATCCTTGTAAAAGGTACAAGAGGTAGCAAAAACCCTACGACATTTTTGCAGAAATAGTTAGAAAGGATTTTGACAAACTCTTTAACTATCCTTGGTCAACGTTTTTGTTGCCCCAGAGAGATACCAGACCAGATTTCTCACTCCACCTAAGCAGTCAAGGCTCTGATACATCAGATCTTGAAGAGGCTCACCGCAATCAGCAGCAGCGCTCCGAAGAGTCGCTGCGTCCACATTTCCGATGCCTCTGACTCCACACAAGCACAGGAACTGCAGCTACAGATTAACGTCCCAGTTACGGAGTTTGGTTTGAATTGTCTGGAAGTTTTCTCTTCCATTAATATTTTGTATAGTAAATCACGTATTTTAACAGATAAATGAATAAGAACGTATTACTATCAGGCTGCATGAAACTAATCTAACCGACAAATTTTTTGCAATAATTTCCTGCCCGAAATCCGAACATGTTCCTTGGCTGTATGTCAGTTCTACACTGTATTCCAGCAAACCGAACCTCAGAACAGCCCTGTCTCTATGCTGGCATATTAAGTTGCATTCAGAGGCTTTGAATGCTTATTTTCCATGCTCTTCCTAACAAATGAATACATATACACGTACACTCGCACACAAACAGGTTCATGAATTGCAGTCAACAGTTTTGCAAATATAAGTTTCCTAGCCATTAATCATCCTTTATTTTTTTTTTAAATCCTTATGGAGTGAATTACTAACTGGGAGGAGATGCCAATTCTAGTAAGTGAATGTTACCCAACAGGGACATAAAGCTGTCAACACCATGGTGCTCTTGCTTGCTCTAAACTCTCTCCCAGGCTTCATATGTTTTTTAAAGTGATATTAGCCTTTATTTTTTTTCCCCAGGGACCTTTATAAAACCTGCCTCTCTTGAACATCTGAGCACTTGTGCTTTACTACATACAACTTTTAAAACAGACTGGTCGGTAACTGCTGAAACATTTTAGAAAGCACTGGGTTAGTCAGGGCTAACCAGAATTGGACTCTAACACGTTGGACTTACACTAACAACACTGTAAACAGCACTGAAACTTTTAAATCCCCTATTAAACCGCAACCTTTAAGAGCCCATTTATCTTTTTTGTGACCTTCACTAGTTTATTATAGCTGCTGTAATGGCCCTTTGCATTAAGTACATTCAGTTTAGGAACAAAGAAAGAGAGAGGAAGAGAGAGGAAGAGAGAGGAAGAGAGAGGAAGAGAGAGGAAGAGAGAGGAAGAGAGAGGAAGAGAGAGGAAGAGAGAGGAAGAGAGAGGAAGAGAGAGGAAGAGAGAGGAAGAGAGAGGAAGAGAGAGGAAGAGAGAGGAAGAGAGAGGAAGAGAGAGGAAGAGAGAGGAAGAGAGAGGAAGAGAGAGGAAGAGAGAGGAAGAGAGAGAAAGAGAGAGAAAGAGAGAGAAAGAGAGAGAAAGAGAGAGAAAGAGAGAGAAAGAGAGAGAAAGAGAGAGAAAGAGAGAGAAAGAGAGAGAAAGAGAGAGAAAGAGAGAGAAAGAGAGAGAGAGAAAGAGAGAGAAAGAGAGAGAAAGAGAAAGAGAGAGAAAGAGAGAGAAAGAGAGAGAAAGAGAGAGAAAGAGAGAGAGAAAGAGAGAGAGAAAGAGAGAGAAAGAGAAAGAGAGAGAAAGAGAGAAAAAATAATTGTAGCAATCACCGTAATTATAAAACTTGTTACCAAATGTCATCAATCCCATCATAGCACCAGTTAGCTGAGAGCTTATTTTTCTATGCTCAGGGATTTTGTTCAGAGAAACACAGTATTATGCCAGAAAGACACTCGACAAGGAGGAAGGAATTTCAGCATTTACATATCTAAGGCCCAACATGAGATGGAAAAAAAAAAAAAGAAATGTTAGCATTGGTCTGTTTTCAAAATCTTCAGATACACATTTCAGAATAAAAAATTAAACAAAATCCAAACTAAAATGGTCTCTAGTTTCAATAAAATATTTCATTTTTTTCTTCAATCCTGTTCACATTCAATTAATATTAGCACTTGAGCTTGAAAGATAAGAATAATCTGAAAAAATGACAAGTAAAGCCTTAGATGTCATTTCACTACATCTTTCAATAGTTTCCTTTTTATCAAATATTAGGAACAGCACTAAAAGGGCTTTTATTAGTATGTATTTGAAGAGAAATTCTACAGTAATTTGCCAGTATATTAGAAGTAATTCTTTCTGCAAATGTCTACAGCTGCATTTCACAATTCAGCAGAAAAAATTACTAATGCCGCGGCATTCACTGCGAAGATGCAGACATCCAGAAACACCCAGTACACTGTGATCTGCATTCAGGAAAAGATCACTTGGCCACACAGATTCTTAAAGATCAAACTTCAAAAGGAGCAAAGGAAAAATATCTGGAAATCAGCTATGTCGATTTATCCTGAGAGCATTTCCAAGAGGGTAAAAAAAAAAATGAAATCAATTTTAAACAGCACCATTATCTTATTAAAAAAAAAAATCTGCCTTAACTAATTTAGTATTGAGTATTACAGAACCTAGGTAAGTATTCAGACAAGAATAATTTTCTTCTTGCTTTCAGTATCAATAAGGAGTAACGTATAAACTTTATTATGAATAGCTTAAAGAGATTCAGACTGTTTAAAAAACACCAGCTAGGAAAAAATATGTACTCTCGCATTTCCTATGTCCCCACACTTTTACACTCTAGTCTACACCGACCTTATAAATGAGCCAAAGAGTAATGAATGAAAACGTAAGCTCTTAAAAGTTTGCTTTCAGAAATGAGTCTTTGTCATAAATGTAAGAAATCTTCTAGAACCTAACAGGCCAGTTTCAATCTGAACCACCAATATAATCATAAAACCTTGTGAATTTCTCTTGGCTAACACAGTGGCTATTAGCAAGCAATATATATATTCCAAAACATTTAAAAACATTCTTTTAAAACGTATTTCAACAAATCCCCCAAGCAAAAAGATTTAGCTCTAACATTCCCTTTAAAATCAAGCAGCTATAATGCCTCGGTCTCTCAAAAGACATCTAAAACTACATATATAACTACTTAAGCACTTTTAAAATGATTAACTCGTTGATTTTTACAGCTATTCAATAAATTATTTTCCATCAATTTGTAAGTGGATTAGTGCTACAAGTCTTTCCTTGCAAAGCTGTTTCTTCTTTTTCTGTACATTAGAAGAAAACAAGTAAGAGGTTTAAAAACAGACATATAGTGATCCAAGAAACACAAAAAACTCGTGAGGTCTCTTACCCTTCATTAGGTACACAAATGAATCCTACGTTTCTAAAATAAAAGAAAATAAAATCTGCAGCCCCTAAGCAAACTTCGGCTATTAGAAAGCCTATTGAACCAAAGAGGTCTAAAACAAGCATCTAATGGAAAATCGCTAAATAAACCTCACGTAATAGTCATGTGACGATCATATCAAAGTATCACTTGAAATGTCATTTACACAAACTCTTTGTGTATAAACAACTACATTTTAGTATTACCTCTCCGCGCGTTTGTAAATACAAATACAGACAGAAGCTTTTTTAAAAAGGGTAAAATGGCCTGCCCTGCGCTATTTTCCTCGTAACATCGGTCTAATTTCAAGAGTTTTAAAGATACTTTTCCTAACGTGAGGCTACGCTGCATTAAATACAACAGCACCAGAGTTCGGCTGAAAAAAAGCGAGCGTTTAGGAGAAGTTCCCGGGAAGTCTAGCCGCTTAGGAGAAAAAAAAAAAGAAAAGCAACCACGTGTGTTCCTTGAACTTGCTCTAAGCACGCTCTAAGCACAAAATCGACCAGCGACTTGATGGCAAAGGGAGCGTAAAAGTTAAAGCGTCATAGAGAATGCGGGACTGCTGCAAAACTAACGCTCAAGAATTTTGCTGAAAGAGCTCAACCTCGCACGTGCTTTGCCCCGTCCCCTCTTCCAACGAGAGAACTGCTGCGAAGCGCTATTAACAGCCGAAAGAAACCCGGGACCGCGAACGCTGCCGCTCCCCTCCCCGCTGCGGGAGCCGTGTCCCCGACCTCCCTCCGGCTGCGGCCGCCAGCGCGGCCGGGCTGCGGGCGCTAAGGCGGCGGCGATGCCCTCGCTGCGCGCCGCCGGCTCCGCTAAGGGGGCGCCGAGCACCGGGCCCGGCTCCCCGCGGGGCTGCCCCGTGGGACGGGGCCGAGCTGCCCCGCGCCGTGCTCGGCGGCCAGGCGGGGACCTGCCGGCACCCGGCGGCGAGCCTCCCGCAAACTGCCGCCCGCCGGACCGGGAGCGCGGCCGCACGGTTACCTCCCACGGGCTTGCTGACGGCGCCGTTGGGCCTCCCGCGGGTGCCCATGGGGCTGCCGTTCTGCTCCAGCCTGGCCACCTTCCCGGGGGGGGGGCCCTTGACATCGGGGCTGCCGCTGCCTCTGTCGGGGCTGTCCCGCAGGCAGGGGCTCTCACTCCTCCGCTCCATGCTCGGAGACGCGGCTCCCGCTGGCAGGTCGCAGTAGAAGGAGCACGGACCTAGGGGAGAGAAGCGAGGGGCGCTTCAGCGGCTGCCGGCCCGCCCCCGGCCCCGCTCGCCCGCCACCGCCCCCGGCCCCGCTCGCCCACCCGGGTCCCCGCAGCACTCCCCTGGGCTGCCTGGCGGGACGGGGCCGGGCTCGACCACGCGATGCGGCCCCGTTGAAAGCGAGCGGGCGCCCGCGGCTCGTCCCTGGGCCGCCTTGCCTTTCCTTACCCGCCCGGCTGGCAGCGACTCGGGTCCCGCCGCCCGGCCCCAGCCCGCCGCGGCAGCGCTGCGCCCCGGCGCCCATCGTGCCCGGCAGCCGCGGAGCAGCGGGCAGGCAGCCGGGCACCAGCCGGGCTCCAGCCACCCACCGACCGCCCAGCCAGGTGCTGCCCGGTCCGCCCCGCCCGCCGGGGCTGCGGGGAAGCGGCTGCCAGCCCGAGCGGCCCCTCTCGCACGGCCCCCCCGCGCCGGCCAGCTGAGCGGCCACCGAAGCAGCCGGCTGCCGGCGAGGAAGCCTTTAGCGGGAGCTGCCGCCGTACTTACTGCTTATAGCCTGTCTGTAAGTTGGCTGAGTTGGGCTCTGTCCATGGATCAAAAGTAGAGAATCCAGGGTGGAAAGTTTTCTCGGTGCCTCCTCTCGCGCCGCTTGCTTCCCTCCTAGTCCTTCCCCCACCCCCAGCCCCCTGCTTGCCCTCGTCCCGGGGTGCCGAGGCGCCGGGGCCGGGGTCGGGCGGTGTGCCCTCGCTGCGCGGGGCGGCAGGGGCCGGCGCCCCTTCCCGGAGGGTCCCGGTGGCGAGCGGAGCCTGGCGGAGCGGAGCGGAGAGGAGCGGGCAGGGGCGAGGGGGCGGGGGGCCGCCGGCTCCGGCGCGGAGGAGAGGGGGGGAGGGAGACGGCTCCTCACACCTTCGGCAGAGAAAAGAGCTACCCGGGGAGACGGGGGCAGGAGGCAGCGCCGCTCCCCCAGAGGCCGCTCTCCCGGGCTCCGCGGCGGGTGCCTGGCGGCGCGGGGAAGCGGCGGCGGCGGCCCCCGATGTGTCACTTTCAATCTCTCCCTCCTCTGCCAGCAACAGCAGCGGCAGGAGGGACTCGCCACAGAGAGCGGAGAAACGATTATTAGTTGCGTTGAGTCATCGAGGCAAAGTGAGTCCTTTTTGGGGTTGTCCTCGCTTTCGGATTTGGTGTGTGTGCGCGCGCGTGTGTGCGTGCCTGCCTGTCTGGCTGCGCGGCGCTCCCGTCCCAGGGCTGTGCATCCCAAACATCGCCACCCCTCCTCGCCTCCGACACCCCTCCCCCTCCCCGCCCCCCCGCCAAACTGAAGTCGCGGGGCTTAGCTCGGGATCGGGCGCAGGCGACGGTTCGGCAGCATCCCCCCCCCCCCAGCCTCCCCTCCCCGCGCTGCCCGAGCCGCCGCCGCTCCAGCCGGCACCGCTGCGCGCCGGGGTGGGAGGCAGGGACCCACCTGGCAGGAAATTAAAGCCCGAGAAATAAAGCGCACATCGCGGCCGCGGAAAGCGAGCGCGGGGCCGCGCGAAGGGAGGGAGGTGGAGGAAAGGAGGGAGGGAGCGGGGCGGGCTGGGTGGGGAAGGGGAAGAGCGGCGGGACGAGGCGCCGGGGACAGGAGGAGACCCGGGGCAGAAGTGCACAAGGACAGGGGCAGCCGGGCTGGGGGTGGGCCGAGGAGGCAGGAGAGGAGGAGGGGCTGGGGGAAGAAGAAGAAAGAGAGGGAGAAAGAGGGAAAACAAACAAACAAACAAACAAAAAAAAAACAGGGGAAGCCGGAGAAACGGGACCGACTGGGGAAGAGCAAAGCTGCCACCGGCATCCAGTCCGGGCGCACAGGTCGGTCCCACGCAGCCGGCGCGGCCTCGCTGCCTCCCCCCGCAGCCTCCCCCCGGCGGCAGGAACTTTTGGGGGCGTTCCGGGGGCTGCCGCCCCGAGGGCCGGGCGCGCTCCGTCCGGGGGCCCCGGGGTGGCGGGAGCGGCCCGGCCCCAGATAGGGCCCCGCCGCCGCCCTCCTCGCCGCGCCCGGCTGCAGGCAGTTGCCGGGCCGGGCCTGAATAATTGATGGCCGGGAGGAGGTGAGAGGCGGGCAGGGAAGAGCTGCTGCCGCCGCTGAATTATTCAATAGCGGAGCTGCGGGCAGGGCACGACTGCGCAGGGATTGGCGCTGAGAGCGGCCGGAGAGAGCGGAGAGGGGAAGGCTCCAGTGGCTGCCGGCGGGGAAGCCGCGAGGCGGGATCGGGCCCCTCGGCGGCCCCGGGGCGGGCAGCGCCTGGCGAACGCCTCTCCCCCGGGTGCAAGGTGCAGCCACGCCGCGCCCCGGGGCCGGCGGCGGAGCGGGCGCTGCCCGGCGCGGCCATACCCGAAGGCGCGCCCCGAGGGCCCGCAGCGCCCCCTGCCCGGCCCGGGGGGCGCCGGGGAACGAGCCGGCACCCGGCGCCCCTGTCCGCCGAGCCCTCCCCGCCCGCCACCGGCCTCCCGGCAGCGGAACGAGCCCCGCGTTAAGGTGGACCGCGGAGATGGCCGCCGCCACCGGGGGGGGGGGAGGGGGCTGGCGGCTGGGCGGGGGAGGGCGGCCTGGGGGGGTGCGGTGGCGGAGCGGACACCTTCGCTGGCCGCCGCGCCCCCCCCTCCGCCGTCCGCCTCCCCGTTCACTGCCTGGCGGGCGCCGCCTTCCCCTCCGGGCCCCCTTAAGAGATCTGCCTTTTACGGTGGCGCCGGAGGGTCAAAAAAAAAAAAAGAGAGAGGGGCTGGGGGGGGGGGGGGGAGCACACCGGAGAACCCCCCCCGGCGGGCCCGGCAGGGCGCAGGCCGCCCCGCGGGTGGCGGGGAGGCGGCAGCAGCCCCCAGCCGGCAGGCAGCTGGCCCGGCGCGGCCAGCCTTGCCGCGGCTGCTGGGGGTCGGGGAGAGGAGAGGGAGAGGGAGGGGAAGGGCAGGGGCAGGTCCCCTCCGCAGCTCGGCCGCCGCCGGCCCCGCAGCCGCTCCTTCCCTCCGAGCGGCGGTGCCGTCCCGCCGAGCGCCCCGGTGGGCTCCAGCCCTCCCTGGAAGCGGTGCCGGGAGAAGCGGCGGATCCCCGGGCAGGGTAAGAGAAATCGCTCTCCTCCACGTCCACCCCGGGCTGCAGCGACAGCCTCCCTTCGTGCCCCCGAAAGGCAGCGCCGAGCGCAGCTCCCCCGCCGCAGCCGGAGGACTCGCGTCCCTCCCCACCTGGGAAGGAGCAGGGGGACCCGTCCCGGCCAGGTGCTACCCTCGGCTCGGGAAAGGAGGAAGCGCAGGGAGGTGGCAGCCGGGTCCCGCGCCCGGCTGAACTCTGGGGGGCCAGGAGCGGGGGCGAGGGGAGCGGAAGGCCGGGGACGCAGGACCGGGGCTCCCCGGGAGCTGAAGGAGCGGAGCCGGCGCTGGGAGCGCGCCCGGTGTCGAGGAGCGGAGGAGGAGAGAGCGCGGCGGCTGCCGCCAGCCAGCCGTCTTCCTGCCGGTCCCTTCGAAAAGAAGCCCGAAAGTTTGGAGAACTCCCGTTTTTCTTTTAAATAACCTCATCTAAGTACACCCCCCTCCTTTTTTTTTTCCTTTTTTTTTCTCCTTTTTATAAGATCTCAAAGAGCTGTGTAGCAGGAAGTTAACATTTTTCACCAGGTATCGAATAATTGAATAATGTTTTGTTCTTACCTTTGATGTGGAACTACGAATTCCCGCGGATAAATGGCCAGAAAGTTAGAAGAATTGGTGATTTAGGACTTCAGTACTTCTGGAAAAAAAATGCCAATGGTTTAGACAGGATCTTCCCTGTCTGATTCGTTACTATTATTATATCTGATGATGTGGATGGATGGAGAGATTCAATCCAAGCCCATTAATGAGATATTTTATAAACACCACCGTCTGAAGATCTTCATTTACATTTTGTCAATGATCGTTTCCTTAACAGCGGAGACGTGTGGCAACAGCACGATTACAGGACTTTAGTAAAGCTCCTGTAAGAGTACAACTGGCTTGTTGATCGATTAATATTTTATTAAGTGTAAATATTTTATAAAGTTTTTAGGAAAACTATCGATTCTAAATTATTAAACTACTCAGAAGAGCATTTAAATAATGCATACAATTAAATACATTTAAATCTATATGTAGCAATTACTTTATTTGCAATGAATCCTCTACACCTTTATGTCGTGTTTGCATTTTTCCCCACTGGCAGCCAGTTTTTTATTTGTGCGTTCACGGGAATCTTAGGATCGCTAATTATGTGTTTATTCGTGTATTTATAAACTGAACATTTCTACAAAACTCTCTTTTAACTTTGCAATCAGGAGCGGCAACCATTTGAAAACGTCGACACGGAAGCAAAGGGTTTTGTTACTAAAACTGAGGGGAAACTGAACCGATTGCATAGACATTTTGCTGGCTGGTAAATTGTTTTGTTAACATCATTTAATTTGGACAGATTTTACGATACAAAATGCTTATTTTTCTTTAACATATTTTTCCCAATAAAAGTATTTTCTTTCTGTTTCGAGTTATATATTATATATATTTCTTCCTCCAGTGCATGATTTTCACATGTTGTCCTTATTTCCACTAGGAAAAAAAGGGCGATTATTTCCCATCGCTTTCCCCAATCCGTCCCCCGATCTCGTTATAAAAAGAATCGGATTTTTAATTGTTATTAATAACCTCTTTTTCTCTTTCTAACACAAACTCCAGTGTGAGAATTTTCTGCTCTTGCACACTCTGGTGAGAGCAGGAGTGGATGCGCTCCGAGCTTCCAGCGCTCCCCATTACAGAAGTTTATGGACGCCTCAAGTGGTTGATTGCCAAAAAAAAATCTGAACAAAACAAACGAACAAAAACACCTCCTTGGCAAGGTTTGTTTTTCATTAACTACCACTTTTGAAGCCATTGCGGCTCAGTTCCTGCGCAGGTTTCGGAAGCGGCCGGCGGTGTGGGGCCGGGCGCTCCCGCGGCTCCGCCGCCCGCGATGCCGGGGGGCTGCCTCGGGCCCGGGCCCGGGGCTGCCCTGGCCTGGCGCGGCTGCGCCCGAAAGCCGGCCGCGGTGCCTGCAGCGGGATCCGCCGGAGCGCTCTGCCCTCGGGCTCCCAGACGCGCTCCTCGCCTCCTGCTTTTCCCCCTTCCTCCTCCTGCTTCCCCTAGGCCACGGGCTGCGCGGGGACCGCAGCCTGACCGTGGGGACCGCAGTCTGCCCAGGGGGCCGCCTGTGCAGCCGCCGTCCGGGTCTCCCGCGGCGCGGCGGAGCTCCGCGGCCTGGGCCGAGCCAGGAGCCCGGCCGCTTGGGTGCCGGGGAAGCCGGCCCGTGGGGCGCCACCTCGAAGCGCGGAGGCGCCGCGGCCGGTAGGAAGGGAGAGAGAGGGGCGACCCCGCCGGGGCAGCGGCCGCAGCGGGCACCGCCGGGGCGGGCAGGCTGCGGCAGGGCAGGACGGCTCTCTCCTGCCGGGCCTCCGGGCCCTCCCTTCCCGATGGCCGCCGTCTCCGCGGTCCCGGGCCAGACGCCGCTCCTCGAGGCAGGGCCGTGGCCGGGGCCGGGGCCGCCGGCGCCCCGCACCACCCGCCCGGCGCCTTCCCCTTCGCACAGCGCCATCGCGCGGGCTCCGGCGCCGGCGCAGCCCAAGACGGCGGCGGCTTCCCACCCGCCGGCGGCCCCCGCGGCCCGGTGCGGCCGGGCAGCGCGAGCAGCACCTGCTGCGGCACCGCCGGCCCCTCCTGGGCGCTGCGGGCCGCTCCGGCCCCGCTGCCCTCCGCGGGAGGGTCGCGCCGGTGCCCTGGGCCCGGCAACGTCGCTCCGCCCTGCCGCCTCGCCCGGCGCGCCGCATGCCGTCGAGGCTCTCTCAGCCGGCTGCCCCTCCGACAAGCCCCCGCTGTTGGACAGCCCGGCCCCGCCACCGCCAGCTCTCGCTCGACGCTCGCCAGGCTTCGGGCGCGACGCTAAGGCGAAAACTGGGCCGCCGGGCTCGGCCCCGATCCCCGCGACGGGACCCGCCCGGCCTCGTCCGCAGCCCTTAACGGGGACAGCCCCGGGCCGGGCCGGCAGTGCCGGCGGGATGGCGGGCCGCGACATCGCCGTTTCCCAGCCGGCCGCCGGTGCCTTCCCGGCCGCCGCCCGAGCCCTAGCGGCTGGCGGCACCGGGGTGCCTGGGCAGCCCCCGCGGGAGCCGGCGGAGGCGGGCGCGGCGGCTCTGCCTCCCCTGCGAGCCACCCCCGGAGCCCCCGGGGTCCGCACGTCTCGTTTGTAACGTGCCAGTTAGAAAAGGAAAAGGAAAACACCACCACCACAAAAACAAAAGCGTCTTTAAGACGTCCAGGCTCCGACTAAGCGATTCCGGGAGGGCACCACTATCTCTGCAGACCTTACCCTCGCCTTCTGAGATTTTATTAATAAGTATCTGCCGCTAACGTTAGTACACAGAGAAGGAGCCGCGGACCAAAGAGGAAATCTCCCCGGCAGCCAGCGGGCAGGAAGGCAGGACTCGGCCGGAGCTGTCTCCCGGCAGGCAGCGCAGGGCAGGGCCGGCGGGGCGCCCCGCGGGGGCCGAGCGGTCGCTGCCCAGGTGCCGCGGCCCTGCCTCCTTGCCCTGCGGCCCCGCGGCCAGCTGCGGCTCCCCGCTGCTCCTCGCACTCGCCTCCCGCCCCTGCCTGTCCTGTGCCCCCTGGCCGCCGGTTTGCGTTTTTCCGCAATCACACGCCTGCACGGCGAGCCGCGAGGGATTTCCTCCGCCAGATTTCACGCTCATCGACCCGCCTCACCCTAGCAGACTTGCGTGACTTTTCGGTTTTGTACGGCTTTTCCTCAAATATAACTGTTTATATGCTTTAAACTGTCGGGAGCAGAGAGACTGCCCGTGCCCCGCGGCTCTTCTTCAAACGAGCAGCTCACAGTCAGAAACGAAGGAAGAGTTTCGCCTCCTTCGTTGCGAGTAAAGAATATCCCCCAGACCCAAGAAAGAAACCCTCACCAAGTGCTGAGGCGCTCCCCACCACCCGGGCACACTTTTGGCTGCTGCAGCCCGAGGCCCCCGAGCGCCGGCGCCCCGGGCCGGGCGGCTCCGGCAGCTCCCAGCAGCCGCCGCCGCAACGAAAGTGGGAGGGGGCAGCCGGGCCCCGCCGCCCGGCGTCGCCTCCAGACCAGCCCGGCACCTGCCTGTGCCCCCCGGAGGTGGCGGCGGGGCGCGGGGTGCCGGGCGGAGGCTCCGCGCCCGGCCCGCTCTCGCCTCTCGCCGCACTCTTGTTCGAGATGGGGGCGAGCGCCGGCGGAGCCCAGCCGGGCTTTCCGAGCGTGCAGCGCCGAGAACTTGCACCCCGGGGCACGAATCGTTTTAATTGCAACGATTTAATGTAAATTAGCGAGATGGCAGCCCGTCTCCCCCACCCGGCTCCGAGACGAGAGCACAGCATCGCCCGCCCACGTCGGGTACCGCCGCCTCCCAAGCCCCCGCGGCGTCCCGGCGGCCAGAGGCGGGCGGCAGCGCCGAGAGGACGGAGGCGCTTCGGAGCGGCGGCCCGAGGACCGCCCCGGGCTCAGCGCTCTTCCCCTGCCGCGCCGCGGCCGTGGAGTGCCGGGAGTTGCGGTGCTCTGGCGCCTGAACTCCTTGCGGAACCGGGGCCGTTTTTCTCCCAAATCCCAACTTCGCCCCGTGCCAGACGGGCCGAGCTTTTCGCGCAAGCCGCCCCGGTGAGCCACGCCGGCGGCAGAGGAGCACTCCGAGCCCGGCGCGGCGGCTCCCGGCGGCTCCTTCCCCGCAGCGCAAAATGGTGCCTGGGAGCAGTGCCGTGCCGTGCCGTGCCCCCACCTCCCCGGCCCCGCTCCCCGCCGGAGCCAAGGGCCGGCCAGCAGCTGGGGTGGCCGGGCTGCAAGGCTGGGGCTGGGGATTTATAGTTTTCTGTGCAAATAACTGAAGGCTGCGGATCTGCCCTGAGAAAGGGGGCAGACGCGGCAGGGGATTTCGAGTGAAGATAAACAACAGAGGTTTTATTGAACTGTAAAGGCTGAAAATATCGTTGAACAGATCGAGGAAACACACCCTTACGCACAAGACCAGCAAACTTGCCACAGCCCAGCTCCAGCAAATGTCAGGCAGCTCGGTGCCTTCCCAAGTCGCGCCACGAAGCGGGCTCGTCCCTGTCCTCGTGGAAATCACCGCAGCTGGAAAGCTGCAAGCGGCACACCGGGTAACACTCAGGTTTTTAAGGCTTTCGCAAGCCCTGTAGTGTTACCGACAGAGCGCTCTCCGCAGAGGACGCACAGACGGGGCCCCGGGGGAGGAAGAGGCCAAATCCTGTCGCCTTTCCGCCTGCAAACAACCCTGTGGTCTTTTCCCCTGACCTCAGGACTTCTCCTTCCTATATGCGCAGGCACTTGCAAAGAGCTCTTGGGGCCAGGGCTTGTACTTGGCTTGCGATGGGACCCCCCAGGTCTGGGGCTGCCCGGCCTCTCCCGGCGGGTTCAAGGGAGGCCGAAAGTCCCGGGGCGCCCCGCTCCCGGCTGTCCGGCGCGGCGGGACGAGGCAGACGCGTCCGGGCAGATTCTGGCCGGCCGGGGACCTGGAGGCACGGCCCGGAGCCCGCCTGCCCCCTGCTCCTGCCCACTGGGCTCCGCGGAGCTGGCCTCGCTCGGCCTCCCCGGTCTCCGAGGGCGCCGTGCCCGTGCCTCGGCGGGCGCGCAACAACCCGCCGCCGGCCCCGACCGTGGACCCGCTCGGGCCGGTGTGAGGAGCGGGACAGGGCGGGTGGCACTCGTCGCGGGCACCCCTTCCCCGTTGACGGGGCCGGATCCTTAAGAGAGCGGTCGAAGCGCCAACCGGTCGGCGGCGGTGCCCGGCGGCGGCTGCGTGCCCGTGGGGCGCAGACGGGGAGCACGGGGGTCCCCGGCAGCACGGGCTGTGCCGCCAGCCCCGCTCCCCGGCAGCCCGCGCCGGAGCTCCCGTGACAAATTTCAGCTTTGTAAAGGGACCGTTTAGCGGTATCCGCCGTTTGAAATCCCATTACAAACCAAGACCAGACGCGGTGCTCGTCCGCTCCCCGTCACGGAATCACTCGACTAAATCAGGACGTAACCAGTGGGTCTGTCCCCAGCGGGGCTGGCAGCTCTCGCTTGCTCTGCGCCACGAAACGCTGCGCTCCTGCCCCGGGAAGCGCCTCTCGGCCCCGCGGGGGTGTCGCGATTACTTCCTCCCGGCCAGGCTTTCAAGGGAGCCGGGGCACCCCCGGCCCTCGGCCCGATGGCCCCGCCGGGCGGCCGGCCCCCGGCGCCCCTGGCAGCACTCGGTCCCACGCCGCCTCAGCCTCCCCACCTCCGAGAGACGAACCGCTCCGAGACCTCTGCGCTTCGTCAACACGGTGGAGTATTTGACATTCACAATTACCTGTAAATATTCTGGCCGTTTTGTGTACGAGACACTTTTTTTTTTTTTTTTTTTTATCCTTAAGCCTGGTAAGTCTCACCCGAGAGACCAAGTGTAACACTGCCGCACTGCCGGCACCCAGCGAGGCAGGCGGCGAGAGGAGCGCTCCGCTCCCGAGCGCCTTCACATCCCTCCCCCGGCACTCGAGCGCCCGGAGCGGGAGGAATGAATGCTCTGTTGTACCGTGCCCCTCGCTCCGTACCCTAAAACGCAACAACTGAAAACTTGATTTAAAGCGCTAACATCATAGAGAGATTTCAAATTAGTGACAGAACAGGAGGTGCCTATTACTAAACCATCGGACAAAACAAATCGGTTCACACACGGGCAGATTAGGTGCCAGATTTTCTAACGTATTTGCAACGGCAGTTCAAAAAAGAAAGATGAGATCTGAGCTGGTTACTCAACTCCGACATCTTGCAATCGGTCTCTATTTTTTACTTTAACCTCTCCCTTCCCTACCCATCACATCATAAAAATTAGCAGCGTGGAATTACCTGTCTGCTTCTCTGAGCCTCCTTCAAGTAAAGAAGGTAAAAGTCACTTCACCTATTAGCTTGTATAAGTAATAAAGAGGTGGTAACTCGGAGCTACTACATCTTGAAGATTGTGTCACATGCTTTAACATAAACAAGGGTGTTATAGCCCTCGCGATTACTGGATCAATTCATCTCTGCAACAACTTGTGCCGCTTTTAGTTCTTTGCAGGTATTTATTCTGTCCCTTGGCATAGCTCTGTACATCCCGACTCGAACAGCAGCAGCCCCTCGGTTTCTGTGGCGTCTCTGCGCAAAATTGCTAAGGGGAAAGGCGGTTTGTCAGCACCCTGCCCCTCTGCACCAGCCTGTTTTGAACCAGATCCGAGGGGATGACTGGGGCTGCAACTGAGGTGCCATATCCCCGCAGCGCGGACAGCAGCCCGAAGATGCAGCGGCTGCCCGGGCACGCACTGTGCGAGCGGCTCCACTCTCCCCTCGCACAACGGGGAGGGATTTGCCCCATTTCAGCAAAGTGGTATTTTTTTTGTGTGTTTTTGTGTTTTTGTTTGTTTGTTTGTTTGTTTCAGCACCACGCCTTTTTCTAATGCGCTTGCTAGAGAGGTTGCCCAAAAGCGCGGCCACCCTGCCGGGCAGCTGCGGCGGCTTTTCAAAGCGCTGCCCCGCTCCGGCCAGGGGAGGCGTGTGCGCCCGGCCGGGAGAGGAGCGCCCATCTCGGAGGTTTGCTCTGAGCCCCCCGCGCCCCGGCGGCTCCCTCCTCTGTCCCTCATCTTGCTCTGCTACGCACCCAGTCCGAGCTCGCCCACCCAGCGATTAGGAAGGAGACGGGGACCTTCCCCAGGCTGCCCCGGGATGGGGACAGGAGGGTCCCGCTCCTGCCGCCCGGCAGGGAAGGCTCACCGGTGGCTGGCCTTGCACACTGCCAACCTCGGCGACTGCCCTCGCCACCGGCACAGCGCCGCTGCCCGCGGGGCCCGGAGCAGGGCAGGGCGCAGGTGCTGCGGGCCGGGGAGACGTCAGCGCGGCGACAGACGGGGCTGGGAGGTAGCTCCCTTGTCCCCAGCAACCCCCCGACCGCAGGGGCGTCTCAGGCACGGGGAGAGCGCCTGGCACAGGCCAAATGCGCAGGACAGGGCACGGGCAGCAGCAGAGCCCTTCCCAGCGCCGCCCGGGCCTGGCAGAGGCCTCCGGGCAGTGTTCAGAGCCCGGGGAGGAGGCAGCCTGTGCCACCTCCCTCTTTCTGGCGCTCCGCAGACCAAGACGGCTGAGCTGAAGCACTGCCAGGCCGGCGGCCCGAGCCTGCCAAACGCCCGGGACCCTCCCCTTCTTGCAGCATGCCCCCGGGGCAGGATCCCCCCTGGCCGCCATCCTCGGAGTCCGTCGGTTCTCCGCGGGGAACCCAGACGGTGCAAGCAGCGTAACTAACGCCGTCCTTCGCTCGCACTCATCCTTCTCACACCCCTCGGCTCCCTCCGGCAGGTGAGGGTGCTGTTCCGTGGGCCTACAAACGGAGGATGCTGGGCCGGGTTTTCACCGCTGGGCGTTTTCCCCAGGGCCGTTCCCCCGGCCATGCCCGCAGCAGCAGCTCCGCCTGACAGCTGGCACCGGGGCGGGAGCGCCCCCGTCCTCACCCGCCTCGCCCGGCCCCGGAAGCCTGGGGGGGAGCAGCGGCCACCATCGCACGGAGCCAAGGGAACAACGGGGGCTCCGCGCCGGCAAGGCGGGGACGGGGCCGGGAGCCCGGCCGCTCGCAGGCGTCCCAAGCCCCGCCGAGGCTGGGAACCGAGCGCCCTGGGAGCACACCCCCGGCACATCTGCCTCGGCGGTGACCACAGCCAAGCAAATATTTGCGGAGCAGTCGCAACCGTACGAACGAAACCTGCCCTCCGGCTGCCCCCGCACGCCAGCGGCGCGGCTCCCTGGCGGGGGCGGCCGGTCCCCGGCTGCCTGCCCGCTGCCCTCGCCCCCGGGGGGGCACGGCGGGGCCGCCCGCAGACCCTTGTCCCCCCGGGCTCAGCCCCGACCCCGCCGGGAAGCGCCGAGCGGGGCAGTGCGGCAGCGGGGCGGGGAAGGGAAAGGAAAGGAAGAGAAGGGGGCTGACGAGGAAGAGAACCCAGTAAATCACTTTCTTGCTTGCCACCTCGGTTAGACAGACGGCCCTGCTGTTCTGGGCCCGCCGGCAGCCCGCTCACCCGGATCTACACCGCCTTCGGCAGCTCCCTCGGCAAGAGCCCAGGGAGGCGGCCGGCCCCTTCTGGTGCGGCCTCGGGTGCCTCGCAGCTTGGAAAAGGAAAGGAGAGGAAGTTTGAGGTCTGTTTTCTGTTGTTGTTGTTGTTTTTGTTTTTTCATGTATTTTCGATTAAGACAATTAAGTACCCCGCACAGTGTAGCGGTCCCTCCCTTGTAACAGTTTCCTTATTGCTGCCCCGCCAGTTTACTCACTGCGGCTAAGACAGGCTTCCTGACCCTTTGCAAAAATTAGAAACAACAGCTAATAAAGAAGCAAAACGGGAGGTAGGCTCGGTGGGAAACGAGGCATGGAAAGTAGCTGCACAACTGGCAGGCTGGATTGCTCTTCCATTTGTTTATGACTGATGGGTAATGCACAAGCCGTTACCCCAAATTTTTAAAGAATAGGGCCCAATCCCAAGCCCCGGCTGCAGCTGGCCATCTGAGTGGACGAGGACAGCAGGATGTGGCCCTAAGCTGGTGGAGGAGTGACTTTTCTCTTGGGGATGGCAGTGGGGGCCACAAGCCCTCCTCCTTCCCCACACTGTACAACCACAGGTTTCCCAGCAGGACAGTGGAAGGTCTGAGGAGAGCTGGGCTCTGTGCCCTCCCAGAGGCCTTCTTGGAGCAAAGACTCCTATTTTATTTTTATTTTTATCTTCATACTCCAAGCATAAAAGGGGTAGAGCATACAAAGAGATATATTGATTTTGAATCTTTTTGGTGCCTGACATTGCAACCAATTAAAGCCATGCAAGTGCACAAGAATTAACATTTCCCTTTGAGATAATTTCTACTAATGCCTACAAATAGTGTCAGTGACTGATTTCTTTTGCAATCCAGTTTCCTACAAATCAAGCTATGCATGGTTTTGACATACCCACAGCTCCCTCTACAAGCTTGCAGCTGATGGTTAAACAAGCTGTGTTTCAAAAGTAGCTAGGGAGACCTGCACAGCCAGGAGAAGGGAGAAATTTCCCATCAGCGGTGAGCGAGCTGGAGATGGGGAGAGCAGGGCAATCCTGCCAGTAGTCCCCTGGTGCGATCTGCCTCAAGACAAACCCATCTTACTAGACAGGAGAGGATCAGCAGAGGAGGAAAGCTTATATAAATGCTCCACCTGCAGGAAAGAAACTCCTAGCTCAGTCAGCCACAAGACACAAACCCACTAGAAACCACACGCCATTGTTCCAGCTGTTCACAGAACTTGGGGGTCCAAGATGCAAGATGGAAGAGTTGATTATCTGTGATTATAAGAGCTACCAGAGGATACCCTATGAAACATCACAGATGTAATAGTATTCAGGGTCCAATCTCAATGCCACCAACTTACGTCCTCCACAATTCGATTCCCAACATAAGTTTGACTGCAATAAGAACTTTATTGTTCTTATTCTTTAATTTCTTACCTTAAAAACTGCTAATAGGACAGTATGAAAAGATTTGTTCCCTTTCCTTTCAGTCGTTCCTGTTCAGTGCGAGTTGAAGCAACCACTGTGAATAATTTGTCTCTGGGTTAAGGTCATGATCCTGTGTCAGTCTGAACACAGCACTGCCTTTGAAGCCAGTGGCAGTCTTGTGCAGGGACAGCTAAGGGATCACGCCACTAGTTTGTAATGCAATCTGGAATGTTTTAGAATGAGAAGCCATTATAAGATCAGAACTTGCTACCCTGATACAGCCTTTTATATATATACATTTTTTTTTTTTTTTATAAACGGTAAAACAAAATTACTGGTACCATGGCATACTGTTCTCTCTATATGCTCATAAGATATCTGCTCTAGAAATTGCAGCAGCATTTCCTAAAAGTTCCTGGGTAATGAATGCTTTTATGCACTTTCTATTGTGTTTGCTATTGCTTCTAGAAGACCAGAGTTATTGGAAGATACATTTGGCTTTCCTTGCTGCTTTGTAAAAGGTTTTGTGTTTTGTTTTTCAAACAATTAAAAATAGCTTGTCCTTTAAAAGATGTCTTTTTCAAAGCACGAGCAAGAGCAAAAGCAGGGGAAACAATCTTTGAAAGAAAAATGACTTTGGACAAGTTTTGAATTTCAAACATAGTCTTTGTTTATATTTGACTGACAAAATGCCTCTCAAATATTCTTTGAAAGGTGATTACATTAGGCAGGGGCTATTTTAGCAATTTCACATCTCTTAGCACTATTGTATACAGGGATCTGTCCACCCACTTCCCTCACTACAGTCACAGTTCCTTGAGCCTTTATTCAGCTATCTTTCATCACTTCCAGAGTCATGCAAACTTTTTCTTCTCATGCAAATGAAGGCAAACTTCTCTGCACCAGAAGTCTTTTCTAGGACTTCTGGTGGGCTGCAGAATCTCTTTTGGCCTGCTGATACCGTGTTTGGAGGTTTGCTGTAAGACCTTGTTCAGAGCTGTATATAAGATGTTTTTTTTCTGGTTTAACAAAATTTTCAAGATGATAAAAAAAAAATCTATTTCAAACCATGACAAAAAGTTGAAAATTTGAATGTTTCAAAACTTTTTTTTTTTTGTGGGGGGGGGGGTAATTTGTAGTCCATATCCTTTCTGAATCACGTATCTTTCCTTCTCTATCCTATTTTTCTTGTCATTTAGGAACAAAGACCACACATCGCCTCCTGCAAAGGCACTACACAGCCATGACAAAGTGGCACATTTAGTTATTCCTATCATCAGCTCAGGTGTTGAAAGCTTCAGTAACCACCTGAGTTTTGGGGTGCCATGAAAGCTCTCATTGTTCATTTTCTGCAGCGTCTCATCAGCACCACATTCTGATGTTCCTGCTACATTTGTGCATCTCTGCTGCAATCAAAACTACAATTATTGACACAACTGAAAGGTTTAAAATACTTTTTTTTCCTAAATATTTTCAACATATGCATATCAAGGCACATTTTGTGCCAGCTAACAGCAGATTTATCAATAATAATAAATATCTAGCAGTTTTAGGAACGCTCCTGGGCCCCTGAACATGTGCCTGTGCCACCAAAGATTTAGACCAATTCTTGGCATGGTGTTGGCCCAAGCCAACTAGCACTCCCTGAAACAGCTCTTGGACATGTCTCAAGAGTTAGCCTGGACCATGCTTTAACCCCAAAAGGCAGTTACTTGAAGCCACCTTGTTTTGGTGTGCAAGACAGTGCAACAGTATTGATGGAGACTGTTGTGGGCAAGTTAGTTTCAGTATCACGACTGTTCTCTCCAGTACAGATGCTGCTTCTGACAGTTCTACATAAGATGGAGTAAGAAGGGCTGAACATCAGCTCATGCTTTTGAACTCCAGGTTCCTGAACACTGCTGTAAAAATGTACAGTATTGTGTAATGCATATAAACCAGATGAATACGGAAGAAAACCAGCTACTCAGCATTGCTGTGGTGTGCCTCTGTACAGTTGTAGAAAAGCAAATTAAATCAGAATGTTGTTCTGTGTCGTGAGATCAATATTTAATTCTCCATGTCATTATGACATCTGTCCCTTTCCATGTACAGCAGAGTGGCAATCTATGGTTGTAACATTTTAGTAACAACATTATCTACTGACGAATCTACTTCTTTAGCAGTTTTCAGCTAGGTTAGAACACAGGTAGAGCCCCCAGACTTCTTTTCCAAACAGAAAAAAAAGGCCTCCTTGGTCATCACTTCTCAATCATTGCTCTCACTAATCAGATAATCCCCAACAACCAGATAATCAGATCTTTTTCATATACTGATCCATTCTAAGACTAGCTCAATTTTTTAAAATCTATTATTTCCCCTGGATAACATTCTAAATCTCATTCTTCTAAGTGTAAACTCTTAATCTAACTCAAATCAATAAGAAAACTTCCATTTGTCTCCAATAGCCTCAGGATTTCATCTCAAGTACTTAGTCACAGCCTCTCCAAGAGTAGAAAAGAGTGCAGTTCCATTAAAATACTTTGAAAAATAATACTTAGGATTTGTAGTGACATTTTTTACAATAATTTCCCCAGAGAGTATAAGTGAAGATAATCTTATGAAGCTAGCTCAGTCACAACACTATGAGCATAACTTTTTTTTTTTTTTAAAAAAAAACAGTATTAGAAGGCATAAAGCCATAACTATTACAACTGCTAAGTAAAGTATTTGGATTTGGAAACACTCATTATCTGCTTTTGACCCTTTCACTTTTTAGACAGGCAGAGAGAAGACAGGCTTTTGTCTGTGCCTTACCTTCTCTTCATATTTTTAGTGGTGACAGCAAGTCAGTGCTCATATACAGAAAAGAAAGGTAAAGAAAACTTCAGTGGAAGGAGAAATTGCACTTACTGACAACACAGTGAAGCACAGCAGACCAGAAGCAAAGTTAAACATGACTTACAACATCTGAGCAGTGATGCAGGTACCGCTTCCTGATCGCACTTCCAGTTGCCAACAGCAAAGGCTGGCCTAACAGAAGAGACAGGTAGTGTGCTTTTTCAAGACCTGAGTGCAAGTGCTGGGGGAACTTCGCTAAGGGTCCTTATCAGTCAGTGAACTTAGTGAACTAGATTAGTAACTGGCAGTCTAGTTTGTTTTATGATCCACTGGAAGGTTTTCAGAAGCTGCTAGGGGAAGAGGGGGCGGAAATAAGAGGTGTAACAGATAAAAACTCAGACACTTAAAGCGTGCAGATTCTCACAAAAGAGAAAGGATTTGCTAAAGACTAGGAACAGTACAGAAGACAATGTTTTTCTTCCAAGGTTATATAAGCAGATGAAATACAATCAGCACATACAAGTCCGGACCTGTTCCTCCACTGTCCAGAACAAAGCCGCTGAAGAGAATAAGCTTGCACCAGCCCAAATCCAGCCCTCAGATACCAAGAATGACCCAGACTCTGCAGTGGTGTGAAGCATTATATCTATCCCACACAATAAGAGCCAGAATGATCTGGGAATTGTTTTGCTGGATGTGGTTTTAGGCGTAGTAGAGCTGAAGCTACATAACAAGTAACAGAACTTGTCCTCTGGGATGTAGTATTGCCATCTGACAATTTCCACATGAGCAGTTACTTACTCCTATTAATGTTTAGTAGAGCTCAAGAATCAGTAGCTCCTGTTTTGAAGAGATGGTCTAATGGTTAATGCACAGCCTGGCTACTCAGAGGCTTGGGCTACACACTTGGTTTTGCTCCAGTTCTTTGTTTACAGAGAGATCTCTTGTGTGGGGTTTTCAGAAACATTATTGACACAGAAGCACAAGTCTGATTAATCTACCAGACTCAGCTTTTCAAGTCAAAAAAACAACTAAGAACCTCTTCTTCTCAAGTCACTTCTTATTTTCCACATCTGGAAATGGAAACCAATCTGACCCACTAGACAATCTTACAGACATCTATATGGATATATTTGCTGACAATTGTAAAGGGTTTTTTGTTTGTTTGTTTTAAAACCACTGGACTTGCCAAAGGCAGCTCTTGATATTTCCTCAAGTACGGGGAAGTCAAGTGCCTGCAGAACCATCACACTGCTTTTCCACACGAAGGCAGGCTCAAGAAAGACAAGGATCCTGTCCTGCTGCTCCCCAGCTTCTCACCCTCTGCATGCACTGAGCATCATTTTGCGCAAGGCAGAAGTGAGACAAGGAGCTGAATGACTGCCCAAGGCTTCACAGCTGGTCACTGGCAGGTTCCCCAGTCATTCCTGATTCCCTGTGCTGTGCATTCTTCCAGACCAGGCTACTTCCCAATCTGGGAAAACATTTCCAAAATGCAAGGCAGAATCCAGACTCTCAGATTTTCATTTGGTTTTGGATGATTGGCAAACTTTCCATATTTAGAATCATTTTGAACTGTCTGTTGGGACACAAATATTTGGATTACACATTTTGTCAGGTCTCTTTTAATAGTAACATCTAGAAATTCCCTAGGAAAAATAGTATGTGCTTATTATCTCTTCTTTCACACATTTGAAGTATTTTAAAACTTCATTTGGCTCATCACCTGGTCTGAATCAATAATCAAGTCAATGTGGGAAAGAAGCTTCAGAGTCAGGGCTGAATTTTACATATATAAAAATCAATGGCAAAAGTACCATTTCTACAGTTGCATCCGGAGTACGTTTCTGTACTGTTACACAAGTAACTATGCTAAAATGTGCTAACCCTTTGCTATTCAATCACCATTCTAAGGACCAATTTACTGAAGGTTTATCTACAATAAATACAGTCACATATCTTTCCTTTTCTACACTGACAATTCTTGTTGTAGAGAATGTTCAAATGTTGAATACACCTCCAGATGATTCCCTTCTTATCTATTCTGTGTTTGAAGAAGCCTGGGATTTGTGCAGGCTGACAGAAATTAAAACAATCTTGTTAAAGTCAACTGAAATTTGGAATAACGCAAAAATAGAAGTTTTTCCACAGCTTTCTGTCTTCTGTTGTTCCTTGGGTTACTCCACCAGGCCTCCTCAACTCACACCACAAGTCTTTCCTATCTCAAAAAACTACTTTTGCTGTTACTAACTCAAAGGAGTTAATGAACTGTCAGTGTCATTATGTCAACAAAGCCAGCCAGCCCCTTCTGCAAATGTAAAATTAGTAGCTAGTAGCAAGGTATAAGGAAATATTTTAGGCAAACTTTGCCAGGTTAGCATACCTACTGCTGTGTTCTTTCATCCAGGCCATAAATTCCAAGAACACCACTCAAAGATTACCAATGTGACAAAAATGAGTAATCAGATAACCCTGATTAGATTCAAGCAGCCTGTCAAAAAAAAAAAAAAAGGACACTACCATTGAAAAATCTTTGTCTCTAAATTGGAGAGACATGGATGTGATGGATGGACCACCCGGTGGCTAAGGAATTGGCTGGATGGTCACACCCAAAGAGTTGTGATCAATGGCTCGATGCATATGTGGAGATCAGTAATGAGTGGCGTTCTTCAGGGGTCAGTACTGGGACCAGCACTGTTTAACACCTTTGTCAGTGACATAGACACTGGGACTGAGTGCACCCTCATAGAGTTTGCTGATGACACCAAGCTGTGTGGGGTGGTCGACACACTGGAGAGAAGGGATGCCATCCAGAGGGACCTGGACAGTCTTGAGAGGTGGGCCTGTGCAAATCTCATGAGGCTCAACAAGGCCAAGTGCAAGGTCCTACACCTGGGTCAGGGCAATCCCAAGCACAAACACAGGCTGGGAGGAGAACGGATTGAGAGCAGCCCCAAGGAGAAGGACCTGGGGGTGTTGGTTGCTGTTAAGATCAACAGGAGACACCAGTGAGCACTTGCAGCCCAGAAAGCCAACAATACCCTGGGCTGCACCAAAAGCAGCATGGCCAGCAGGTCGAGAGGGGGGGGATTCTTTCCCTCTGCTCCTCTAAGGCTCCACCTGGAGCCCTGCATTCAGCTTTGGGGCCCCCAACACAAGACATGGACCTATTATAGCAGATCCAGAGGAGAGCCACAAGGATGATCAGGGGGCTGGAGCACCTCTCCTATGAAGACAGGCTGAGAGAGTTGGGGTTGTTCAGCCCCAACAGAAGAGAAGGCTTCAGGAAAACCCATTGCAGCCTTCCAGTACCCAAAAGGGGCCTACAGAAAAGCTGGGGAGAGACTCTTCATCAGAGAGTGTAACAACAGGACAAGGAAAAATGTTTTTAAACTAAAAAAGGGTAGATTTAGATTAGATAGTAGGAAGAAATTCTTCACTCAGAGGGTGGTGAGGCCCTGTAACAGGTTTCCCAGGGAGGCTGTGGATGCCCCAGCCCTGGAAGTGTTCACAGCCAGGCTGGGTGGGGCTTTGGGCAACCTGGTCTGGTGGAAGTTGTCTCTGCCCATGGCAGGGGGGTTGAAATTAGATGATATTTAAAGTTCCTTCCAATTCAAACCATCCTACGATTCTATGAAAAAACTTCAACTTCAGCAGTATCTACAGAAAGATGAATAACATTCAGCTTTAAATAAATTCAGAAAGCTTGTAATTGTGTAGTCCACTGGGATTCAGTGACTATGGATGGCCTGGATGACTTCAGCTTGAGAAAAAGACCTCCAAAGAATGACTCTGATAGACACGCGGAGTTTTATGTTCCTGTGAAATCCAATAGGGTAGCAAATGAAGCCACTCACCTGCAGTTCAGACAGAGCTGCCTTATTGAGATACCTGCCTCGAAGACACAAACACTTCTCATTTTTGTGCCACTGGCCACAAGTCCTGGCTAGTTCATCAGCACTTGCTAGTTGCCAGATGATGTTCACCTTGATGTTAGATGAATGCTATTGTTTTAGGTGAGTTATTCTCTTGCAAATCCTGTTGCCTTAGGGTTTAGAGACATTCCGTTTAAACATGTGGCTATAATTAATTATCCAAAATGATTTTTAGGAATTTGGATTTATTTTTTTTTTCCTGACAGCGCATTAGTAATAAACATTGTACAAAAATAAGGCAATTGCATGCTGTTTGGGGTATTTGTGATTAAAAAAACATGCTCTAGCTCATTATAACGTTTCTGTAGGCTGGCATTCTTTGTGAGAAATATATTTCTCATAACCGTTTTCGTTTTATGTTAGTTGTATATGTTAAGAACAACATCCACTAAAGTAGTCTCATGTGAAAAATGTAAATCTACTTACCTTAAGAAAGTAAAACCATACGTGCATTTAATTTCTAATTTCATATGAACTGCATGCCACATTTCTATCTCATCTCCCTTTCATTCTCCATGGGTCTTTAGCAAATATTTGGAAGCTAGTGGAAAAAGTTCATAGTGGTCAGCCAAGAGAATTATGCAACCATCAAAAAATAATTAGTGACATTCAGCAGGTGAGGATGCTACAAAGTACTACTCTGACAAGCAGCAGTATGAAGAACCTGGAAGAGTACCAGGAGCCAAAATACACATACAGAACCCATTACTCAGCGTGTATATTCAACATACTATATTTGTGAACTTGTAAACAAGCAGGTTGAATCTAGCATTCAGTTAAAGGATTTCTTGAAAAGAGAAGATAGCAAGCTGCAGCGTGAAGGTCAGGAGCCATCAAGTTTCCATACATTTCCTGCTGTAAATAGCAACTATGAGGAAAGCAAAGAGATCTTTGCAGCACCTGCATTTTTGCACAGCACCATTCCATCCCCCAACAGCAGATAAGGTATCTGGGGACAAGGACCATTGCATTCTAGACACAACTGTTTCTTCACAACATTTTCCAGACAACACTTTTCATTCTGTTTTGTTTGTTTGTTTGTTTTTCCACTTAAAACATAAATAAATTAAAAAGCAAGTGATTTAAAAACAAGGCTAATAGCTTCAAATGGGAAAAAAAAATACCCTTTGATTTCAATGGAATATATTAGGTTAACCTTTCCAGATTTTTTTTTTATTTTTTATTTTTTAGTCTAACTAGAACTTGTTTTTTTCTTCTGGATAGATTGTTTGTTCATGATTTACAAAATGTATTACTTTCAACAAGCAGCCGAGGCTAACCAGGGCTGAGCTTAAATGCAGTCCTTAGGCCGACAGGCAGGGGGTGTAAGTGGAGGCCCCAGGTGAGGCTGCTGAAGCCATGAAGGCCTGTTAGTAGACTCTGGCCGTGATAATTATTCACCTATAAACTGTGGGGGAGAAAAAAAAAGATTAAAATTAAATATGAAGTTTTGCTGTGCCTTAGACCAGGTGAGGTGTGGAGCACTTATGCATATTTTGCTTGGGTGCAAAGGCAATATATAATCTACCTTCAGCCCCAATGTCAATAACTCTAAACTGAATTAGTTTTTCTGGTAATACAAGCACTAGAACTTCATCCAAATAGAGAGAATTTGTAAATGCTAGGGATACTGAGCCAGACTTCGGTCAGTGGGGCATGATGCCCACTGCAATACCAAAAATTTGAGAAGAAATCCTGTGTCACTAAACTCATGCAAGATTTGCCGTTGCTTTCAGTAGAGCCAGGATCTCACCTCAGGCAAAAACAAAACTGCAGAAGTTACAATATATGCTCTTCCACTCCAGCTCCCAAGAACAAGACCTGAATGGCAGACGTATTATTATTTATTGATATGCAAACTTGCACAAACATTATAATTTCAGATGATAGCTGAGTGCTCTCCTAGTTGAAAGAGCTCTCCTATTTGAGGAGCTTTTTCAAACTTATTTTTACCCTGAGTAAGCTGTGATGTCAACTTCGAACAGTGAGAACTGTTCTCTTCAGATATACTAAACATACAAGTTTCAGCTGGCAAAATCTGGTCACTGTTACAAAGGAAACTTTACCTGATCTTGTATGATTTTTTTTTTACACCAAAATATGTGTTTACTGGTTTCTTTATATGGAAAACCAACTATTTCTGAAAAAATGTCTAAAAGAGCATAAGTCTATCACAGGATACAGGGTTACATAACATAGGAATTGTGGGATAACTAAAAGAAAAATCAAATAACATCAACAGAAACTGATTTAACTCACTGCTGAAACTACCTGCAAAACATAATTCTATATTTCATTCTTCCTTTCTGTAAGACAGAAAATCAGTTTGCACATTTTGTTGGCTAGCACCTGGCAACAGTCTTGCCAAGGGGACGATGAGCTTTTGTCCTCACGCAGCACCAGTCAGCTTGGGACACACAACATGGTCAGGGTTCCACAGTCTTGTCCTGTTCCCTTCCACTCCTGAGTTTGGACTGATTTGTGTTCAACCTAGAACAGCTGGCCAATTGTTAACTGTAATGCTACCTCTTGCTGCCTTTGATTAACCCTGACATGATTAACCCTGACAGTTGGCTCTTGTGCACTTATATTTTGAGGAAAACAAAGGCTAAGTCTTACAAATGCTCTCAGAAAGCAATATTCTTCTGTTTCAAGCAGGAAGTAGGGGAACTGAGTCGACTAATAATTTTAAAGAGTGGACGAATGTCCTTGTCTCATGGTCATACATCCCCTTCAGTTCATAGATGTAAATGCCATTGACAGCAACGTCCTCTGGAGTACCAGTACAGCAGAATTAGAAGGTCATTGAAACAGATGACTTTTCCAATCCTTTTCTTTTTTTTTTTTTTTTTAAATCAGCATCTGTTCTCCCCCACGTACATACATATAAAGGTCTCTAGCTCTAACAGTCTCTCTAGGCACATTGCTATGATGGGGATGGAGAAGACCCTTTCTTTGGAGAAAAGGACATCAAGACCTAAAGCACCAAACCTCCTCTTGCTTTCAAGTGCCTTGAACTGCTGCAGTTATGTGGCACAGCCTGACAGCTGGCTTAGCTGGCTCGTCACACTTCACAGGTGAAAAGCTAATGGCTTAAAAGAAAGAATAGAGTCCACAATTTGCAAAGCACCTCTGGGTCCTTTCAGTATATTGTGTACATCATTTGTACACATGTGTTTGTGAGTGAGAAGGGGGAAGCAGGTCTGGGAGAGATATAGAACAAGTAAGAATATAATTAAACCCAAAAACTAATAAGAAGAAAGATCTGTAGGTAGGTAATATCACCTTGTGGTTTTGCAAATTATTTTTAAGTATTGTATAAAATCAGTGAGAATTTGACTGTGGTATTCACAGTTGTGATACTAATCACTGGGCTCAGTTACAACACAAATCTGGCCTCAGGTTTATATTGACTGAACATCTATTCAATCAATAAAAAAACATAACCCATTCCTTTATTTCATATAGTCCCACAGTCTGTAGTCCCTTACACTACATCTGAATTGAAGTTAAACATTGCAGCTTATCCTGTTCACTGCAAGGATGGCTTAATGAACAAAAGATGCGTGCAGCTATATCTCATTTTTTACACTGTGAGCTGAGCCAACTGGTGCTGCTGTACAGTTGCGGCAAGGAGAGAAGCAGAATGAGAAATCCTTCTGATGGAGATCACGACAGCATTTTGCTCCTGGCTGAAACTTGCAATGACAGGGGATGGTGGGAAACTGAGGATCAATAAGGAATATTTGCATAGCAGCAGGGACTCACAGTCTGTGACTTTGGGGGCTCTGGACCAGGAATTTACCACCTGTATTGCTTTGGATTGGATGACAAGGCCCGGAGTTAGGACCTAGTCTCAACAGACCCAACATATGGAAAAAAGATTTTAACGAATTCAGTGAGCAGTGTTCATTGTTAACTTTCACTCCAGCTCACAGAAAGAACTTGTGTTGTCCTATAAAACTAACACACATACAAAAAGCAGAGAATGTTTTTATAAAAAATACCTGATCTGAACAAAAGGAAAAAAAAAAGACAAAAAAGACAAAGACAAATAGAATAAAGACTCTTTCTCTATTGTAAATGTAACTTATAATTAATTATCTACAGGTCAGTGTCTTGTGCACCTCATGAAATTAAATTAAGATGGGTAAAATACAGTGAATGAGAGACATAATGGTCCCACTTCCCTGTGGAGATGTATGCATGCACATGCATGTGTGTGCACTCACACACAGGAATAGTGAGGGAGCAGAAGTGAGGGCTGGGAGCAGAACTGCTGCTGGGCAGGACTCATCTTTGTCCTCTTTACTCTTACCAAAATTCCAGGTCTTATCAACAACCAGACTCCTTGGGATACCCCTCTAATCCTACACTGGAAATCACAAACCTGAAGTTCTGATATGAAAAGAAATGACAGAGATAGAACCAGGGCAGCTTTCAGCTCAAAGATCAGGCTCAACAAACGAGAAGGCAGTAATGTCTTCTTCTAACTATCAGGAGCTTGGGCAGTTCAGCAAACCTTTTGAGGAGATATTACTAAAAGTAAGTGAAAAGTAAATGATGAATTGTATCTTCTGAAACATCATTATGACATCTGCCGTTCAGTACCTAACTACATTATTAACTAAGCTGGTCCTAAAATTTTCATTAGTTTAAAAACTATAAACCAGTTTCATTCTGTGTTTGACAGATAAAACAATTTATTAAAGAAGAAGGAAAAAAAGCTCTAACAACGTAATGCAGGAGATGTTTCAGAGGTTAATTCCACCTCACTTTCAGAATATTTTCTTTTGCGGGTTTCACATATATCTCAGATTCCACTGACTATGCCTTCAATTCTGGAAAATACAATAGGGCAAACAAGGCAGACAAGTAGCATCTGTGTTTCCTTTCAGAGTTAAGATACATGGGCCATATCCCTACAGAAACAAACAACCAGTATATATATATATATATATATATATATATATATATATAAACAACCAGAATACTGAATAACTGTTTCTTTATGGGAGCACTGCCTATATAGCACTGATGAAGCCCAACATTTCACATCACAAAAACAAGGATATATTCTGGAGGAAGGTATTTTAGAGACCGTTGTTGACTCTGCCCTGGAATGTCTGTGTGTAGCAAAGCAAATGATTGCCCTGAGGGGATTTTCCCACTGCTCATAAAAAATGTCACAGCCTACCCTTGTCCCATCTGTACTGTGCTGTCTTAAGGCAACATCAGTGCAACCCATTTGGAGAACCCTATGCTGTAAATACTGATGTCTGAAATATTACGCAGAAGAGTGGCATTTTTTTTTACCTGCAAAAAGTAGGTGGGACAGATCTCTGAAAGAGCAGATTCAGATCTGGTCTTTGTCTGAAGGGAAAGACTGAAGAAAACAGAAAAATAATAGAGGAAATGGTGTGCATGTTTGCACATACCCACATGGCCCACACAGATTCCTCTAGAACGGCAATGGCTAACTCTGCCCTACCCTGCCCACACAACATCCTTACTGGACTTCGGGAGATCTGAGGTCTGGCACAAGACGTATTTCTTCTAGCAAGGGTGGCCTACGATGTGGCAGGGTTCAGGCATGTTTGAATTGCCCTGTGGCCCCTATGTCACAAAAACCCACTGGATCTAAAGTATATGAGCAAAATAATTTGGGGTCTGTGACGTCTCCTCACTTCCAGCAAACTCTGGAGTGCAAGTGAAGGCTTCCTCTTGGAACAGACTGCAGGATATGGTTACAAATTTAGCACATCTGAAAATGAGAAAAACACCGAAGCTGTACAGCACTCCCAGGGTGACACATGACAGGCCAAATCCTCCCCAGGCCTGCCTCTATAGAGCAAAACACTTTAAACAGGATACTGAAGGAACACTCCAGGAAGGTGCCTTGACAGCACCTTCCAAGACCGGACTATCTATTGTTGAAAGCATCCCACCCCATATAAGCTGCTGGTTTCTTCTGCTGTAGCCTTTCACCAGCCCTGCATGCATACTGGGATACTGAAAAACTCCATGGGCCTGTGAAGCTTTCTTGTTTATAATGACAACAACACTACAAGCCAGCCGTGCCCACAGCTATCAGAGGAACAGTCCACTACAGCATAAGCACTATTCTAATATTTGCAATTAAATGCTTGCTATGACTTCAAGGTGGCTCCCAGGAAGCTTTGAGAGGTGGCAAGAACAAGGCAATAGTCACAGGTCAAAATACCTGTAAGGCAGATTGTAAGGGATTATTTGTTTTATACCCTTGGACTTGCATTCTTTTTCTGTCTTCTTCCCATATGAGATAATGCTGCCCATGAATCTCCCTCAGCCATCCCTTCACAATTTTCCACCGCTCTTCTCTGAACATTTCCTTGTTGCTTAGTCCACTTAGATATTAGATAGGTTAAGTGGGATATGGTATACAATATGGGCTTTTGCTTTTGACACACTGGAGATAAGCCTATACCCTTTGCCCTGATTCACTCTTTCAACATGCTTCTTGCAAACAAGTAAATCTGTCCAGATTTGCCACAGGGCAGTGCAGATGTGAATCTCCAACTTAAAACTTTTTGATCCAGCAGTTTAAAGCCTAGGGGAATACAGGGACCATTTTACACACTCCCATATTCTTAGGACCCTTTTTGTATAGCCTGAAATCCCTATTTATCTCTCACTTTCTGCGCAAGAGGATGATCCTCTCTGTAGAAAGAGAAAATGGACAGAAATGGAAACAATGGATGCTGACAAGCACACTATCATTATAGGTAATTATGTGCTGAGTATCAAATTGGTAGTACCTTCATTTGTAACTTTTGCTCATCTCTTCACTCTTACTAAACGAGCTCTGAAGCCAGAGGAGATTTGAGAGTGACAGAGGGTAATTACACACTCTAGGAAAAGATATTTTTCATGATGCATTTAGAACATAACAACCTACTGAAAAAAAAGGCAGAAAGAATGTGGGTATTTCAATTCAGCTATGTTGCTGTCCTCAGAGAGCAGACTCCATGAAAAACCTACTTCTCACTTTGATTCTAACTAAATGTACAAACATTGCAAAGACTACACAATGTTTTTCCCTTAAGAATCAAGAATCTTAAGATTTTATTTTTTTTGAGTGGTTTATCTGTTTACTCTTTGAACACCCATCTGTACAGGAATTTATCTAGTCGAGCTGTGATGTGGCTCTGGGTATTTTATTGGATTTAGCATCAAAAAGCTAATTTTTTTATAACACTGAATTCAGCACTAGAAAACAGGTATATCAAGGATGAGAATCAGCAACAATGGATGAGAAAAGGTGTGGGGGGAAACTTTCAAGTTGTTCTATCCATATCACTACCTGGAATTAGTTGATCCCCTTTTTACTAGCTCCAGTTTAATGAGAAAGGTATCAGAAACTATCAGAAACTACTTGAGAAAAGACAGAATATTGTTATCCCCGGTCCTTCACAGTGAGGTCCCTCCAATGGCAACTAGATCACTCACCTTTAGTTTGAAGCTTTCGTTTCACTTGCTGAGCAAGGTTTTACTTCTCAAAGGAATCCTGCAGTTCTGTACAGCCAGAGAACTATCATTATCTGGTTATTGCTTTTTCATACAGAGGTTCAAGTCATTTATCTATTCCTCCACGCACCATGCCTGCAGCCTAGCCAGAACTCACAGGAAAATATACGTCATTCTGCCTGAAAATGCTGCCCGGAAAGCACAAAAGTCCCTGGCCAAGGGTAATTTCACTTTATGTGTTGTGCTATCCTGATCAAAAGCTTATTGCTTTTGTTTCAGCATATAATGTGTCTGCAAAAGCAACTTACTACAGCCTGAAAAATACCAACATTTGCCTCACAACATTAGGAAAAAAGATGGCAGACAACACCGACTTCCTAAATTAATTCAAAAAGTACCTAAGCACCCCCAGATGAGTGTCATTTTATAACCCTCCAAATACCACATACTATAAGCCTAATAAAAGACATTCTCTGTAAACCTCCACTACCTCCATTTCATATAACAGAATGTGTTGCTAAGGCTCCACCATAAGTAGCAATCTTGACATGGTACCAATGACCACAAGAAGATGGTATCTGTTTGCCTAGCACAGATATTTAGCACTTGTGATTTGAAATACTCTCAACTTGTGCGGGGTCTAAAGAGCTAATGATATGATTGAATTCAAGGAATAATCTGAACTATCCTTCAGATAGTAATTTTTTCTTCTATAAAACATTTCTCCAACAGTTTTTGAAGGAGATACAAAAAAACTGAACAATTCCAAAAGGAAAAGGACTGACTTCTGAGAGGACTTGCAACCAGAGTGTGTATGGGTACTTGCACACATGAGTTAACTGCATGCTCCCATTTTCAGAGTGAGGCCAAAAGGACCATGTTTTCAGTCTTTTCCTTGTTATTGCTAATCCACCACAAATGCAATAGTTCATCTTTTCCTATCTCCTCATCTTCAGAACTGTCTAACCCAACCTGATACTGGTGGCAAACTAACTTAATAAGATGGTGTATATGTATTTCTGGATTGAGATAAAGAAAAATGTTAAAAGCATTTATTGTGTTGAAATTTTCTATGCCAATTTTCTGCTAAAAAGGAGAGATTCAAAAGGTCAGGGCTTTTGCAGTACAGAGTTAGTGGTATATTAGTTACAGTAATTCAGCATGAAAATTCCAGGAGAAACAAACACAATGGAATGCCATGAATTACAGGAGGAGACCACAGCTTTAATCAGCTCTTGGGAAAAGAAAAACATGCATTTGGGTATTGACAGTTGATAAACTGAATTATGAGGTTTGAAGAAACTAGGACAAAGAAGGAGTTATGAGATTTTTTTTAAGTAAGCAAGTTTTTGTTTTCTTACTTTTTGTGTGTGTGTGTGATTACAGACTCTTTTTGTTTGTTTGTTTCTGTTTATTACACCAATACACTTCCAAGACTGTTATCACTATTCCTGGCATTCAGTTTTTTAAAGGCTGGGTATAGTATGTCTTGAAATAAAATTCAGGAAGCAGAGGAAAGATTCTGAGAGGGGTGTGATTGATTCAGTGAAACTGTACCAATTACACAAAGCTCTTAAACCCCAACCTCGAAAATCTGACTGCTGGCTTTAAAAGACAACACAGTCAAGGCTTCAAAATCAGCTCACTGGCTCTGAAAGCCATCAATTTCCACAATTCCATCACTGGGGACTTGCCACTGTATACTCCTCTTTGTACAAAATTCTGCTCCGAAATTTAATTCTTTATGTAAAAATGAAGATCAGCCATAACAGGATATGCCCATTCCCCCTCTTTCTCCACATCATCATTATCATTGTATTAAGCAATGCTAAAGTAACCACTGAAAATAAAGGCAATGCATTAATTAATGTAACATTTGAATTTGCATAGAGCCTAAAACAAGGACTTGGAGCAGTATAAAGTGTCCCATTCATTTTTAAGGTTTGATTACTCTAACACTCTAAAGCTGGCATGCTGATGTTACAATAAATTCCTGTTGATTATATAAGAGAATTTCACAATATTGTACAGCCGCCTTTGACTGTCTAGGTTAAAATGTGAGAGGTCTAAAAACAGTAAACAAAACCAAACTTATTAATAGTTTGTTTATTCATTTAATCTCATGATTTTCAAGCTGATCTGGTGAATTTTTTTCTCTTTTTGAGTTTGGCTATCATTTCCAAATGTTTCATTAACAATGCCTTGGACAGAAGAATCAGAAATTCGCACACAATACCAGAAGACAAGTGCCTGAATGCCAGAAAGTGAAACAAATAAGAAAATACGGCCAAATTCAGAAAAAGCACAAAGAACAAATGAAGAAAAAGAGTCAATTTGACCATTTTTGTTGGTATCATCTTACAGTAATTAATACCATAGGACAGACATTTTTGATTTAAATAAGATTTCTTTACTTGACATTGCCTTGCAGAATACCAGTGTATGACAGCTGTCAGATTTTCTCCTCCAAGTTATGCTGCCACAGTTTCCTAACAAGTAATTGTCCTCACAAGCAGGTACTGAAATAACCTGGGACAAAGAGTTTTGCCATGTTCCTTTGTAAGTCATTTGAGTCAGAGGTTAAAGAAATCACTGCTCCAGAGGCTCTTAAACATGTCATTGTCATAATATAAAAACTGACTTACTAACTTAGATTATTTGGAGAGTTAAGTGCTTGTGTTATTGCAAATTAAACTAATTAGTATCATTTCCTGACAGCTGCAGTGAGCGATAGCAATTCCATGATTTTTTTTCTTCAGCCGCTCATATGGGATGAAGAGAAGAGTGGAGACAGCTTTGTGATTTAATGGAATGGGATCAGTTTATCATAGTAAGGGCACATCGTTCCATTCTTAGCACAGCTCTGCTGTTTCCTCTGCTCCCTCCCAGTTCATCAGCTATTATTGCACTATTAACTTATTACATGGAAGCCAGGGGTAGACAGATGGAAGTTGTTGGGAACTTTGCAAATAGCCAGACAAAAAACTGTGCTTGAATTTGCATGCAGTACTTCCCTCTTTTGGAACTGTTGTAGATTATATTCACCATACTTTCAACCAAAATTGTAGCTGCCAGTAGAAGATACAAGAACTCATTTTGATACCACAACTGATTTAATTGTTATAAAGGCAGCTTCGCAAACTAGCACTGATTGGAGTCTCTAGATTATATGAATAATTGCATAAAAAGGGAAAGTTACAGTATGTAATTGGCAGGCATTTAGCAAATCACATTTATCGAGTGTGGAAAATGTGTACCAATCATGGTGGTAAAACCATTGTGCTTACTTCTACCCAGAATTTCCATAAGATTACGTGAGGAACAATAGCAGACAGTCCCAACAAGCTGTTATAAAATGTCGTACTGAAAACTAAAGGTAATCTGATCAGTAAGGAAAAGTCTAAGATTTCTTTAGATGAGCCAGAATGAAATAAAACTCTTGTCCACCTCCCACTTCACAGAAGCCCACACAAATGGATGAAATTACTCTGAATTCAATTATTCTGGAATTCTAACTTTCTAGAGACCATTGGGTCGCGCTTGAACTTTTTCATTAGATCTCTTTGGTCAGATTTGTGCTCTACTTATATTACTAAACTGGCTCCAAAGGTTTGCTCTATCTTGGAGTCATTGGACTAGCCTGTAGTTTTGTGGTTCACAGACTGGATTAATGTTTTCAGCTACTAATTAATTGCTGATCACCAGCATGGAAATTGAATTATCTATAATCATATTAAAATATGCTTTTTGTCCCCATCCTCCCTGAATCGTTTCGCTTAGAAAGCCTCGATGGATGGAAAGAAATGCATATTTTGAGATGATACCAATACTTTAGTAAAAAGCTGAAAGTCAGGGAAACTAATCCTTTTCCTCACTGCTGAGCAGAAATTAACTTACAATGCTATCCATCTAACGTCTCGGTATGGTCTCTGTTAGCACAGGGTCCAAGCACCTTCTACTTTTTATGTATTTATTTTCATAACACCCCACAAAAAGAGGAATTGCTATTGATTCTAATGATCATTTGTCAAAAGAAGTAAAGAACAAAAAGACAGAGAATTCCCCAGGGCAGCATTGAAACTGTGTTGTGAAATGGGAAATTAAACTTGCTTTGTCCATGTGCCACATTTGTATTTCTAACCACATCATTTTTCATGTCTATAATCAAGGTGGCAGTAGCAGACAAAGTCCATCAAGGGAGAATTAGCCATGGGTCCAGTTTTCAGTCCTTGGTTTCTAGTTTCAGAGACGCCACATATTCTGAACCAGCAACTATCCTCCATGGCCAAGTAGGTGTTTCCTCCATGGCCTCTTCCTAAGCATCTTAACACTTCCAGTCATTATTTTTCCAACAGGATTGATACCCATCACCCATTTTTTCCTTATGTTTTACAATGATGAAGGTCTACATTAAAGCTGAGCCAATCTAGCAGGTCTCCATTGCTGAAAGGGAAAAACGCTGCTTCCTCTCCACCCATCTGTCTCCTCTCTGCCACTGCTCTTGTCCACACAGCCTGGTCTCCTCCTTGCTGAGCTAATTCACCCTGCTGACTCAGTAGAAAACTCTTTGCTATTTTTTTTTCCTTTACAAAAAGCATTCCCAATTACTCTGTCACACAGTCCAACTCTTCTGTTGAGACGGTATGTTTGTTGCCATGAGATCTGCTGCCTTGGGGTCTCCAGGAAGTTGAACAGTTAGTGAATACATCTGAGCTACTCTGGAAACCGTGTTTCATGTCCTGCTCTGCTGATCTCTGAAATGGTCCCAGTTCGTTTGCAAAGCAGATCTAGCCACATTGGCCAGCACACAAATAAACCTTAGTGGAAGCAAAATAATTTACAACTGCCGAGCAGAGAGCATAAAGAGAGTCAGACAATTGTTTCTTGATTCATCTTTTTCTCTCTCAGTGGAATTTCCCCTCACAGTGCAAAACAGATCACATATTTTAGAAACACCTTGTGTGGCTTGAGTTTACTTTCAAATTGGCAGTCCTAAGTTTATCACAGGCCATTGGAAATGGATCACACTGAGTCCAGAAAACACAAATACACCCCAGGATGGCTCGAGATTTAACAAACGGCTGTGTATAATAAAATTTAAAAAACACGCTCACAAGCCAAACTCCCATTAGTGCTGTCTAACTGCCCAGATCTAAACAAAAACTTGAGACAGCGGAGAGGAAGGAAAGATCTGATATTTTGACATTAATGCTTTGCCCACAGCCTTAGACATCATTTCCAAAATGATGTGAACACTTTTTCCATACTGCCAGCATCAAGCTAATCTGCTTTCTTTAATTTTAGTATTATAATCAAATTCTGTTCTTTTCCAAATGTGTTACACCTGCATTAACCACACAGTAATGTTATGTGTTACTTCACAGTATTTTTTCCCTTCCTTCATAAATACACACCACAAAGTTTTGTGGATTTCAGTTTTTACACCCTGCAGCTCTCACCCTTTCCACCTCCTCCAGCAGTCAGGCTTTGTGAAAGGACTGATGCAGTTTCTGGGCTAACTCCTACAATAGCACCTACCATCCCTGCACCTTTGATGCATCTCTTCAAGTCCAAATATAACCAAATTTATAGAACTTGATGCCAATTTTTCCAAAGGGTCCCTCTCAGTTTACCTTCCTCTGGCTACTCAGGAGGCAGCTCCTCCTCAGTTTCTGATGCACCTAATTATACACGTGAAGAGTTTGTACCAGATTGAAATACCAAATCAGAATCTTTTTTTCTAAAGTTTGATTTCACAGTATCATCTGTTAGGCCACTCTAGTGTGTGAGACAGAGCCCCCTGCTCTCACTCATTCTTCAGTCATTCATTAGAGGGTATGATTTCAAACAAGACCCAATAGGTCTCACAGAGAAATTCCCTTGAAAGACAAGAAATTTTTGCTGTCACACAAAACCCTAATACATAAATAGCTCCACTAAAATTTTTCTTGGGCAACAGGAACTTTTTTGTGGCCTTAATGATAGGACTGATTAAAAAATAGCAGCAGCCTGTAACTGTAACTGTAACTGTAATTACAGCTCTATCTCAATATTTATCCTCACTTATGAGCAAACTTCTAGTGCAAGTGAAGAATTATTTTAAGCAAAAGGTGGAATTATGCAGTGCAGGTGACTGAAAAGCTGGAGGATGCTCCTGCTCCGGGTTGCATCTATGATAGGATGTCTTTTTCTAAGACTTCTTCCAGTGCCTGTCATAACAACATAAGTATAGCCTGACCTCTGGGAATGTGGTTCTATTTTAAATTTCCTATCATCAAAGTTTATTCAAGATGAAGTGACACATCCCTGCAACAATTGTTAAGGCAATCTCAGTAACAGAGACTTTCCATCACAAGCTTTCTCATGAATGAAACAGTGACAACAGTTGGGAAATTTGAGCAAGAACTTCCTGCTGTAGGGAAAGCCTATACAACTCTAGCATTTTGCTTTCTGTGTCCTCATGGATCCTAAGAACTGTGCCCGTGTGTCTAATTTGTTTTAGTGATCTACTACCTTGTGCGAAGTTCTCTACCAGGGCCAACAGTGGTGTCTTTTAGTGTGGCTGTGGCTAGTAAATTCACCTCAGTGTTCCCAGAGAGCAGATAAGAAGTTAATATGAAAATCAACTCAGTCATTGCTGATATGTATTTGGTACAATACTTTTACAATGTGTTCCAGAAGCAGGAGTAGTCTGATTCTAATTTCAGTCCAAATTTTTTCATACAGTTTTTATGAACTACAGCTCATATCATTCTAGATGTCTAAAGTGGTTACGAGTTTTAAAAAACAAGTCCTATTTCAGTATGATACATTGTCAAAAAGCACTCAAAACTGAATAGTGATTTTGAGTATCTGATCTGGTATATCTGAAAGGTGACTGATTTTACTAAGTTCTGAGTGTCCATCATCTGAGAGGCAAAATTGTTTAACATGTCTCAGGACTGTCCTGCAATCTTATTTCCAAAAGTTTTCGAGTATTAGTGACTTGATAGCCTAGATGAAGGCAAGCACCAAAAGCATGCAAAAATTATCTTGGCTCCTGAGAGTATTTAGACAGAAAAATCCTTCCTAGGTTTTTGGAGGGGGATAATCTCAAGACGATAGCCTGAAAATGATTGAAGCAGTAAGATCTGGTGAACACAATGCTTCTTTATGGATTGGAAAAAATAAACAGAATTGGGTTTCCTTACCAGAAGCACATTGCCATTTCTGTATTATAAGATAAATTAAGCTGAAGAAGTCAGCTATTGACATCTCAAGTTACAAGAGTTACCACAATAAGAAAACAAAGCTCACGCTGCTGATCTATTCCAGGGGTTATGGCCAGTCCTGTCTGGAACGATAGCCACAGCAGAACCCACACACTGCAGCAAGGATGTGCTGCTTAAGAAAATACTGCTTAGCAGAACTTGTCAGGATCCAGTGGCAGACATCCCCGAGATATATAGTTCCCTCATGACAAATATTGTCTATTATTCAATTAACACATATTTAAACTGAGAAGACAGGCTCTTGGCAAGAGGCCTTTGCATTGTGCAGTTAAACAGATAAAATAGTTGTTTGCCTTGCTACACAAAAACACTCAGTGGTACAAGTGTGTGCCCTTCCCAGCTGACAGCTTCTTTACACCACGGTGCTACTCAAGCATCTACAGTTTTGAATGCTCCACCCCAATGTGGAATAGGACTTGCATGGGCCTGACACAGCTGTGTAGAAGCTTGCACTGCTGCATTAGTACATACCAAGAGCCATAAAGCTGCATGCTGTCAGCTGTAGAAAACACCATCTACTCTTGGTTTTCCTGCCAGCAGTCAATGCTGCACTTTTAGAGAGTCAGATGGGATTTTGTCAGAGACCTTTCATCTGACCTAAGAGAAGAGCCTGCACCAAAAGCTCACCCAGTACAGCTAGTCTAGTACTCTTTCCTCTCACTTTCACATCATCACAACAGCTTAAAAAGCACTGCTAGCACACGCTAAAAATGCATGTTAACATTCAAGAAAAGGAAGAAAATAAGAAAGGAAAAAGAAAGTCACTGTAGTGAAGCTGCTGCCAGTTCCTGATCCCAGTGAATAATTTAGAAATAATAAGCAAACACTTGACCAAAGAATTACAGCGTGGTTGTCTGATCCTCAGCAAGCACCGCGGTGCCAAAGGCTCCCTTACTGTCTGTTTGGCAAAGCTTTCAGAATGCCTTCTAGGAGAGAGTATTCCCATTATCTGCCATGTAAATCTTCCTTTCTGAAAGAACTTCATTTAACATCCCTGATTCCAGTCAAGAATAGGTCTTTCTCATTCACTTCTTATTCCATGTATCTTCAAAAGACTAGTTTTATTTGGGCATTGCAGATAGCAGAGTATTCCCCAAACTCTGCAACCTTAGATTCAGCATCCTCTTTTCAGTCCCAGGGTAAGGAGCCACTCCTGCAGACATCCTTTCAAACCCATAGTCACATACCCTCTCCCCTCCTCCCTCAGGTACGAGATGTTGAGAGATGTTGACGTACCAGAGCAAAATCCAGACTCCTGCTCTGACCACCCCCTGCTTACCACTTTTACTGCTTTCCCATGACCACAGGAGTGCTGACAGCAAGCAGCCTTCCTGGCCAGGCCAGGTTGGGGTCTTTTACACTCTTCTTCACTGTCAAACCAAACACTTTAAGAGACTGAGGTGATTGGATGTAGAACTGCATATGAATGTGTTGTTCAATCCTCTCACACATATTTGCAGGTTTGGATTGATTCCTGTTATATTTAAACCAGGTATCCACTTCCTAAAGCTTCTAAAACATTTCATTGCTAACTAGCTTGCAACTTGATAATATAATGGACAAGTAATACTAAATCTACATCCTCCTAATCTTTAGATTTAAATAAATACATTTGACTTGTACTTAGAACACAAAAGGGCACATATACTGGAGGCCTTGGTTCCTCCATGTTGGGTTCAGTATGATCCCATCTAACACCAGATCCTGAAAATATGAACCTGTATTCATCTGTTGCATAAGGACTAAAGACTCTGGACTTGAAAGCAACATCTGCTTTTGCTTAAATAGAAGACATGGGGGTTTTGAAGGCAGGAGATCAAGTGCTAGTTATCATCACTATCAGTGAATACATGTGTATTTCTAAAATCATTAGCCACTTGTTTAAGCATACAAGCCCAGAAGGGCTGCAACTCATAGTCAAATAAATCTTCTGTACAGGAACATTTTCTACTTCATTAATCTGTGTCCCTTGCCTTAACTAGCCACTATCTTGCCAAATGGAAGAACTTCTGTGGCTCCTCCACAGTAAAGAGTTTTGTTGAAAACCTCTAAAAAATAAACACATTATTTTATTTAGAAAACTTGGTTCTGTACACCTACTTTTCCCATCCATGCTACTCTTCAGAATGAGAATCCTTTTGCACAGAGGCTACTTTTCTATGCTACAGTTAGTCAAAAATCCAGAGAATCAAAAATCCTTATTTTCCAACAAGCTCAATCAAGCAAAATCATTTTAAATTCTATTCTAATTCTAAAAAAAAAAAAAAATTAAAAAAAATCTCCAACCAACCTTCAGTCTGGAGAAAAGACAAACATACTGATTTATTTATTTCGAAGATCTATAATCTTAAATATTGTAATTAAAAGAATCAGAAAACAGATTTTATCTAGATTTCTGACTGTTTCTCTATCTGCTAGCACCTGAATTTACTTATTTATAGAGTTGGAGGCTTTTGTATCAGGTGGCTACTTTGTTTCCTTCCATTCAGTGCTCTAATACTTAAATACCATTCTAGTATTTTAAAAGAAAATGAGAGGAAGTGGTGAGAAGGGCAAATATTTATTAACTAGCTGGGCTGTGATTGTCAGCTGTTCATTTGGCTTTCGTGTTAGTTACCTTCTACTTACAGGACCTTTATTTGCTGTTTTAATGATATGAATAAGAATAAATGCTCTGAGAAGATGAAGGGACTAGAAAAATACAGGTAGGGGTATTTTCTTGATCCTATTCCTGCTGCAGTCAGGCAAAATTCATTAACCTGTTGTTCTCATAGTGTCTCAAGACAGAAGAAATAGAAGACAATCTGCATATATAATATAGGATAAATTCAATTTATTTTGAAAGTGAAAGCTCTAAGATAGTACCTCTTCACACTACTCTATGTACGTCATTGAGTTGGTAGGGAAGTCATGTTCAAATAGCCAACTTAAGAAATGGTAGGTTATTTTCTGAAGAACGACAATAATAGTAATTGCACAAAATGCAATCATGCAAACTGTGAATAAAACAATGCTAGTCCTGGATTAGTGAGACTTGACTCCAGTTAAGATTGCTCTTTTCTGCAGCAGAAAGCACTTTTTGTATCTTACTGCTTCAATGGCACTATGCCTAAGGCAGACACAGTCCAGGTCAGTGAGGAGGGTTTTCTGCTGCTGCAGTACATTGCAGTTCGGTAGTGCAAGAGCATGATACATTGTAATGCAGATTACTGTGATTTGCCATTGTGTGATTCACAGATATGATTGCACCTCATTTCAGAACTAAGCGGAACCGTCTGCTCCTTTGTATTCATTCAAAAGCTATGCAATGACACTCAAATCGTGGCTGCCTTTACTATCTAAAACATGAAAGGAAGGCAGCTTGTGTCCCAGCAGTAACTTTGCTCTTTGTGCCCCAAATTCAGTAGTCCACCTGCTCTGCTGTGCACAGCAGTTCCGTTATTCTCCCACAGATATCATGAACACTGATAGGATTTGTTTCAATGCAAGAGCCCATGCTCTCCCTTTCTCTGTTGGGCAGTTCCAGATTCCAAGTCTCTGCCTCCAGCCAATTCTATAACAATACAGGCTTTGGGGAGGTGTATGAAATCCCCTGGCAACCTGAAAAGCCTCAGAGCCTGCACATAACTTTTTCCTTTAATCTTAAACTTAAATAATAGGACAGTCGTATTTCACAGGTACCATTATTACCTATGTAACAGCAAAGACTCAGATGAAATGAGGATCCCTCCTACTGAATGCCTTGTACTCCCATAGGAACAGACAATCCCCGCTGTCAAACCTCATAATTTAAAAACTTAAGACAAAGAAAAGGAGTCTTATAACTGGGTCTTTTTAGATGTGAACAGAGATTAAATGATTTCTCCAGGTCACCTAGGAATTCTGAAGGGAAACAAAATGAACACAGATCTTCTCAGTCCTAGCCTGTGTTCTGTTTAACTGACTGAAAGCAGCTAAACCAGCTTAATGTTAGAATTCTGTTACCTTTATTCAAACTAACCAAAGTGCTTATTTAAGACTATATATTTTCTGCTGGCTGAAATACCTCTCTGCCACCTTACTTTGTTGAGTTTTAATAAATTTGGTGGCAACAGTGATGGGATTTACCCCTTCCTAGAATAGCACAGGGCTCAATCCCAAGAACCCATGGATCTGTGACCGATGTTTCAAAGACAGTGTGCAGGATCCTCTGTTCCCATCACCACCAACTGAAGCTCTGCAGGAGTGTGTGGCTTCCCTGGATTGATGGCTGATTGCTGCCAAGGGGAACAAATGCCACGTATGATTTGACTACTCCCTCATGGAAGTCTCTCACCAAGAGGAAGCTTGGTAGGAGGTGGGAGGGAGGGGAGGTTGCTGCAGAAGATAGGAAGAGCAGCACAATACCAGTAATTACGTATCTAAATATAGTACTGCTTGAAACAATGAGAACAGACAGGATAACAACCACCACTACTCATTTCCCTCTCCCAGAATGTCTTTCCCTGGGAATACGAGTCACCTGGAATTAGTGCTAGGTCTGCACTGCTGTTACAGGTAGTGCTGGAATGCATACAGTAACAGCTGCTACAATAGATAATTTCTTATTATTTTATAATGAATAAGAAGCACTCATTTTAAAAATGAACCGAACAGCCCAAAACTTACAAGACTGGAGTTTTTTGTGCCACTGCCAGACTAGCTTCAACTCTTCTTGGTGACACATCAGTCAGAAAGAATCCTCAAGACTTAGCATACTGATAAAGACCTGCATGATGATCATTAAAAATCTACAGGCTAGACAACCTAATTGAAGAACTGGCATATACATAAGTCAGCCTCAGCTCCCATCCACCAGAGGCCAGCCAGCCATGGGAACATGTGAGTCATAGACATGCAGTACACATACTGGAGCAAGCAATGTGGTATGTACAGTTCAAAGCCGTACCTGTGCATTTGTGAACAATGTATGCCTGAGACCTCTGTCCCACCAGTTGGACAGCTAAAGTTTTCATTACTGTTTGTCCACCACCATGAAGCAACAACCTCTGATGGCACAACCCAAGAAACAGCAGTTTCCCCTCCACATCAAAGAGTCCTCTAATATTAGAGCTTTGCAAAATGGGACATCAACTGCTATCCCAGAGCTATTAAAAAACAAAGCCAAATCAAACCCCAAAATCTTCTCTTAATTATACAACTGCAAATATTTTAGTCCCACATGTCAAACAAGCTTAGTTTTGACACAGTCTTCTAAAGTTTCCGCTGACTTGGCAATAAACACCCCTGTCTCACAAGCTTCTTAATATCCTGAAATTCCACAGACAAGCACAAGAAATGATTTAATGAGGGATGATGGATTAATTCATTTCACATATCTCTTTAGGGGAATGACAGGAATGAAATGGTTTAAAGCTAAAAGTCTTTGCGTGTCTTTCTTTTGAAAGACTCTTTGTATCAAATGCCATGAATTCATGCTACTCTGCCACCAGTGAGACTTTTGCAATGTTGCAGTGGTAGTGAATAACATATAATAACTTGTGGTGTACTGTCATTTACATTTAATTTGATGTTGAACACGTTTCCAGCAAGGAAAAGACAGAGATGTTTTCTAGGTTATGAAGTACTTTTGTATCACCGAATTGATATCGCAAGTATCCCATGTTTTCCACCAGGAGGCTGCAGTATTTGCAACACATGAAATTTTTGTATTATGTTTTTTGGCACTCTCTAGAGGCCTCATATTCAGCTAATGGCTGTAGCACAACTTCACAAACCCAGAGGCAGTTTGGATTCTAGGAGAGCATTGACATTCCTCCCAGGGAGTGATTGGAGGTCTGTCAAACCTGCTAGGGGCAATGCAGAAAACTTTCCAGGAACCCACAGAAGTTTTTGTTTTTCTGTAGCTTTTTAACTGTCTGGCAGGGATTTTAAACTCCTGCCTGCATCAGTCCTAAAAAGGGCAGGCTGGCCCATCCCAGTGCCCTGTGAGGAATGCTCTGAGATCCCAAGAAGACCGCAGGTTCACATGTAGGCCATGTGCACTGGCAGCAGCAGTCTCCACTCCCTGCAGATGTTTTAATTTGCCATTTTCAAAGTAGATGTGTCGGAACTAGCAGACTTGGGAGGTGACCACACTTATCTCCCTTAGCGACCAACTGTAGAAGGAATTTGATGAGCAACTTCATGCTTCACTTACTGAAGCAGAGAATGTCAGAGATGCTTCCTCACCTCTTTACAGTGGCTGTAATCAATGCCCTTTAGCTGATTAGGCAACTACATAATACTCTCCACTCTCTCCTGCTCATCTTTGTAATGTGATTAGAAATGCAAGAATTTTGTCTTAACAAAGTAGGGAAGTCACATGCAAAGGCTCTACATGAAAGCGTTTGAGACTTCTGTTCATCACATATCATAAGATAAATAATCCTCTTCTGAAATTTTGGTTTCTATTTACAATAATACTGACATTGCATTTATCAAAACAATAGTACTTACAGCATTTTAGGAAAAGTTCAGTGAACAAAGTGCTGTATATTTGCATCCATATACTCAGCTGAGATACCTGGGTATTCAAAATGCTATTACTATTTTTTTTCCAAATATCATCTATTAAGTCCTTGAAATATAGTCAACCTTATCCAGAGACTTCGTCAGAAACACAACAGATGTAAGGTGTCACATATAAATATATACTCTTATTTCTATATAGATTTTTTTTCATGTAATTAGAAATAATATATAGCCTATTCTCACATGCATCTCTGCACCTCAGATAATCTATGCAAAGTCATAGGGTAGATGGGACTCTAAAGTAAATTTCCTCCCCATCTTACTTCTGTAAGTATGGAGGCCGCACTCTTGTAAAATCACAAGGATTCGGGAAGGGGAGTATTTAAATACAGGTACCCATTTCCAAATATATAGCATGGCAGGTATGTTGCAGCACACACTTTGGTTTTAAATAATTTGGGATGGTACATTCCACAGCTCTTTCCTAGTGGCGCACCTGCCATCCCACTGAAATAAGACGTGGAAAGCGCAGAGCATGATGCATGTCCATTCTTGCCTTCATACAGAGTCAGAACAAACCCGGTAAGTGTACATTAACCCAGGAGCTGGGAACTGCCTCAGCATCCTGTAAGTTAGACAGCATAATATATTGAACCTACACTGACACATTGACTGAGAGCTCAGTCACCAAACTGATAAATCTGCGGTGAACATGACCACTGAAAATACATCACATTGTTCTGGGTGAGAAAGGAGACCTAGAAATGCATCTTATTTTAGGATCCTGATCTGCTTGGATTGTTTGAAGTTGCTATCAAGCCTGAATACAAAATATATGAAAAATGGGAGTTTGAGTTGATACTGATGCGATAATCAGTGCAGATTCATCCACAAGACACTCATCCTCTCCACATTCAGAACTTCTGCAAAGGGATTAACTAGCAAAGCCATACCCACTGATGTTACACATGAGGAAGGAATAATGTTTACAAGTTATAAGCCCTACATGCATACGTACAGTTGACAACACATCTGTGTTTCAGGCTCACTTCCCATGATGTGCTTTCTTTTTAACTGTTCCCATTCCAAACACAAGTATTCAGAGCAATAGGAAATCTTTTGTTTGGAAAGCTCTCCTACACTGTCACACTACTTACTAAACTGAATATCCCAGATCACAGCTTTACCTTCTTTTTGCAGTTGGACTTCTCAGTGCTAAGTCACAGTAAACCAAGGTAAAGTTTTACATGGGAGGTTTCTGAAGTGATTTTACTGTGTTTCAGTTTTGTGGATGCCTATCTGAAGCATCTTAAATCGGTTTAAATTTCTTCAAACATTTCAATTTAGGCATAAATCTTGTGACATCCAGAATCCTTCTCAAGTACATCACACTGTGCATCCACCTATTTCAGATATCTAAATTCCATCTTGGATGAAAAAAGGAAGTTGGAATTTTTAAAAGTAATGTTCACAATGACCAAACAAGCCGAACAGTCACTCATAGAAGGCAATCTGCAACAACAGAAGGATAGAAAACCTCCAGCCATTTATGTGACTCTGGCCAGACATCTTAAACGCACATTTGGCTGGCAGTCTGGAAAATGGTAGGTTTGAATGCCAATATTCACACTTGACACTGCACTATATGCATATATGCTTTAACATGATACTTTGCTTGAGTCAGAATTCTACATCCATAACAAAACCAATGCTTAAACACAGAGGTCCTGGCAGTTGTTTAAGAAATGGAAACTGAGCTACTGATGTGCTATTGGGGTTTTATGAAACCGGCTACATTATGTAAAAATATTCAATGAAAGCTTCCCATTGAAAATGCTGTTTAGTGAATGAGAGATTATCCAGATATACAAACTACCTATTTTTTCTGTTTTGATTATCACACATGTGGCTGTTGATGATGTTTATGATGAAATAAAGACTTGTTCTCAGCACAGAGTAACAGAAAATCTCAAATATTGAAAATATCTTTCATTATTCATGTAAAATCAATTTTATCATGATTTTCACTGCTACTTTTTACAGGAAACCAAAGCCCTCAATTTATTTTCCTTTTTCTTTTTCTTGTGAAAAGGTTTTCATATTACATGCTTATTGTTTTAGAAAATCTGGATTCTTTTTAAAATTACTTCTCTGGAAAAAAATAGAGGCATTTAGCAGAAGCCAAAAATTCTTATTGATAAAAATAGGCTATACTAGGTTTAAAAATATTTTGATAGGAAACTGTTGGCCAGCTCTACTCTTAGAAGCTTCTTGGCTTTTTATTGGTGAAGAATTTGCTGTCTGACAGTTCTCAGTGGTTTGCAGTTTGCTTTATGGCATAAGAAGTATCTCAGCACATCTCAGCAGCAGTTGGCACTTTAGCAGTGGGAGATTGCTTCAGTGCTTCTGATGTGTTTTTCCTCAGTACATCCCAAGAGCACTGGGACATGTAAAGCTCTGGAATAATGTGAAAGGCTGTTTAGCAGCAGATTTGAATATGGCTCTTAACAAGAGCAGTTTTCTAATTCTTCGTTAGAAAGAGGGTGAATTCTTTTCTCAAACAAGACAGTGCCATGACCTGTTGAGCTGATTGCAGCATCTGGCACATAAATTTATGTAACAGAGAATTGGCCTCTGTATTAGACTGTATTAGCAAATACACTTTGAGTACAGAGCCCTTATACTTCACTCACACCTTGGACATTGCATAGCTTTTCATCCTCCCTCCTTGCTCCATGCCACTATATGCCAGAGACAAGGGATGGTGTGTTTCAGTGATCTACTGACTACGTGTGCTTTTCTGATGGGCTATACACCTCAGAAAAGGCTGTGGCTCTGCAATGCATGTCTGCAAGAAAAAAAACATCCTAATTACAGGGAAGCATGAGGTGGGAGTTGTTAAGCTGCATCTTGATGCGTGTGACTTAATATGTATGCTAATACTCTCCATGGAGGTGAAACAGGGTAAATCAATTGCACTGCCTGATTACAGCAACTAACTGCCTACTTAGGATAGCTCTATTTTTCCTAATCTCCTACTAATGACTGCAGTGAAGATGCAATAGGACAGGATCCAGCAAATAAACTGCTGAAAAACATGTTTTTCCCCATTACACCCCAGCTATTCAGCATTGACATTTGCTGGGGACTAGTGCCTCCTTCAAATCTACCACTGCTCAGGCAGATGCTTGCTGGCCTAAAACACATCAGGAATGGTTCCCTTCTGTTCCCACAAGCAGCTCCACCAGTAGATGTGGCAGGGGGAGGCCCATCTCCAGCAGAGGAGTGTTGAGCAGCTGTGCTGCCTGCAGCCCACAGAACCTCTCCCCCTTGCATCAAGCTCAGCAAAGGATGTGTTTCCACGGGTAGGAATGGTGCTTGTGCTGAAAACTAAACCACCTCCAACTCACCGCTGCCCAGCTAGTAAGATGAAAGCTAGCTGGGACACTTCAACATGTTCTGCATGTTCTACTCTTAAATGTAAACACTGATTTTGTCTTTTCTATACCTAATTTTTGCCATCACATAATTTACTTACTTCACTTCAGTGCTGAATCTGTGTTGTTCCCTTTGTTTTTCCTGCAAGCAACATGAAACTGAAAAAGCAAGATTGTGATTGTTGCCAATTGATTCTATCTTCTCTCAGAACAAGGAAACCCCTGCAAGAGAGTCCAAGCTTCTGGAAATGAAAATATGCTTACTGAATCAGGGATATAGGCAAAAAAAAGGCTGTCTTATTTTTACATGAGTGTTCCCACTGCCCCATGACTCTGTGCCAAACTGAGCCTCTTTCTCCCTAAAACCAAATTAAAGTATCCTCACTGGATGGCATGATTTCTTGGTGGTTTTTGTATTCAGCCACAAGAAAACTAAGTTATGTGCATTTCAGTCAGAAAGTCTTGTTTCAGGTTCAACAAAACTGGGAAGTGATTAATCCTCTTCTAAAATATTCCAGATGAGAGCTGACACTTAAAAAACAAAACAACAACAAAAAACCCCACCAACCCAACAACAATAACTAAAAACCCTCAAATGGTTACTCTCCAGCGAGGCAGTTCTCTGTATAACCAAATGAAACTGCATGTGGGTCAGTACCTGAAGCAGACAGTTTTTTCAGCACTGATAGTGAAGTTATTTAATTTAAATAAGAATAAAGGGGAAAGGTTTAAACTTGTCTGCATATCTGTATCCCAAAGAAAAGGCAGAAACAGACACTGTTTGAAACACATCATAATTTTCCTGACCTTTGCAGTTGCACAAAACCCACTGGCAGGCCCATTCACAGAGGCCAGGGCTACGCACAGTAACCCTGAGGAACACAGGCCATCAGTCTAGAGCATCCTCTTCTTGAGCGCTATATAATACAACATTTTGAAGCACTCTTGCCTGTACATTCCTACCTCTGGGTTCTACATGCAGTGTGAAAAGAACATACGCATATCCACCACATTCTCCGCAAACAATGAAGTAAATAGTGCATGTCAACAGAGTAGTAGTAGGGAGGATCATGGCTACACAGACTTCTCAGTATGCCTGCCTGTGGCTGTCTTGCCACCAGCCCACATTCCTGAGCTTCCTCTGTTGCACAACACTGGGGATATATTTGCAGCTCACAAGCCTATACTTCTGATCCTGACATCTAGCATGCTATAGCTATACAACGCTGTATTGTGCCATGTAGACACAACTAACTTTTCTTGTAACACTACCTCAGTCCTAGATGGAGTTGTGATTTTATTAGCTATGCTGTTGCAACTATCTAATTATGAGGAAAGAACTTAACAGGCCTCCAAAACTACAAAGACTGAAATACCCCTCATATGTAATACTTGTTCTCAGTCCACTACTGTTGCCTCAGTGCTGTGTGTTAGTATGCTTTCATGCATGCTCCGGACACCTCTGGACAGTAAGAACGTTCAGCCAGGTCAGTCAGATAAAGTAGAATTAGAAAACAGATCACTATCTGTATGCTGAAAATATTCTTCACCTTTCCAAAGGTCTCATATACACAATCCACAGGAAAGAGATCTTGAAGAAAGATCTTACTAAAAGAAATTCTCAGCAACTTTATTTATATATGTGTATAGGCCATACTGTTTTATAATCCGAATCTGTTAAAAATGCATAATTGAAATAAACCTCTCAATTTTTTTTTTCCAAAGGAAGTAAGGAAGAAAGAAAACACTAACAGTTTCCATTCAAAGCTTTGATATTCGCTTGGCATTCTGCTGATCTTAATGATAGGTCTACAAAGAAACACAGTTACTGTCTTATGTGGGAAAGCATACTTGTGGTTGAGAAAGTGCTGCAAAATTGCAAAGAGAGCTTTGATAATTTTAAACCTCAACATTTTCACCCCAGTTTTTACACCCAATTCATCAAGTCAAAAGTCATGTTTTCTGCTTCTTATTTTTCATTTCATATCCTCTAATTTAATGTTTTAGTTCTGGGCTGAATATCAATTTGTCTGATGAAAGGTACCATGGCACAAGTAAGGCTGTATTGCTATGTGAAGTTCAATTACTTCAGCTCATTCCTTGAAAGGGTTCTTGAATCAAAACACTGGCTAGGTTATTTTGCATTACTTTTATATTCCCAGCTTTCTTCTAACCCAGTCAGGCCTCCCTCACTATGTAGATGTCTCTATCAGAGGCACGCTTTATAACAAGTCACTTTCTCAGCAGCACATCAAATTTCCCTTGGGGTTCAGAATACTGCAGTTTAAGAAACCTCCTGCTTAGCAACTCACACAAATGTTGTTCCTACACTAAACAGTCTTTCAAGTTCCCCAAGCTGAACTCTCACTTCTTGTACTGCAAACAAACTATTTGCTACCATGCGAAAAATTGTTTTTGTCTGGTCTACCCATTCTTCTTCATTTACAGCCTTCTTTGTATCTCTCCAAATGCAGGTGTGCTGTCTAGCTAAAGTTCAGACATGTCCTGCTCTATTCTATTTCATTCCATTTCACTGCAGATGATTTCTTCATGGGAGCTAAAGAAAAGGCAGAGTTTCCAGCTCTTAAGTCTCGGGAGGTAAGACCCCAAATGATTTTGTACCTGATTCAATCCCACTGAAGTCCCTGGGAATTGTTCATCTTGATTTCTGTAGGTTTTCCACAGAGCTCTCAATCTACTTTTAAAGATAACGGATTGGGAATTGTATCCCCCTTCATTGTTTCAGCATTTGAGGCTTACTGATAGAAAAGACAGTAAGGTTAAACTCTTCAATCGTAACACCCCTTATAAGAGGGAGAGCTGAGAACTGATCATGAGCATCTTGATTGTTGTATTTCTAACATCAATGCATGGTGTTACTGTGGTTGTTGTGTTTCTCATCAGAATGCCATTCAATTATAAACACATCATGGTGAATTAACTTCCCTGTTCCTGGGATTTCCTCAGAACATGTGTAATGACAGCTTTTACAACTTCACTTAACAGACACAGTTTTCCGCTCTCTAACAAAGACTTTTTCCTGCACTGTGTTAGCTCCTAAAGTTAAACAGATATTAAAAAAAATAAAAAATAAAAAATAAATTTGAGGGCTCTATTTTTTTCTCTTAGATTCTGCGCAATTATTTTATTCTTTTCAGCCTTTCATGCTGGGGAAGACTTTTTTATGAAAGGAACAAACCAAATCCTTCTGCTTCCTTTATTTTGAAACCCTGCCTTTCTGCCCTTCTTTGCATGCCATAAAGTAGCGAGTACCGAAAACTTTAGCCCAGCTTTTTCCTTGCCTTCCCATGTCCCCACCACAAACTGAATATTACCTTACTGGCAGCATGAGGGAATATTATACACATCCTGTCTTTTTTCATTTAAACCATGGTGACCAGTGGAGCAGGGTTAAAATATCTGTTCCAGGCAGGCCAAGACAGGACAGCCACAAAAGCACTGCTGAGACATCCTGGGGCAAAGTTTTATTCTCTCTCAGGATCTGCTTTAGCTTCTGTATGTGCTGAGCTGAGCCAGACCACATAACTCTGGTCAGCTTCCATGCCACAGAGACTTCAAGGCTGACTCTCAGAAGACGAGGGTGACTGAGGCAGCCTCTTCTACGCACACAGCATGCACTAGAACCTGGTGAGTTGTTGAGGTAGTTCACTTACAGTCCCTGGAGGATTTGGTCACACTAATAACCTATATGGAGACTTTAGAAGATATTTCCAACATTCCTCCTCATCTTTTTGTAACTGCTTAAGATGCGGTGTTTCCTAAACACTCTAAAAGTGCCCAGCTTGCCACAGCTAGTGGTTAGGTGCTCTGCTGAAAACTGCCACCTCTCTATATGAGTAGAGTAGACTAAGGCTTTCATCAGCTGTCCAAAGCATTGTTTAGCTTTTTTTTGTTTGTTTGTTTGTTTGTTTAATATAGGGCTGGGACTGCAAAAAACTAAAGAAGTGGGACCTCTGAAAGAAACGCCCCTTTAGGCACCTGGTTAAGAGGAGGCTGGGGACCTGGTTAAGTCAAGAGGAGAGTTTTGCAGAGGAAAATAGATAGATTTTGGAAAATGTGCATGAAAAGGCCTGTGCAGGGAATAGGCTAACAAATGGGGAGGGAGAGAGGTATTTGTTTTTTTTTTTTTCTTTGATGGTAGCAGCCATAAAGGCAACCTGGGTATAATGCGAAAAGGTCTTGACACTTACACTGCTACATTATCTCCAGAATGTTTCTCATTTCCAACATAAAGAGGGGAAATTTTGGTCAGGACACTAGTTCTGATCCCTAGTATGGGACATGGAAGACAGTACCTGGCACAAGCCAAACCATCTGTAAGGGAGAAGAAAGGAAAGCAAGAATTTACTCCATCGGCTTCGGGGAAAGGAAAACTGCAGCTCTTTTTTCTGTTACATGTAGGGACCTGTTAAAAGTTTACACTTCTTTGGCTTAACCCTATCAAAATTTCTTGTCTCAGTAAAGTACAAACAGGTGCAAAAGAAATCCAGATGGAAGAGTCCATCAAAAGTGTCCAGTTGTGCACCCTTTTTGCCTGTGTTAGTGTAAAGGATATAACTCTTGATCTAGCAAGGGGATCTATAAAGCTTAGCAGCGAGTACTGCTGCTGTTAAAATGACTTGACTTCTTTGCGATAAGAGCAGTCAAATCCCCATCTCCTTTCTTTACCATTAGGAGCTGCTTTTAAATATAAAGTACAATCAAGTTCAACTTGGTTTCCTTGAGCAAGAGGAAATGAAAAGCCAAATGTGACCATCGGTAATCAACGGGCTGTATTTCGCTTCTATATACCACCACAATTGTTTCCTGGAAAAATTAATTGGAGAGGGAGTCCTTGCATAAGCTCTGCACAGCCTCCAAACTAAGGAGCCCACAGACTGCCGGTGGCTCTTCAGGCAATCTGTCATGCCCTTCAGCTGTTATTTGTGATGGATTAAGTTATGAGAAAAATACAACCAGGGTACCCAAATAAGCTCTTTAACCTGGTACTGGGTTGCAAGAAAGAGCCCCACATATTATGCTCCCATAAGCAAAGTATGCATAGTCTTGCCTTAACTCTCCACATCTCCTGGAGAGTACATCTAGAGGCTGGGATCGTGATACAACATATTTTAATACAGAATCACTACAGTATGATCCCCAATGTGATTAGCACAGCTCAGACTTAGTTGGGATATTATGGCTTAGATTATTCCTATTAGTTTCCAAATGATCTTGGAACACAAGTATTACATCTGATTTTAATGAAACTTTAGACTCTGTTGTTTTCAGCCAGCTAATGAAATAGTTGAACCTTCCCATGACTTGCTGTAATTATAACAAAGGCTGTGCATTATCACGAACAATGCTAACCTCTTTACAAGATGTAAAATTAATCCTCCAGGACTTGTATACTGATATGTTTGGAAATGTAAACTGAGGAGTGAAAAGAAATCAATGCTACCCTGGTGAAATGTGAACCTACCTGGCACAGAAGCTTTCACACAGTGCATTCTGGCACAGGCTCTTGGTTACATGTAACTTTATGTTAAAAGGAAAAGTCACTTCAAAATCTGTTTTGTTCATGAAAGCCTCAAGCACATACAGAATTTAATCACATTCAGAAGATCATTTTAAAGCACTTATGAAAAAACAGAAGTGTGTTATTAAAAAAAAAAAATCAAGGTGGAGACGTCACCAAGGCCTTGAAAGGAATTTCTTGGTTTCAACATGTGAAGAAAGATTGCATTTGTGAGAACTTTTCCCAAGACTCTGGAAAGACACCGTACTTTCGATTGTACTCTCGTACTTTCGTACATTTCCATTGGGTGGCTTGCTTGCCAGCTTTTGTAAAACAGCCTGCACAGTTCTTACTGGACTAATGTTCTTCATACAAAAGCCACGACTGTAATAAGCATTAACTGTAATTGGCATTAACCATTCCCTGCTTTGGCAGCCTCATCTGAAAAAAACAAAAGTCAAATACACAATATGGGCTGAATTGCCCTTAATGGCCACTCCACCTCAGGGCTGAGGGCATCCATTGAGGGTAAGGAATTGTATGTCAGTGGAGATGGGCAGTGAACTGAAATTTCTTCCACTGTCCAGTATCCTGAGAGATTAAAGGGTTAGTGAGCAATAGTCAATCAAGAAACAGAGCACTGTCAGATCCTCTTTGGAGAAATGGTGGGTTTTAGTAGCAAGCACCAGGAAAACTGTCTCTGACACTGAGCTGCAAGAAGGTCTTGGTCATCTCTGTGCCTCCTAGGAAACATACACCTGTTTTTAAGTAACATCTCTCTGGCAAAGCATCCATAGCTAGAAAAGGCTGTTTATATAGTGGCAAATTTTAGTATAAGGTTTCACAAAATGTATAAATCATTTTCAACTTTTTAAGTTCTGGGGGTGGGGGAGGAGTGGGAAGCATCATCCTGTGCCAAATTACCCAGTTTACAAACCAATACAAATTTGAATGGGTTCACTCCTCACCACTTTTTTTTTTTTTCCCCAGTGTTCTGTTTCCTTGCTTGAGGGCAAAGGTATATGTGCAGGATTTTGTCACACTTTAGGGACCACCAAGGATCCACATCAAAGGCTGATAAGCATAGGCACTGATCTATAATAAAATCCTTACTGACAGACAGTCAGGAGCAAATACGAGTGAACTAGGTTTGTTCTTGCCAAAGCTTGCAGCTATATTGTTTGTCGCTGCACCAGTGGCTGATATCCACTGTTAACAATGGCTTGCTTATAAAGTAAGCAAATTCTTACAATGGAAAATAACCTAATTTGCCTTAAAGTATTTTAAAACCACAGTGAGTTTCCTCTTCCTGGTAGGTAGAGAGGGAGTAACTACATAGTCCAGCAACACCAAAGAAGAGTACAATCCCACTCTGTCAAAATGCACTGCCCTCTTAAGTCTGAGGACACTTAACATTAAGGACACCATGAGTGTTTTTCTTTTCAAATTCCCTGACTGACCTCAACTCATCAAAGGGAAACAGAATATCTTCTGAGCTTATTGAACAATCATTTTATTTGCGAAGGGACATAAGTAATATGCTCCATGCTCCCTCCCAACCCCCACAACACTTCTGCTGAAGATTGCTGTGTTTTACTTACTACATGGAGAGCACACTTACATAGTTATTCCACAGTCCACAGCACATGCATCAAAGCTGCTCATATGCAGACACCAGTGTACAGCTGATATTGGAACAGTGCCACAACTAGCAGAATAATCAAAGCACAGCTTATTTCAATGGAGCTGCACTTTACAGGAGCTGAGCAGCTGCCCAATTATTTCCAAACATGAAGTGGCAAGTCATCTTAGGAACAAGGTGGGAAAGTGGAACACACCTTCTCGTAAGCCCTCTCTACATCCTCATATATTTGCTCTCCTCGCATTTAACTGTGCAGACAAGTCTCCAGGGTCAGGACCTCAAGGGTCACTGCTGCACATGGGTGTCCTCAGACATATCTCCATGCAAACACAGGTCCACCAGTAGCCTGTAGGCCTTAAGAAATTCTGACCCTGACCCTGGATTTTTGAGGTATTCCAATGGGAACAAACAGGCTGTATTCTCAGTTCTCTTTCCACCCAGATAAACAGCTATAAAACCAGATTTAGTAGGATTTTAACCACAGTCTTACAACTATGTCCTTTTCTTAAACAAACAAACAAAGAAAGAACACAACACACCTTGCTGGATTCAACAACAGCACAGTTAAGAGCTATTCTGTTGAATGAACTATGAGCATTTGCAGATGGAAGACCCAAATGCTATTACGTACAGAAAGTACAGGTGAATTTCACGCAGTCTTGCATCGGAAGTTTCAATACATGCCTTTGCTCAGTCTGCTTATGTCTTCATATACAAGATCATTCAGTTACTGTCTATAAATGTAGTTTGAACACCATTTTGTCTTGACTGCCATGTATTTTCACACAGACACGCATACATACTAACACCCCACTCAGTCTGAAGTACTATTTTCAAATGCAAGCAAACCAGCCTTTGTTGCTATTCATTTGTATGGCTGTGTCACTGAGGATCCTAAAGTATGGGATCACTGTTGTTCTGGGCTTTGCACAGGTACTGAATGAAATAATAACCTGCTTCAAAGAATTTTGAGGACATAGCTACTCATTTTTTAAACTTCACAAGTTCCCAGAGACGCAAGCAGCAGAAAGAATTACTGATAAGCCAGTAAAGGTTACCAGCAAGGTGTTTAAGCAAGACTCCTTAGGCTTCCACAGCTGTAAAACTGTGGTTGTTTCTTCAAGTCAGTTAACCAACCCCTCTTTAAATCAAAATCACTAGCACAACACTGTATGCCAAGCTGGATACCCTTTCACTGATGTGGTCCCACTCCCGCAATGTCACTCTGTCTGGAAACACGAAGAGGAGTCAATTTGGAATATATAATGTCCTGCTAGTACTGAAATCTTTTTAACAAAAGTATGAAAACTACAAATGTTGTAAAGAGAAAGGAAAAGGGTATGAGGTAAGACAGAAAGAATTTAGAGGTGAAAACAGACAGTTATGAAGTAATCCTATACGGGGAGCAGAAAGCAACTTGTAAATACTGTTAATCTATCAGAATTTAGGATTGCCCAAATCATCAAGCTCAGATTTTCCCTTCCATGGTTTTGAGGACATTATGTTCATGAGAATTTATTTAAAGTCTTCCAATCTTTTCTCTCTTATGCAATATATTCAATCTCTCTCCACAAATAGATGATGGAAGTATGTTTGTTCAAATTTTCCATGTAGTCACATTTGTGCTGAGGTCTGCTGTGGAAGAACATAAAATTTGCACAGTAGAAGTCTCTCAAACCTTAAAATCCCTAAAGAAAAGGATTCATAACCAGGGGACTTGGGTGCCTTCGCTACAGTTACTGTAACAATTCCAGCTACAATACCATTTCAGTTCAGCACTGAACATGTCATTTACTCTTAGGAAGCTCTCCAATGATGTCACTTAAAAGGTTCTAATCTGCTTCATTATGCACCAATCTACCCACCAAAATAGAAGAGCTCCAACCTTCAACTAAAGTCACATTCCCTCACTCTTTACATTTACAGAAATAGCCATACTCTACAAACCAATGTGGTACATATAAGATGTATAATGGGTGCTTTGGAATAACAGCTTCATGCCTATATTAACAGAACAAAATACAAATAAACAACTTCTGACCTGAAGAAAGGACCCTTTCCACCTCTGACCTATTTTGTGGTGTGTTATTTTGATAAATAAACTGTAGAAATAAAAACACTGATTTATAATTTAACGATTCTGTGACAATAAAAGAAAGTTTATTTCATAAAACTAGTGGAAAAGGGCAAGCCTCTCACAACATCCTGCAGACACTACTCTACATAATTATGGACATTTACAGGGTGAGCTTTATGTGGCAGTGATCGTGATTTTCCTTCTGGTTTTGCCACCATCAGCACAAAAGGAGCTTGCTCTCTGTTGATGCATAGCTTCTACCATACCAAGCATCATGAATAATACTGGCTGATACTTTCTTTCAGCAATGACAGCCATCAGTTTCTGCTTTTGACTTGTAGTGCTCATGTTGCTGTGAAGTTCAACTTTTGCAAGGGATATTTTCCAATACAAAAGACAGAGCAACAAAATATTGCTATGGGCCTCACTTTTCTCTAGCCAGCTGGATATAGGTCATTTCAAATGTAATTAAAACTTCTTAATTCAGCTTCTACCATTTTGAAGCATAAACTGAATTATACTTTAAGAAACCTTGCACCAAAAAACTCTCCTAGTGACTTGATGAGTGGAACAGCAGTAGCATTTCTGTGTTAAGAGAGGTTTCCACTTGTATAAAAAGTACTGCTGAGGGCTGCTGGCAATAAACTCTCTCTGTCTGTCTTTCTCAAGAGTCTGACAAGTCCTTGTTCAAAGAAGTCCTTGTTCTCGACTGGTCAGTCCTACTTTATGATAAGGAGTGACAGAATAGGTGAGATTGGAAGATACTTTTGTATATCACCTAGTACAACATCACTTCTAAAATCAAGGCCAACAGAGCAGGCTGCCTAGTTCCTTTTCCACAGATGGAAATACCACCTCTTCTATCTCTAGTAAACAAGCCACCAGGATTCCAGAACAAAGGAAGAAAGACTTTGGCAGCCTTTCTTTAAGTGTAAGTCTTCTTTATGAATCTGTAAAGTGGAAAAGTTATTGACTATGCTTTTCCATTCACAGTCTGCAGTAGATGAATACTTTGATGTCCACCCCAAATATAGAAAGCACTACTGATAACTGGAACTGTGTAAAAATCAATAAACCTCTTTATGCATAAGACATTGAGAGGTATAGGAGTCAAGTAGATAAAGCTGAGCACTCAGAGGGCTTTTGGTCAGTGTTCTGCTCCCAGTTCATATCAAGTTACTTGAAAACATGTGCTGCACTGTGAAGTGCTATGAGATCCGATGGATGCAACAGTCCTCAGTCCAATTCAGACACACACTAACTCACAGCAGGTCATGAAGTGTTTTTAAAACTACACTGCACCCCTTAAAAATGATGCATGTACCATTTTATAAACTGTGCTTATTATCAGATTATGCAACATTACATGCAGAGAAAATTACACTTCATTAGTTAATTCAGCATAAATGATGCAAAACTGCTCAGAAAGATAACTCCTAAACAATGCTACAGTTATAATCCAAAAAGCCAATACAGTCCACCTCAAATAAGTATCAAAATAAACCTGGAAAAAATCTGTTATAATCTGTTATAATGTCGATGTTTTTTCATATCCACTTTATTTGTTTATATCTTATTTATTCAGTTGCTTAGTCAAAGAGTCATTAAAGTGTGAAAGCACCAAAATTTAATGTTATATAAGAGAATCATAACTGACAGGTAACACCATAATGTGGCATCTGCTGATTAGAACTGACTTCTACGTGACTAGGCTATCTACTTTAAAAGAAAAAAGTTTGTAGACAACAACAAAGCACCATCAACTATAAGCACAGAAGTTACCATTACCAAGGTAAGCAGTTCAAGAAACTCATTTGATAATGAATGCATACATTTATAATGGTTGTACTAACTCTTCATCACACAATACTTGCTTTCTAAAAACAATTTGTAAAGAACCTTTACTCCTCACATTTTCAATAAACTATAGACAGATATCAGCTAAGCTATGTGCTAGGCCAGCAGCCATGGGAGGGACCTGCTGTGGTCCCTTAAGGTAGGCTAGCTAGAGATTGGCTAGCTGGAGATTTTTTTCCTTTAGTTCTTAGGCATTTCCTTGAGTACTATAAAAGCACAGCAACTTGTCTTGAAAAAAAGACTAAGAGATAGTATTATTGTATGTGGGTTTTCAAGAGACAGAGTAGTTAGAGTTTAAGTTAAATTAAGCAGCTTACAAAAATATGCAGTGAAAGTAATGAACAGTAACATGATCGTGTTTAGTGACCTGCAGAGTGCTTCTGTGTGAATTTCTCCTGTTTTCTTGTGAAAAGGGGTGAGATGGAAAACTACTTCCAACTTCTGTCTAGCCTTCCAGTTGTCCTGAAAATGCTTATGCACAGCCTAAAACTGTGGCTTACTGCAGTTGTGAAATTATTTGAGCTTTGCCTTCTGAGAAATGTAGCTGAGTGGCAAGCAGGCAGCTTCCCAAAGAGCCCTCTTTAATTGCAGAAGCTCAAATTAAAAAAATATATTTTTATAAAAAGTCCCTCACTGTCATTTCTTCTGACAGGCATGTCTAAATTGTGATACCAGTATCACCTTCGTGCTGATAGAGAACAGGAGGCCATAATAATGCATGCCTGGCAACAGAGCAGAGGATGAAATCTTTACCTGTACTATGTGTAACCTTTTAAGATAGATATGCCAGTTGTGAAAGAAGAAAACACAAGATGAGTTTCCAGGATTCTCTGATTGATTAACAATTGATCCTAATTGAAATCAAAGCAGAAAATTATTTTTTCTTCAGTTTATAAGTTTTATTTACAGAGTGCTGTCCTTTATTATACCATCTATTATGTACTAGCAATATTAAAGCACATCTTCTGATATCAAGTGGTTGGCAAATATGAGAAAAAAAGTAAGAAAAATTTGTAAAATAATCAGCCATAAAACTGTGAAAAAGAATCTCACAGCCTACCTGCACATTTGCTTTATAAATAGATTCTCTCTCTTTTTTTTTTTTTTTTTTGATTTGTGAGATTTCCAATGGTAAATGATGGGTAGCCTGGTTTTAGCCAGGAAATATTAGTGTTGACTGTACTTTTAATAGACAACTTTATCAAATTAAGGGAGTCAGCTGAGAAGCACATTATAATAACTCCAGGGTTCATCATACAAGTTTCTTATGCTAGAGAGCATTTTAATACCTACATTTAATAAATGCTCACTGTGGCTGGCAAAGAGGGGATATGGATCGTAAAGTTAATTTGAGACAGTTGGATACAATAAATCAGGATATGCTGGCTTAAGGATCTTAGCTAACTACTTGTTTAAAGCAGTGTGCCCAGAAATGGTTAGGTTCATTTATTGGAAAGTTTGAATACAAAATTTCTGGTGACTGAGGTTTGATCTTGAAATGAAGCTCATATTGTCCCTTTGCATAACCTTTCTTCAAGACCGGGGTTTGAAGCAAAATTTCTAAGGACTGTTACACAGTAGGAATGAAATGACTAGACTAGAAAGAAACAGAGGGAGCTAAATACCAGTCAAGACTTAGCAGATGAAGAATTTTCTCTCTTTTCTTATGGGAAAAAATATAAAATATGGGTGACATGAAGCTACTGTGATGATTTTAAAACAGGCTTTCTGTAAGGAATAATGAAAGCTCTTTCAGAAGAGCAGAGAACACGTTTAACAAAAGGACAGAAAAGAGGCTGTTTTGATTGGGATCTAGGGATTTAATGTATCTTTTGTAAAAATTTGATCTGCTATTACTATCCTTTGAGCAAGAGAGTTGATTGTACTTTAATATCGACACAAACAGTGTATCTGAATATCATGTGTTTCTGTAATTGATTGCTGACAGCATATTATTGAATTCTATAATTGCAGAGTTTCTCTGGATTATTGTTTATAAAAATAGTACAGTGTGAAGGAAAAGATTGAATGACAATATTTCAACCACAAGGACATCGTATGTTGAAGGCCAAATCATACCGATGCTCATTACTGTGAAGATATTCCTCACCACATTAAATACAATGCCTAGTGACAAGCAAACACAGGATTAAGTTATGCATAACTAATAGAACAACCAATGATAAAGTGCACTAAAAAAGAGTGCAAAAAAATTACGGAAAAAATGGCATTTCATTCGTGAAGTCCCACTCCATGTAACCGTGTGGGATTTGGCTACCCATACACTGAGTGGTGAGACAGCACTTGGCCTTCCTTCAGGTCATAAGAAGACTATGTCTTTATAATCACATAAGCATTAGCGTTCTTTTTCTTTAGAAAAGCACAAGCAAAAACAACACCCATTTTTTGTCTATTCTTGTAAAAATCTGTGCTGTTTCCCAGGGCACTACAATAAAGCTCTATTGATAAATCAATTAACAGCATTTTCAGGTCAGATTCAGTAAGTCAATGGGAGTTTTGTCTGAGTAAGAAGTGCAAGATCAAGCTGCTCATTAACTTATCTATGTTAGCATCCCACATGTTTGAAGATCCAAATCAATACCTGGTTCTGCCACAACAGATAAATGCCAGTTATAACTGGAAAATAAACAAAGCTGAACTCAACGTAAGAGCTAGAATAGCATGCTGACATTAAGCATAGTGGGTTGCTGTATCCCACAATGACAGAAAAACTCCCCCATTTTGTATCTGATAAACAAATTAAATGGTCTCAACATATTGTCTGCACAACAAATCCATTCAGGCTTTATCACAACAGAGCTGAATTTACAAAACAGTTCAACACCTCCCTGTCTATAAAGCTTTAATTTTAATACTCTTAGGTCACACAGATAGAATAAACAAGAAACATTGCTACTCTTCCCACTGTGGGTATGAATTCAAGCCCTCTTGAACACTGGTGAAGTTCACTGGGTGAACAGACTCCACCAGACAAAGTGACCAAAACAGCTCAGCCAGGAAGCACTATCAGTGCTGTCAATCGCTTCAAGAAATGTGATTGCCAGCTTAACTTTTAGCGCTTCTTTAGGATTCGGGTCCTGCAGTAAATTCACACTCACCTATGCATACAGACAAAGCTCTACATCATACCCTATGTGTTGAGGAAAATAACAGCTAAATTATGTTAAACTGAACATCCTAAGAAATAAGACACTTTGTGACCGATTCTTCAAGGACTATCCTGTGCCTTTGTACGGTGGCTGTGATATATTAGATGCAAATATGTCCAGAGGATGTGACATTACAGCTCTCAGTCTCTCTTTACCTCAGATGAAAGCTTCTGGATCTAGCAGTCCGTATTTTAGTCCTTCATGTTGGCCAAGATAGAGATCTTTAGACATGCACGGTATGGAGAAAGGTCATAAAGGTCCTTTCGTGTGTGTGTGTTTCTAGCTGTGCAGCTCCAGAAAATGGCATAGAGGTTTACCTTGGATAACCCCTTGTGAAGATCATGAAGAACTCGAACAATGTGGAACATCCAATACTCTTTTTGTTGCCATGACTTGGTTGTTCATGAAGAACAGTAACAGCTTGTCTCATGATTCTATGATTTTTCAGACTTTCTGTTGTACTTTCTCCATGACTTTGGCCTGGGACTGCGAGACTTGTTATAATATAACAGATAGCACAGTTTTCTGTATTAAAAGTTATATTTTGAAAGGAATCCTCAGGTAATCAAATTTTCCAACAAGGAAAAAACAGATCCCATCTGCCTACTGAAGGCACTGTGTATTTCGCTGTGTATTGGATTTCATGGTGCTTCTAAGAACCGTCTGGGGGATTGCCTAATCTAACCTACCTATGTATTTTCTAAGAAGGCCTCTTGGTTTTAGGATTTTCAGTTACTGATACTTCCATTCCAGTTCAACAACCAATTTTCAGGAAAAGAATTTAGTTCCTAAATCACAGTGTTTCTGGGATTAATTCTAAAATATCTCACTTAACTTTTGCTATAATGGAAACTATTGACATCCTTGATACTATTTCACAAAACGTGATTATGACAAGATGACTATTACACCTATTAATGACTATTACAGTGAAACCCCACAGTTCTGGTATGAAATCAAAAAAGTAGTAGAGTAGCTAGAAATTGAACAGGCTTCAGATTTTCTCAGTTTATCTTACTGAGTAACTCAGGATAGGCCTTGCTGTATTTCTTGTGCTTGTCACCCTATATACTTTTCTTTTATGATGAAATTATTTACTGGGAAGTACCCAAAGCACTAGTTGTTACATACCTATTCAAAAAAAAAAATATATATATATACACAGTTTGAGAGAAAAAGAAAAAAAACCAGGCTTTGCGCTTTGCTGCAGCCTTAAAAATGCCAGGCATTAGTGGTCCAAGCTGAGGGTATAAATGCAGAATCAGGAAATACCCTGAGTAACACACCTCACAGAAATTTTCTCTGAGCTACTCCTTCTGTTTACAGCAAATAGACTCCAGCTCATGTTTTGGTTAATTTCAATTACAGCACACTGAAAGCCTCAAACAGGTCCTTCCATTAACAGCTTATTGCACAGTATTTTATTACCCGCTATCAGGTGGGTGCTCCCAAGAGGGCAAAACAAAGGCTGATTTTTTTTTTTTTTTTTAATTTTAATACCTTACTTTTAACTCTACTACTTTTAGATATTAATGTCACCTTTCTGATAGCACCTTTGAAAGATTTGTAGACTCATCTTCCCAACACACTTAATTGTTTCTTAGAAAATTTATTACATAGTTGTTAACTTTCAATATGTTTCTAGTAGTCAGTTGGAATTTAATTATAGCAACTATCCAAATAAATCTGACTCTGTAGATTAAATTAACAGCTACTCTCAAGTAAATAACACTTGAATATTCTATCCTTTTCTCATTCACTAACAACCTTGCAAAACACACTATTTCCTAGCTGTTTGGTCTTATTATATACTGCTCTAGCATTCATTTATTTTATCAGAACCCTAGAGTTGTGCAGGTTAGAGAAGACCTCAAGAGGTCTCTAGTCCAACCTCCTGCTCAAGGCAGGCCCAGAAATGATGAAGTCAGATCCGGTTGGGGGAGACGTACAATCACCCTCCCCTTTTTAAATCACAAAGCATGGAGCCTTGGTGTGGGTCAGGAATGGGGTGATTAACTGCTGACTGTAGTGAGCATTGTGCCTTTAAGCAGACTGGGTGTTCTAATTCTGACCACCGTGGACTAAGGAAGCTGGTGTTATAGAATGATCATTTGGGGTTAACGTATGATATTTGGAACATCTGAAACCTGTTATTTTTCCTAGCTGAGGTTTATCCTGAAGCTTCATAAACTTTCCATTTTAAATTACAGAGCTTCCTTTTTTTAACTATAAAAAAACTTTTATCTTAAAATGATGTGCGCCTTTTATTCATTCCCAAGTATTTGCTTTAATTAGGTTTTAAAAACCCTGCAGAAAACAGCACTGTTCTTAATTTTCGCTGTGAGAGTTTGTTCTGCATTCTGCTAGCAGCAGTTCCTAATACCCCTGCTGAACCTCAGCCAAACAGAGCATTTAAGGCAAAGCAAGATGGCGTGAATTCAAAAAAGATGACTTGTTTTTGTGAAAACATTGGTCCAGTTTCATGGCATTATCCAAAATCCATTGATTTAATAGAAGAAAAGAGCTTTCATCTTTCTCTATAGACATGCGGCATGTGGCATTCTTGGAGTGTCAATATTTTCTTGGTTTTTCCATGCATCATTAAAGATTCAAAGTTCAGAAGTCTTGAGCATCTCCAACACAGCAACAAAAACCCTTGGGACCTATCCCTTGGCAAATCAGGAAGAAGAAAAGGAAAAAAGGGGGTTGGGGGATTTATCCTTGGTTATAGTGAAAACAAGAAAACTAAGATTCAAACACAGATTAAAAGGCTAAAGTAACAGACAATTGAGGAAGCTGAAGTTCACAGCAAGCACTATCCCAAGTTAAAATCCAAGGTGCCTTTTTTCTTTGGCATTTCAAATCAAGGTAGTTAACTTAGCTTAGCCAGTCTGAGCTAATACACACTACAGCAGTTTTTGCCAGAGCAGAATAATTTTCCATCTGAGCAATCCAAATAGTTTTGGCCCTTTTCTGGTGTGGCATCATACAAATAAGAACTGAGATGGAAGAAAAACTATGGGTGGAGCTAAAATTTTAATACTTCCTTCCTTACTGCACATTTATGTCACAATAACATTGCTGTTCCTTCTGGGAATAGTATAGAAAAAGATGGCAACACAGCAAGGCCTGTTGGTTCTTGCCTTTCTCCCACTCAATCCATCTGAAACTTCATAGGCTTCAAAACAGACTGGGGACAGGGGTCATCTGTGCTCACACACATGGAGGAGTGAGTAGTTGCTTTCGTTGGGTTATAGTCTTTGGCCCTCAAAAAGAGAACAAGGGAACCAAAACACCTTAATTTAAGGATCAACTTAACATAAGGGTCACAGAGTAATTGTGTTTCCCTTGTAATACACTAAAAAAACAAAGGTGCTTACAATATAGATTCTTGCATTTTAGGTTGCCCTATATTCAACAGCATGTAGGTATTCTGCATTAGGCTCTTTTTCAGTTAGTCTTTGTTCCTGTTTGTGCTCTTAGATGTCAGTTCTGCACAAGAATAATGATGCTAATAAACCTCAGAGATGTATAGTTGCACAGTGACATTTAAGAATTCTGGAAAAGGGAATCATTATTAATTAATATGGCCTCTAGTCCTAATTTAGTCTCAGAACAATAGACTCTGGTTTCCTACCTAAAAAGAGCTAATGTAGTCCTTAGATGATCTGACTTAGCGTAGACTTGTAACTGAGGGTAAGAAACATCCAAGTAAATTACACATTCTGAAAATGCCAATCTTTATTTATTTATTTTTATTTTGCTGAGCTGGTGACGTCAGGACTGAGCATGCTCTCACTTTCACTACTGCAAAGCCCCAGTTTGCACTAGCCTAAGATGCACTGAAAGACATACTGAATTTTAAACAAACTACTCTCCTTAGCATGTCAGTGTGGAACTACAGACATACGTAACACTTACTATATACTTAAGTATCTTGCTAATATGAGACCTAAAATAAAGCTGCATGCCACTAAGGTCATTGTAGAATTTTAAACAGATGAGTTGCAAAGTCAAGCCTGGTTACCTTTTCTATTATGTGAATATATGTTTCTCTGGCAGTGTGCAGAGACCTGAAACTAAATGTCATTCTGATAATGCTATTTGTAATGGGTCTTTTACAAACTGGTGCAGTACCTCACTTTTGTTAACATGGAAAATACAGATTAGTAAGAGTTTTGCCTGTGACCAGTACCTTCTGACTAAATTAATTCATGTCAACTGTGCAAAGCTTGAGAAAATCATTGAAAGAATATTACCATCATGTTTTCTTTTGTGGTCTTTTTTCTTCTCAAAACGTAGGGCAGCCCTGAGTTGCACAACAGAAGGAAAACAAAGAGGAGATGCTGACAACAGAGTAAAAAGAGGATGAGAGAAGAGTACTTTGGTTTTGTTCTATGTCTCTGAGCATTTTCAACATAAGATTCTCAGCTGCAGAAATTTATTTTTTCCTCCTTATTATCTAAATAAATTTGGATCAACCTTCAAAATACTCTTTCAGGTCTTTCTTTTCTACCAATCTTTCCTGTCAAGAAAATGAAACCAGAGTCAGGTATGTACTACAAAAAGAATTCACAATTTTTTGCATTAAAAATGTGATGGTTTAGTGGCATTACAACCTCTTTCACTTTCTCCTTGCAAACATTTGTAACACTAAAACTATGTTCACAAGAACATTTACAGAAAGGAGCAGGACTGGGAATGCTCAAGTCATAGAAGTGCCATCGGTTCAGCAGGTACACAATCAGGAAAAAGGGAACCATGCTACATGACTTAAGTGATGAGGTACAGCATAAACTATTTTTAGCAGCTGTCATCACAAAGAATTCACAAGTGATTTACAGGCTGAAACAATTGCAAAAAAAGAAATCAATTGTCAAAGAAGTTCAAGTAATTGATTGTAAAACCTGCTCTCATAAACTTCATGGTTGAAGCCACTGCTTGAAGCCATTGACTGCTGCAGCCATTTGTGCAGCTACAACTGAAGCTTGAAAATAAAGGGGTGAAATGTCATTTGCAGAGTCCTTTGGCTGGATGCTGAACAACTAGAAATTATCATAGCCCCAGTAACTTTAGGGAACTCACAAACTCATCTTGGCTTTCATAGAACCATGTGATTCGGACCAGCTAATCACCTGGTTGTTGCAGTGGTTAATTCACTGCCAAATTTTGTTGTGCTTTTATGAATAATACATAAGTACTTTGAGTTGCAAGTAGGCACTATGTGTTACACTGAAATAAACAGAAATAATAAAAGGAATTTGGCACTTGTTCTTTTAGTACCAAGTACTATATAATTATAAGTCACCAGGAAATTCTAAGAGAAGCAATTTGGAACAAATGTTGCTTATGTTTAATATTTCGACTGCCGGGTCAATAGAAAGAGTTACAGGAGTCATTTATGCTGGCCTAATTGAAGCCTACGAAAAATATATTTATACTCAGTGGTGCTCCCCTTTTTCATCTAATGGGCTTACTGATCTATAGATACACTATTTGATCAGTGCATCTGGCCCCAGAGGCTTCACAGTTTGAAAACCACAAGCTACTAATAAGCACCCTATTGCCTGTTTGTTATACAGATCAGTGCTGGCAGGCACCCAAAACTCTAGCCTTTGAAACTTGGAGATTTTTTAACTTGCTCAGCCTATTGTGTGGCAAGAAAGACAATAAACTATGAACCTCATAAATGCTGAGCAATTAAACAGAAGTTAGTAATATGGATGTGGTAATAGAGACTGCTTACCTCAACCCAGTAGATGTCTCATTTCTTCTTTGTGTCATCTCTCTAAAAGCCGAACAGCCGACCATAAGCAGTTTGCATACACACTAATGGTTGAGATTTCCTTGTAAATAAGATGGTGGTGCCTACTAAGGGAAATCCATCATCCAAGCAGCAATATGAATGTGCTTTCATGTTCAGCAACAAAAGCATCCACGCATGTCCACAGGCCCCTACTTTTTAGCACAAGGAGGCAATTTCTGTGGCAGATGGAAGTTCAGCTCTGTGATCTGAACACCTCTTTACTTCTCTAGAGAAAAAGCAATTTACTTTTGGAAACACATTTTCAGAAGAAAAGTTTTCCTTTAAAATGGAAGAGCGTAACACCAGCTTGGTTAATGACCAGTTCCAAGTCTGTATTTTGAAACAAGCTGTATTCCACTTTTGTCTGTAGCATGTTCCTATGTTCTCTAAACCAGGTGACTTTGGTAGCATGTGGAATACAACCAGACTTCAGTACTTAGGTCCCCTGGCCTGGGGAAGAACCTGAAGAAGGACAAGTACCTGTGAAATTAAGGAGTCAGGAACAGCCATGCGAGTTTGGAAAAAAAATATATTGTTTCTGAGTGCATGTAAAAATATGAACAATCAAAAGAAGATTGTTTTGGAAGAAGAAAAACTGATGCACAAAAGAGAGGACTTGAAAGGCACGATTTTTGCCCTTCATTTGCACAACATCATACATATGTGCATCACATAAGACACTTTCAGTAATGTTCATAGCACCTGGATATACCTGATGTCTGTTCAAGAACTAATCAGAGAAGAATCAGATCTAAACTCCAGGAAAAAAAAAAGGAAAAGGGGAAAAAAAGGAAAAAAGGAGGGTGGGAGAGGCGCTTCATGACTAGTCATTGCCCCAGCACACAGGGCTGAACTGTTTAGTTCTACGTGAGTCAAATCTGCCTTAGTCCAAGCCATTGCACAGTCTAGTGAAGAAGCAATGCAAAAAATTATCCACAGATACTCCAGAAACTGTAAGGCTGCTTTGAGAAAAGCACTCATGGGAAAAGTTAACTCATCCTTCATACTTCCTAAGATTCCAAACTTGGCAATAATTGTATCCCATAAAGTTAATTCAACATATGTATTTTGGATGAACTACTATAGGAGACAAAAAGGTATGAAGAATTTCCTAACGTCCTTCTAAATATAATTCATACTTGCAAAAAAGGAAGTGAAAGAATGAAATACACAGGAGGGAAGTCTCCCATACCTAACAGCTCCATTTCTAAACGTTGAAGTGAGTAGTTCTCAGCTGAATATTGGCTCACATGCTTCTCTGTGTATCTAAGAATGTTTGCTGTTCTGGAAATATCTTGGAGGGATAAGGAAGATGTGCTATTTTCTAGCATTACTATTTTAAACAACAACATATTCACAGATGAACATTCTGCTTTCTCCAGACAGGACTAATACAATGAGCTCTTTGCAAAAAAGTAATTATTCTTCACTCAGTCCAAGTCTTTTATTGCTGCTGAACAACTGCATTTGCAAAGTACAAAGGCAAACTAGATTCTTAGTCATAGCCACAGGAACTACTAGGTTGATTTTTCTAACTACATCATTAACGTACTTGCAGCATCTGTTTATGAAGTGTAGCTAAGGAAGAGACAGCTACCACAAGAGACATTTAATAAAAATATTTGTTCTACCATGTGTTCTTATGTCTTTGTATACGGCATACGTGGCTAACTGTACATAGCAAACCTGTCATTCTAGGATGAGTGGCCGTTTTGTTTCAATAATGTCACTCTCTGGGGAGGTAAGGGGCACAAACATTAGGTCACTGGTATTTTCTGCTGACATAAACTCAAAATCCCATTAGCTGCCAAGTTAAAATGAGTTGATCATTTATATACATCCCCAAAGTACGTATCATCTGGAGAGCTCTTGGACTGGAAGGATGATCATGTCTGTGTGCCTTGGCAGAATAGCAGCTTATCACATAAATTTACAGCTCCACAGAGATAATTTCACCATTTTGTTTCAAATGCTTACCCAGAGAGGCCCCTGCAGGGATGGGGAGGGTGGTGCACATCCAGGATCACTCCATTTCCAGTGTCTCAGTTAGCAAAGCCAACAGTGCCATTTATAGAGGAGATTTTAGAGTTATATGGAAAGAACTGGACAGAAGCTATCCAACAACGAGTAGCTAAGAAACCATTGTAGTTAGTACTAATCTTGGTTGGATCCAAACCTGAAACATAGAGGGGAAAATCAAGCTATTCAGTACTGATCGCCAAAGACCTCATACCCTTCCAGAAGTATGTGAGATTGAATATTGCTTGATGTTTTCTTTACTGTACTAGCGTCCTTGCTGGAGTCTTACTTTTATAAAACTAAATTATCTGTACAGCTTTCATATCTCACAAGAAATGATCTATCCATAATGGTAATTGCTTGAATTTTACAATGCTAGCAGTCCGGACACAAGAGAAAAACAAGTAATCCCCTTCCTTATTTGAAAGCCAGAAGCACATAATGTTTATTAATAAAGAGCATGGTTTACATAGGTTTTACTATTATTGACCATAAAACGATATATACTATAAGCAAGGGTGAAATTTCTAACTAATTAGCCAGTGAAGATCATATTTAATGGAACATATAAACTTAGGTTCTTTATAAACCTTTAGGGTCTTGTTCATTAAGTGCATACATATACAGCCTTTCTGCTGAAACAGGATTTTGACACATAATGCAAGGTTAAATAACCCACCTTGAGATTCACAAAATAAAACAGCTTACATATTCCAGTTCTTTTAGCTTGTAAGAAAGGAATTAAGTGAAATATGATGCACCTTCCTCAGCCAGAGAACTCTAAAATACATCCAGGAAAAAATCTGTAATTACTCAAACACTTCAAAATGAAGTCAGCAGGAGAACAGTAATGTTTGCAATGTATGTTTTTATCTCCATGTCCTGATTTAGAATATAGCTAGATAACTCTTCTAACAAAAGCTTCCACACTTCTTTTTCCCAGATCACTTATTGCCACTGTGCACACTGACAGTCTTGCTATATTGATGATCTAAGGATCTGGATTTTACTTTGGAGTCCTCCTCTCAGCAAAACACTTCCGCACATATGTAAGCATCATTGACATCAGTGACCATATTTATAAGTGCTTTGTTAAAGTAAAATCCCGTTACTCTCTTATTGGCTCAGTAAATAGGAACAGAATTGAATCCATTGCATGGAGCGTTACTAGTTGTTGGAAGATAGAGAATGGCTAAACCAGTAGCACTGGGCTCCAGTCCTTGTTCAGTCAAATCTTCTAGTGAATTTAATTAAACCTAAGACTATCACTTAATTGTGTGAGCGTTTGCCTGCTTTAGTCCAAATCCTACATCTGACTCAATCCCTGATCCCAAACCAAAATGCCCTTGAGAACTTTCCTACCAACTCAGATCCTCAGGACCAGTAGAAGTGGTGCTACCTGTATTGAAACCTAGTTTGCATTAGCTGTAGCCGTGACTTCAGTAGCATTTCAGTTGCAGAATGTTTAGGATTTGGTCCTTTTCTCAATTTGTTTCCAATTTTATCCTTTAAAATACCTGCAACTGCAGGGCTATAGGTATCATAATCATAGTTAAGGTGCTGTAACCACTACTCTAAGGAATGTGTTACTATTGCAAGATAACAAAACTAATATGTCACAACAGAGACACTGTAATACTCCTATAATTTTGGATTCTGAATTTGCTTTGTTTTAATGTCAGAATACAGGTCTAGATTCTGGTTTTAACAAACCTAACAATTGCATTTATGTTACCTTTTGGAATCTCTCCCATCTAGACTGAAATCCTTAAAATTTGTTTTCCCCACTTGTTTAGGTTGATGCTGCCCTCTACTGAATGTCACGGATAATGACATCCACTTCATAGGAATTTCAAGACACTCAAGAGAGGCAATTAGTTTATATAGCAATTGCCAAATAAGAAAAAAAGAATCTTTTCTTTTTAATCTCACGTAGCTCTTCAACTTTGATCTGCTTTTATTAGAAAGAAGTTGGGTACGATGCTACCTTTATTTCAAGGCCATCAAGGATAAATCTTACTCTACTTGTATCACCTCATATTTTGTTATCTTTCTGCCCCCCTCTTCTGCAGCACTCATTATCTACTTGTTGCACTTCTAGAGAAGCCTCCTCATGCTTTGTCCCATGTGGCCCTTCACATACAACAGGAGGTAACTGTAAAACTATTTCACTGTTCTCTTCCACATCACTTTGTATTCTCTGCTGTAATGTCTATGAGTGTTCAACACTTTATCATGCTTTCCTGCCCATACACTACTGTTTCCACACTGACTACATGCCTTTTAGGCAGGGACTCTAGGACTCTCCTTTTTTTCTGATTGTAGTCAGCAGCTAGTACAGTAGAATCTTAGCTAGAGCTTCTCTGTTTTCATGATGCAATTATTAAGCTTGTCTCAGAAAGAAATTAAGCCAATCATTGATGAATATTTTTGACAATTAAATCACTATGGGCACATTAGTGAATCTTGTGCTGTGGATTATGAGCCCACCTGGGTAGGCTTATTGATTCCACATGTGACTAATTTACATCCATCTCCACTAGAGTTTGCAATCTGGTACTAAATATGTTCAAATATTTGATAAAAGCAAATTGCTAATGAATATGTGAAATAAAAGAGTGAAAAAGAAGAAACGGGACCATAGCATTCCCTTGTTTAAAAAATTAAAATTAAAAAAAAATTGTAAGGCGGTTTGATGGAAATGCACTCTTATTTGAGGGAACTACAGCAGAAGAATGAATCTAGTTTCTGGTTGGAAATGTCAACTTTTGAAACAACCAGAACTTGAGTTTCTCTTTCCCTTAGAGCAAAAAATCAAACTGTAGCAGTCTAAGCATAAGCCTGAATCCAAACTTGAGTCTCCCACTCTCAAAAACAGTGGAGACTTCCTCCAGGCCCCCATACTTGACTTCTATTCCTTTTTTAGTGGTCTTGCTGACTGTTCAAAGCAGATCACTACATTTTTAGAAGTCTAAAAATGTCTGCATCTTTCTTCACTAAGATGGTATTATGTGAAGGTTTGATTTCTTGATGTATTTAACTTTCAGATGAGAACAGTACAAAAAGTCAGTTTCAGTTCTCATGGTGGTGTACAAACTTTTCTTCTGGTTTTGTTTCACATCTATGTTCACACCCTCCAAGGTTTGCTTTGAATTTCACATTCAAATAAACTGATAATCTGCCAAAACCACCAAGTTGTTTTTTTTTTTTTATGTCCTGGGCCTTATTAGCATGGAAGCTATTCATGAAGCACACAAAGGTTTTCTTTGGTAGGCTCAGCCTCACCAGTCCCACGCAATCCCGATGCTTACTAATTTATTTGGAGCAAACAGCTCCTTCCTAGAGAGCACTTGAAAGAGCAGGCCTCTAGACTGACAGAATTAGAAGATTATTAGATTATATTTTTAGAACAGCAAAAATACAGTTAAGTGCAGATCAAATGACCAAATGCCTACCCAGACCAGTCAGAACTCATATCTGCATCAAGACCAGTTAATTCAAACCTACTGATAATCAAAGAAAAAAAAAAGCAAAAAAAAAAAAAAAAGCAATGTAAAGCTATGAAACATGTTGTTTAAATAAACTAATTACAATCATCTGGAAATAAGCTGCTGTGCCAACAAGATACTAATATCTTCTACTACACAGCCAAGATTATCTTTGAAGTTGGGCATCATGGGCAGTACTGAACAAACATTTTTTTAGACCAATATGAAGACCCAAATATTACCACAGTCCCTCAAAGGACACTCCTCTGTGTACATCTGAAACAGGGCTGGAAGAGTTGGGCAAGCAAATGCTCCAAATGTAGTTTCATTGTTAAGGAATCCAACTGCAGAGCAAGCAGGGCAGCTTTAGTGGTGCATCTAGCACTTACATCTGGCACTGGATTCCCCAGCATCTTCTGGCACCACCGTGCAAAGTTAAAGTGGAGGCAAGTAGTCAGTTGAAGTAGACAAAGAAAATACTTAAATTACCCCAGAACTTATCCTGCCTCTTGAAAAGAAAATTGCTACAGTGGCTAGCCCTTAGCACTCCAGTGAACACAAATGGTTCCTCAGGGTGTTATCATATTTTTCATCTAGACAACTAAAGCCAACATTTTCAAGTGTGAAATTTGGTAACTAAGCATCTGCTTAAGCGTCCAAAGAAGTAAGTCTAGTTTGAGAATTGTTGTCATGCTAACTCACAAAGCCAGTTGAAGTCACCAGAAGCTCAGTACTTCCAGCAACCAAGTTTCAGAGACTTTAAAGACTTATTTTTTTCCTTGTCCAAGAATGTTTTGAGAGCTGTAAATACCTCATCGTGTTTAAAAAGATTTGGGATTCTTTTTAGGTTAAGGGATATTTCAAAGGACTTTCCTATGTCACAAAGAAGGGAAAACACAATAAGTCCAAGGAGAAGACATGTAAACCTATCCAAATCATGACGATTACATGAGAAACAGGATGGAAAAGTTCTTGCTGCTAAGAAACAAAAACCTTGGGCTTGGGAAAACTGAAATTCTGAGCAGGACACCAAATTCTTCTCCTCTCCTCTGCACACCAACACTTTAGCAAGTCATTTAGTCTTTGTCTCAGTTTTCTAGCTCATTTACAGGTAATCTTTTTTTCTGGGGTCTGGTGTGAATTAATGGTGCATGCACAGCTTAAGGAAGACATAAAGCACCAGGGAATACTGAATTGCCTACATCTAAAATTAAAAGACCATGAATCAGGCCACCCAAATCAAGATATTCATAAAAACAAAAATTCTGGCTTTCCTTTTATTGATCTCTTCTTTTGAGTGTTCTCTATGCACTTAAGATTAATTTTGTTTACCTTGAGAACTAGACTCTTCTTTTAAAGAAAAATAAGATTCTCTTGCGAGCCTGTGGGTAAAGGTAAAAGGGAAAAGCCCTGTTACAAAACAAACAAAAAACCCAGATGCTCTTATTTTACTAATATGAAATATCATCACATTGAATGTTTTAATGGCCCCTGTTTGACCCACACCACACAATCAATTCTTGAACAATGTAGTCAAATAGGCCAGCACTTCTATTCTGCATTATTTTTAAAATGAAATATCACTTCTAATTTTGTTTTACTTTTCTAATTATTATTTTGAGATGAGGCATTATCTGCTTCCTTCAGCATACAAATTCATCATAAGATATATATATATATAGTGCTAATTCATGTAACACTTGAAGCCCATTCCAGTGCTAACAGGCATTAAAATCAAACCGTGCTGAGCTGCTTGTGGTAGGTTTATTACACTGAGTACAAAAATGAAAATAAAGGAGGAATGATCACAATCGCTTTGATGCTAACAACAGAATTGTCCATATGCAAATAGTTAACCATCTGTGGCCAGAAAAACTTTAAAATCCTATTCATTGAAATAACATAAAAAGAGACTAGTTAGCAAAAAAGATGGGGTAGAGATCTGAAAAATAAGATGTTTATTCAGCTATATGATATGAAAAATAAATGAGGGTAACATTGCTTTCTCCACTTCTATATCCATGGAGTTAAATGTGGGACCACACAGATCGCCATAATAAAAGCCACCTGATACCTGGCCTAAGGCACCAATATTAATATTTTAAATATCCTTGCCCAATCAGTAATTTTCTAATAAAAACAGTACACCACTGGAAGTCAAACAGGCTGACCCATCAGTCTGAATATGTGGATGTGCCTGCTATTTTGCACATTCTGGTATAGCTTGTCTTTACAAAGAAGACAGACTCAGGTCAGGATCCCTGTTTATTTCTTTTATGCCACCTGTTAGAAGTCTCAGTAGGACTGAGAGAGATCATTGTTAAAATACAAGACTGTTTTGCAAGCTACCTACAGTATTTGATGCCCAGTTTCTATTCATTTCAGTGAGACTTGAGAGGCCAAATACTACTTTAAGTAGCATTGCAAACCTCAGCCCCAGTCTCTAGCCTCATTTTGGGCTCATCTGAAACTTCCGTTGTCTCCAAAGGGAGCTTGACTGGGATTTATAATTAACCCTACTATTTGGGTAAAATTACACTGACAATATCTCAGCTATTCCCCATAGCTGCTCAAGTCTGTCAAATCATCTCTTTAATCTGATGGTAAATTATTTAACCATCACACCAGAACCAGCATATCATAGGGGCTTCAAAAACTTCTATTTATGTTCTGAATATGTCCATGGCAGCTGTTAAGAGTGTGAATAATGATTTCCATGGAGACCTTCATTGCATTCCTGTACTAAGCAAAGACTGGAAGAACTCAGACGGGGTGATTTACACATCTCTCAGCCTTAAGAGCTATCACAATCATCATCAGTTGAATTGCTTCACCAGGGAAAGTCATGATCTTAAAAGTACCTTAACCTTAAAAGTAAGGAACTACACTAACCATGTCAAAAGAAGTCAGGGCTAAGTAACCACACTGGTACACTACAGCGACCAGGATTTTCCATTAAGAGCAACATTGGTCAGCGTTTTCAAAGTATGTATTCGTCCAACTTATTCGTGTATCATAAAAAAATTACTTTGCTTAATGTTATATTTTATTTGTTACATGAAAACCCAATACGTTTTGTCCAAAAGTGTTCTTTCACAGCTAATAGAACTGAAAAGTAGTTTTTAAATAAATTTGAAATACACTTTAAAATACTACTGTAATTAATATATGAGTAATAAGCTTTAAAGTAATAAAAACATGAAAACTGCAAAATTTCAACAAGCATTATCTAGAAGGTGTGAAGTCAGCTTTATACTTAAAATATGTACATGTTGACCATTTTGTTTCACTTTTTGGAATATGCTCTGATGAATAGAGAGATCAAGGAAAAAAGTGAGTAATCTTGAGCAGCTTTAGTATTCACTGATTTGATTAATGGTCTGTTTGACACTTCACAGGAGCTCCCCAATGGAAACAATACACATTCAACCTACATAACATCCATCTGATGGCAGAGGATTTTGCAACAATAACTGGTTTCTGGGAGCTACATGTTGCTCCTTTTTACAGTTGACAGAGGTAGAGGTTAAACAAGCTGACAAAAGGTACAAACACTGACTTCACATGAACTAAAGGCGAAGCTGTAGCACTACAGAGGGCAAAAATAAAAAAAAACAACAGACTTGGCACTGGCTGTACCATAGCCAAGATTTCCTCAAATTTATGCATTAATCTCATGATCATCTTTGTTCTTATTGCCATACAGACTTAGATCCAAAAACAAGCAGTGAAAACATAATGCATGCTCTCTATTCTTTTCCTCTTCTCATGTGAAATTAACTTTACAAAGTCAAAAAAACAAAGCCTCCTGAGGCCCTAAAAGCTAATCCCCATTCCACCAGTGCCTGTCAGTTCTTCTTTCTATCTCTTTGTTTTATGAAGGTGAACTAGCAATAGGAGTCAATAGGAACTTACCACTTCCTTTCATGGAAGCAAACTTCTGTCTCCAGTCTCTTTATTGCCTGTCAGCTTTTGAAAGAGGTGTCACTAGGGGCAGGAATATTTAGAAGAAGAAGAAAAAAAAGCAGATCTCTAAACTCAGCTTTAAAAGTGTCCTTTATTTAAGAGTTTTCCTGAGGTGCTTATGGCTGCTTACATTTCTCACTTGGCTGCTTCATACTGCCATATTTCCTTCAGAAGGAATCTCTGATTAACTTAATTCCTAGAAACATTTCCTATTTGAAACAGTCATATTTTGCAGCTGCAATGAAGTCCTCCAGGGCACTTACTGGAGACCATAATGGCACATTTTGGCAGTAAGCAACAGACTAGCCATCAAGAACATTCAACACCCACCCTGTCATCATGACAGGTGTCTCCCATTCATTAGCTTTACCCAGTAACAAGCTGATATTAGCACCTGTTATCACAAAATGGATTTTAATAGAAATGGGGCCAAGCTGAATGCATCTGGGTAAGTTCAGCTTTGAGGGTTGGTTGAGTCCATCATAAACACATGGAGGTTTTATTAAAAAATCTTTGTGCACAGATACTGAGGGTTTAGTAGTTTTGACATTGGATTTCAGTAAACAAGCTATTAGAATGACCATCCCAAAGCACTTTTCATTCTTCATAGACATTGGAGAGCTGAACAAGAAAGCCTTAAAACTGGAGGTAGCTGACATTCTGAATCTTTAAAAGCAGCCAGCTCTAACATCCAGGACTTGGGATACGTACTTCCAGGTTGAGTTCTGTTTTGAAGGAATTTTACTAATTTCTATACAGTGCTTTTAATAGACTCAGTAATTACAGCAGAACTGCCAACATTCTATAATGTCTTAATTAGAAAGGAACATTCCCCCCAACAGTCTCTTCTGTTACAATATTGGGTAAATGTAATAGCAGTAAAGTATTGTAGGAAGAGTTATGTTCATCTGAAACTGCGTAATTTCCTCTGTATGAACGTTTCTACCTTTCTTTTTACTACTCATATAGAGAAACATCACACCTACACTCACAGTGAGTTAAGGAAGGATTTGTTTTCAATGAATTGATTTAAACACGGGAGACTTCACTACAAATTCTAGAGGGTTGAGCTGATTCATTAATTGGGAAAATTCTCTTGCCTGCAGGAACATTTGTAAAAAAGGAAACCTGAAACCACTATTCATACTTTTTTTTTTAATAAAAATTGAATGGGATTAAACTCAGACTTTTGCAGTTTGTCCACCTTGTTCCCAAAGTAATGACACCCTGGCTCCTAAGACATTTGGGAAAAAATCTTCCAATGAGTACGTGGATGAGGAATATCATCAGAGGCTGACAATCTCTAAAAAACAAACAAAAAAAACCCCACACACACACCAAAAAACAAGGTAATCTTTCACTTTAATAGCTTTCCTTCCTACTCAATATGAATTCTGCCATCACAGTATTTATTTTCAGAGTGAATCTGACATCCTTATATAGGCTGTCTCAAAAAGCAACCGTGAGTGCACCTGGACCAGAGAAGAGGACAAAGGAGGAACAGAATTTATTTTGCTCTTTTATTACACGGAACATGAAATTCCTTTTTTTATGAACTGTAATGTGACTGACATTGGGTAAATTCTGAATTATTTACCAATAACAGACCAACCTCCCCAAAGCAGGACTTTTGAAACATTCATTGCTGAAGAGGCTAGTTACACATTTCACAGATATTAAACAAATATTTGGGAATGCCTCCCCACTAAGGTGCTATGATGCTGTTTTCTGTAGCAGAGAAGTATAATTCCCACCAAACCATCCATTACTATATGGAACAAGTCAAACTGATCGAGATTCTTGCTCTTCCTGGTCTGGAAACCTCCCCAAGTGCAGTGCTAAGGTTGGAGAACACCACAAACAGAGCAGCATAATCACCCAGACACACATGCCAAGACAAAGTAATACCTGGCTTCTCAGCTCATGTTAACCTGCATAGGTAACAATGCAGTCAAAAAAAAAACAAACATTGATTTTTGCCAGCTTAAACTCTGCCCTTAACCGTAAAGCAGCTGGAAGACATGACTGAGTATCAGATGCCTTCAATTTAAGACTACTACATTTGTCCGTCTGAAGTCCTTGTTGAAAAGCAATATTCCTTCATAACTGAGCATTGCTTTATATAGCTAATGTATACTGTGGGTGCCCAAACCACAGGATTATGCTTAGAGATCTAAATATGTTAGCTAATTTAATAAATATCAATGGTCAAAAAGCATGGATCTCTCCCTAAAAGTAAAGAACACCCTCTTAATGAAAAAAAAAAAAACAACAAAACTTGCAATAAACTTGGATCCATCTCCAATTTTGACCTTGTATTTTTCCCCCATCATCAGCTTCAATTGCCTTTGCTATGAGTTCTCCGTTTCAATTTACTGAGTGTTAGCTCTAGGCTCCTTATCAGCATCTTCAGGTCCCCTGGGACATGCATTCCAAAACAGTGAGAGAAACAAACCAGACTGGTTGCCTAAAGAAATGGAGGAGTTCCTCAATATTTAGAGGCAAGTGGATCCAAAAGCATAGCAGACAAAACAGTCTGAAAATGTTGATAGGGAGCTCTCCCTAGGGAAAGTTGACTACCATTTCATTCAGACAAGAAGCCTATAAACCAGGGAAGACTAAGCAAAGTAAAAAAAATAAAGCATCCAGACGTACATAAAAATCATACGTACACAGTGATTTTATGTACTTATGCAGCTCTTATTACTACAACATACATGACAAACTGCAGACAATGTCAACAACATGCATTACAATAGAAGACAAGTTAAAACTAGCCATGAAGGCCACTACCAATGTAAGCAAAGGTGATTAGATCTTATCTGGGCTCTCTCTCCCCCCACAAGTGAACTTTTAAAACAAAGGTGCATGCCCCCACCACAACTCTTTGCTCTTCCTGCTTTCTCACTCATAGTTAATCTGTTTTCCTGTACAGCATAACAGCCCAGGCACTTGAAGGAGCATTAGAAGTATGCTTCTTCTTGGCACTGCGTGTGGCAGCCGCATAGCTTGTAGTAAGTGAATTTTGCAGCTGGTGGTAGGAATTGGCAAAAACCTACTGTCCAGATGGACATCAAATTTGCATTATTTATAATATATTGAAAGTGAATAAACCTATATCAAAGTGACTTAAGGACATTTATTCAGGGAGTTGTTTCTAACAGTTCTGAAAAAAACTTTCATCCACACTGTGCTTACACAGTGAATGCTTTACTCATGCATAGGAAAAAAGTTCCACTGCTCCTGATCACCATTAACCCTTACATAGCCCATGTATACAGAACGAACTGGAAAGTCCAGCTCTGTACATGGATTATTAACTTACATTTCATAAACTCATTTAGGATTCTAGCACATTTTAGGTTTCTAGCTAGCCTGAGTACAAATTGTGTGAGAATCTAGTCTGATGAAGTTTTGCTACTTGTACTGTGAAAGAATGGAAAAGACACAGGCCACAAGTTGAATTTTTAAGTGAAAAAGCAAACAAATAGTCACTAGGGAGGTAAGCCACTAGGAGAGGCCAGTGCCTGCCAGACTGTGTGGTCTGAATGCCATCATACCAGACAGTACAAATAGGTTCCAAAATTCACAGAATAGACATTTATATTGAAAGTTCTTTAACTTTGCAAAACTGATAAAAACATTATAATGGAGAATGATCAGATGTGCCTTTTTTTTTTTTTTGTAATAACTTGAACTGAGAAATAGTATCTTTAAAAACTATAGCCTTTTAAAAGTATGTCATCTTCATTTGTATATTTAGTTATTAGCACTTCGGACTGTCAGTACACAATCCATTTTGGTAACACAGGCTTTAAAAAAATGTTGAATAAACCCTCTGAAAGAAAACCAGGCCACCGGAACATTTTTGCTCTTAGAGAATGACAGAAACTGGGACATTTTCAGGCCCAAACAGTAAAACAACTGACTACTTTCTCACTTGCTGAAACCAGTGTCAGATCAGCCCTTTGATGCTGCTTCATCCCCTTCCCAAAAACAGCTGTGACTGAGAACATCACAATTCAAAATTTTCATTTTCTCCTCACCTTGGACAGGAGAGTAAGCAGACTAATAAGACTTTCAAGCCTGTGGACCAGTCTTGTAGAGTACACCATCACAACCCCCTCCAGCATTTCCATAGGGTGAGCAGACTGTACAGCCTATGCTATTTGAGAGATCCAAGGTCACTTGCCTTACAAACTCAATCATTCCTAGATTCCACATCATTAAACACCTGATTCTATTTACTGGAAACAGCACAAGCGTCACTGAGAAAAAAATTATTGCATCAGCCATGACAGCTTTGCCATAGATTTGCTAATCCAGTATAAATAGAGTGCCTGTTACAAGTCCAATAGGATACAGTTTAACAAGAGATCTCAAATAGTGACCGTTTATCACAGTTAAACAGCTATTATCAGTTATCACAGTTAAACAGCTATTTGATGGAGATGACAGTTCCAGTTTAACAAGCAGGCACTTCAGAGGCACGCTGTCCTGAAGTTGCCTGTTGTGCATCACCGCTGGTTCTACAGCTTGCCCAGTGCTGGGGGTAAACGCCCTGCAAAGCTGCATAGTATTCAGAAGTGGCATGAAAAGACGCTAACCAGCAACCAGGAGGAACAGAGATCTCATTTTTAATTTCTTTTAGATACTGCAGGTAATGAGAAAACAGCTATGAAGAATGGAACTGAAGTCACCATGGAACAGGAAGCTAATAGATTTCACTATTATTTATTTTATTATTTTAAAATAATTATTTTATATTTTTATATTTAATTTTAATATATTTATTAAAAATTATTATATATATTATATATATTATTATATATTATTATATTATTATATATAATAATATATAATAATATAATATATAATATATATCATATTATATATTATTATATTATATTATATATTATATTATATATTAAAATATATTTATTAAAATTTATTTAATTTAATATATTTATATTATTTTTATATTTATATTTTATTATTTTAAAATAATTATTTTATTTATTTCACTATTCACCACTGTATCCAGATCAGCAAAATCTTTACTATGAGGGTGGTGAGGCACTGGAACAGATTGCCCAGAGAAGCTATGGATGCCCCATCCCTGGAAGCGTTCAAAGCTAAGTTGAACAGGGCTTTGGGCAACCTGGTATAGAGGGAGGTGTCTCCAAAAAATACATTGTCATTGCAGGTAATGTGCAAGTGCTAAAATTCAGATAGGACTGATGCCTTCAAAGAAGCCTTAAAACTGTAATGGTTTTGCAAAATTAAAATAGTTTTCAAACTTTAGTGTATGGAATCATATTGAGCAAGAGCAACCAAAAAACTTGTCAGAAGTTTGAATTTTATAAAAAGCATGGGATAAGCAAAGCACTAAAGGAGGAAAAGAAAACTCTGAAGTCAAGTGTAGTCTCAAAAAGCACTAGTTTCATGATCCTGAAAGAAAAAAAGAAAAGCTTCAAGTGGCAGCTGAAGGAGGGTTTGAGCTATACACAATCACTTCCTGTTGTTTGCCAGCTCCTTTGTTCTGGAAAGCAGGATTTGCATTTACCTTGGAAAGGAACAACATTATATCCATTTTTCTGCCTCCCCCTCGAGTATTTTTGATCTCTGCTCTGTCAAGGGAAGAGTTTCTTTATGGGAGTGATTAAGTGTTCATTGTCACTTCCCAGGCACTGACTATTGATGTTCTCTGCGCAGTGCTGAGAATGGGGAGGGAGCAGCATATTGTATCCAACTCCCTCTGTAAACTATAATTTGAATACAAGTAAAATAATGTAAGCTCTTAAGTACTTCTGGATGCTTGTTAGCCATTTAAAAATCATTACCTCAGAACAGAGTTACAGTATTACATTTGAGACAGTTCCTGAAGCTTGAAACTATGCATAGTAATTTTGAGCAAACAACCCAAGGATTTGGCGTGACAGTGAACTGTTCTGAGATCACAAAATGAGATCTTCAGCCAGTATAACAGGCCTTCAACTCCACCAGCTTTGTACTATAGTTTCAGCTGAACTTTCACAGTTTATATAAATAGTCATATATGGCTTCTCATTTGGATTAACAAAAGGATACTGGATAGCCATAGATACATTGTATTTTGCTTCAAAATTAAACATTAAGCAGAGCTTATGCATAAGAATGCACTTACTGTAAATGCATTGGTTGTCACTTTCTTAACACATGCTTTACATTTGGCAGAGCAACAATACAAAAGTGTTTACAAACTGGACCAGAGCCAACAGATGGCTCCTCCAAGCCAGTCTCAGAATGCTACCCAGTTCCCACTCCTTCCCTGAAAAAAGCCTGGGAAAACAGATTGGGAAGATTCATAAATACATACACATGATTTATATGTATTCATGTGCATGCATGTGTATATAGACACATGTAAGTGTATATATATACACATATAAACACATAGTATGTTCTACATGTACAATAGTGCTTAGACGTAGAATGTAGTCTGGGCTCTTCAGGTAGCTAAGATCCTCCCAGAAACAAAGTTTATGCGCAAGATCTTTTTCTCTGCTCAGTGGAGATATTTCATTAAGAGACAATACTGTTTTGGGAAGGGCTAGAACTAAGACACCTGTAGCTAGATATTCTGGTTCCTATCAACAGCCTATTCCTCATTTAGAGACCAATTTCTCTCTCATACCTTGGCTGAAGGCCTGCCACAGCAGGGTCAGCAATAGCAGCTATGCCTAGATTAGGGAGTAGCTGCTTAGCCTCTCTTTGAATGAGGTCAGGAACAGGCATTTCAGAAATGGATGGCAAAAGGAGAGGCCACATGTTGCGAGTGTTGTTTTAGAGCTGGTGACTACTGCTTCCCACATTTTGGAAGGGAATTCCTCTCTGATTGACATTGTCATGGGGACATTTTCTCATTCTGATAAGAGTTTCAATTCTTCAAAAAATTGGAGTAGTTTGTGCTGATCACCGTAACTGCTAATGCTAGGAAAGAAGTAAAGACAAGCGTAGGCTGCTGTAGTCTGCTGTAGGCAGAGAGATTAAGACAACTAGAGATGTCTAGTCACATTTCCAGCTGCAGCCCAATTCTCTGAATACCATCAATAAAAACAGGACTTATTCTATTGATTCCTGGTAAAGAAATGTACGTGATTCTCTTGAAATTCTTCCTTCTTTTCATAGCACTTCAATATTTATAACACTCAGCATCTGTACTTTAGGAAAACACTTCATATGCACTGCAGATAACTTACAGTCAAAATATTAACTTCAGAAAATCAACAGTAAACAAGTAAGCTTTTAAATAAGAGAATATTAAGTTTTCACATTCAAGATCAGAAGTTTTTAAATTTATGAAGCTCCAGAGATCACAAAACCTTTTGTTCTTAAGTCTCCAAGAATCCCAGTTTGAGCCAAAGGCCTTGCAATAAAGCCCTCCAGAAAGCAATAACCATGTGCCTTTCCCTACCTGTTTTCTCAAGCAGGGAAAGGTATATGAAACTATCTTGCTTCGGATTTGAAGTTTGTACAAGTTAATCTTCCTTCTGAGGACATCATCCAGGAAACAAACACTGGCTAGACCCAGAGCTTTCTTAGTCCAAGACAGGCTCTGGGGCATTGCCCTATCAATGCAACTGATCAAAGGCCCATGATGTAAACACTTTGGAAGTGTTTATGCCAGAAACCACAACTCAAGCTCTTGAGATTCATAACAGAAAAAAAATGTTATTTCTGATTGGATCAGGAATGTAGCACAAAGTGCAGCCATTTTTCCCACAGCCAAAAAACAGTCCACAGACATGCCAAATACATAGCGATATCGCCCAGTAAGGATGATGAAAAAATGCCACCTGACCAATTTCAGCTAGAGATGTGGGTCTTCAAGAACACGAGAAAGCTACCTCAGACAGGCTCCCACTTCAATGGAAAGAAGCATCTCCAAATCAAAACTCAGAACATGAAGTATTTTTATTTTACAGGAAAAAAACCAACAAGCTAATACACAGTAGCTTATTAGAAAACAAGATGACAGCTCTGTTGTCACTTAAAAGATATAATCTTCCTACAGAAAATCTATCAAAGCTGGTTGACAACAGGCTCAACATGAGTCAACAGCATGCCCTGACAGCCAGGACGTCAAACTGCATTTTAGGATGCATTAAACACCAGCTGCTCAAAAGAGGCAATTCTCATACTATATTAAGTGTTAGTATGGCCTTACCCTGAACACTGTGTGCAGCTCTTTGCTCCACAATGGCTATTTATTCATTTTCACTAGTTTGGAATTAGTCTTGCCAGCAACGTAATCACCCAGAGAGGTTTTGTTTCAGTTCTCAGCTTTGACAGTCTTCTACAACTTTTATTGCCAGGAAGCTTCCCAACCTGGTTCGCCCCTCTGACTACTATCCTCTTTTGATAGTCCAGGCTGGCAGTGATGATATTGATGAGAGAAGCCTGAAGGCTATCAAACGGGACTTTAGGGGACTGGGACGGTTAGTGGATGGAGCGGGAGTACAGGTGGTGTTTTCATCTATCCCTGCAGTGGCAGGGAGGGGTACCGAGAGGACACGGAAAGCCCACCTGATTAACACGTGGCTCAGAGGCTGGTGCCAACACAAAAATTTTGGGTTTTTTGACCATGGGGCGCTTTACTCAGCACCCGGCCTGATGGCCGCAGACGGGTCCCTATCTCTAAGGGGAAAACGGATCCTAGCCCAGGAGCTAGCAGGGCTCGTTGAGAGGGCTTTAAACTAGGAAAGAAGGGGGATGGGGCTGAAAGAAAGCTTGTTGGAGCTGTGCCGGGGGGAACAATGGCAAAGCTGGGGAAGAAGGCAATGGCCCGACTGAAGTGCATCTACACTAATGCACGCAGCATGGGTAACAAACAAGAGGAGCTGGAAGCCATTGTGCAGCGGGAAGGCTATGACTTGGTTGCCATCACGGAAACGTGGTGGGACCACTCTCATGACTGGAGTGCTGCAATGTCTGGCTATAGGCTCTTCAGAAGGGACAGGCAGCACAGAAGGGGTGGTGGTGTGGCTCTCTATATTAGAGAGTGTTTAGATGTTGACAAACTTGAGGCTGGGAATGATAAGGTTGAGTCCCTATGGGTTAGGATCAGAGGGAAGGCCAACAAGGCAAGCATCCTGGTGGGGGTCCGTTATGATGTCCTCCTGATGAGGAGTTCTACAGGCAGCTGGCAGAAGCCGCGAAATCGTCAGCGCTTGCTCTCGTGGGGGACTTCAACTTCCCAGACATATCCTGGAAGCACAACACAGCCCAGAGAAAGCAGTCTAGGAGGTTTCTGGAGAGCGTGGAAGATAGCTTCCTGACGCAGCTGGTTAGAGAGCCTACCAGGGGAGGTGCCCCGCTAGACCTTCTGTTCACAAACAGTGACGGACTGGTGGGAGATGTGGTGGTCGAGAGCTGTCTTGGGCAGAGTGACCACAAAATGGTTCAGTTCTCTATTCTTGGCGAAGTCAGGAAGGGGACCAGTAAAACCGCTGTCTTGGACTTCCGGAGGGCTGACTTTGAGCTGTCCAGGACACTGGTTGGCAGAGTCCCTTGGGAGGAGGTTCTGAAGGGCAAAGGAGTCCAGGAAGGCTGGGCACTCCTCAAGAAGGAAATCTTAATGGCTCAGGAGCGGTCTGTCCCCACGTGCCCAAAGACAAGCTGACGCGGAACTAGACCGGCCTGGCTGAGCAGAGAGTTGTGTCTCGAGCTTAGGAGAAAAAGGAGGGTTTATAATCTTTGGAAAAGAGGGTGGGCTACTCAAGAGGACTATAAGGATGTTGCGAGGCTGTGCAGGGACAAAATTAGAAAGGCCAAAGCTCATCTGGAGCTCAATCTGGCTACTGCCGTTAAAGATAACAAAAAACGTTTTTACAAATACATCAACACAAAAAGGAGGATTAAGGAGAATCTCCATCCTTTACTGGATGCGGGGGGAAACTTAGTTACAAAAGATGAGGAAAAGGCTGAGGTGCTCAATGCTTTCTTTGCCTCAGTCTTTAGCAGCAAGACCGGTTGTTCTCTGGATACCTGGTACCCTGAGCTGGTGGAAGGGGATGGGGAGCAGGATGTGGCCCTCGCTATCCATGAGGAAATGGTTGGCGACCTGCTACAACACTTGGATGTACGCAAGTCGATGGGGCCGGATGGGATCCACCCGAGGGTACTGAGCGAACTGGCGGAGGAGCTGGCCAAGCCGCTTTCCATTATTTATCGGCAGTCCTGGCTATCAGGGGAGGTCCCAGTCGACTGGCGGCTAGCAAACGTGACGCCCATCTACAAGAAGGGCCGGAGGGTAGACCCGGGAAACTGTAGGCCTGTTAGCTTGACCTCAGTGCCAGGGAAGCTCATGGAGCAGATTATCTTGAGGGTCATCACGCGGCACTTGCAGGGCAAGCAGGCGATCAGGCCCAGTCAGCATGGGTTTATGAAAGGTAGGTCTTGCTTGACGAACCTGATCTCCTTCTATGACCAAGTGACGTGCTTGGTGGATGAGGGGAAGGCCGTGGATATGATCTACCTTGACTTCAGTAAGGCTTTTGACACCGTTTCCCACAACATTCTCCTCAAGAAACTGGCTGCTTGTGGCTTGGACTGGCGTACGCTTTGTTGGGTTACTGGCTGGATGGCTGGGCCCAGAGAGTAATGGTGAATGGAGTCAAATCTGGTTGGAGGCCGGTTACTAGTGGAGTCCCCCAGGGCTCAGTGCTGGGGCCAGTCCTCTTTAATATTTTTATCGATGACCTGGATGAGGGGATCGAGTGCACCCTCAGCGAGTTTGCAGATGACACCAAGTTAGGTGCATGTGTCGATCTGCTCGAGGGAAGGAAGGCTCTGCAGGAGGATCTGGATAGGCTGGAGCGATGGGCTGAGGCCAACTGTATGAGGTTCAACAAGGCCAAGTGCCGGGTCCTGCATCTGGGGCACAACAACCCCAAGCAGCGCTACAGGCTGGGAGATGAGTGGTTGGAAAGCTGCCTGGCAGAGAAGGACCTGGGAGTACTGGTTGATAGGCAGCTGAATATGAGCCAGCAGTGTGCTCAGGTGGCCAAGAAGGCCAACAGCATCCTGGCTTGCATAAGAAGCAGTGTGGCCAGCAGGTCTAGGGAGGTGATTGTCCCCCTGTACTCAGCTCTGGTGAGGCTGCACCTCGAGTACTGTGTTCAGTTTTGGGCCCCTCGCTACAGGAAGGACATGGAGGTGCTTGAGCGAGTCCAGAGAAGGGCAACGAGGCTGGTGAGGGGTCTGGAGAACAAGTCTTACGAGGAGCAGCTGAGGGAGCTGGGGTTGTTCAGCCTGGAGAAGAGGAGGCTCAGGGGAGACCTCATCGCTCTCTACAGGTACCTGAAAGGAGGCTGTAGAGAGGTGGGGGTTGGTCTATTCTCCCACGTGCCTGGTGACAGGACGAGGGGGAATGGGCTACAGTTGCACCAGGGGAGGTTTAGGTTGGATGTTAGGAAGAACTTCTTTACTGAAAGGGTTGTTAGGCATTGGAATGGACTGCCCAGGGAGGTGGTTGAGTCACCATCCCTGGAGATCTTTAAAAGACATTTAGATGTAGCCCTTAGTGATATGGTTTAGTGGAAGACTTGTTAATGTTAGGGCTGAGGTTGGACTAGGTGATCTTGGAGGTCTCTTCCAACCTAGACGATTCTGTGATTCTGTGAACTTCAGTCTACAGCTTCCTCGCGAGGGAGAGTGGAGGGGCGGGGGACCTATTCTCTGTAAACACCAGTGACAGGACCCATGGGAACGGTGTTAAGCTGAGGCAGGGGAAGTTTAGGCTCGACATCAGGAAGAGGTTCCTCACCAAGAGGGTGGTTGCACACTGGAACAGGCTCCCCAGTGAAGTAGTCACTGCACCAAGCCTGTCTGAATTTAAGAAGCAATTGGACTGTGCACTTAGTCACGTGATCTAAACTTTTGGGTAGACCTGTGCGGTGCCAGGAGTTGGAGTTGATGATCCTTATGGGTCCCTTCCAACTCAGGATATTCTATGATTCTATACAATGGCCTTTGGAAATCTAGTTACAACTGGGAATTAATTATAGGTGGAAATTTTCTCATTGAATGGATTTTTGATGGAAAATATTGATTCATAAATGTTTCATGGAAAACATTCAACAAAGTTCTGCTGTAACACTGGTTACTTCCCTGGCAGTTTACCTGACTCTTCAGATTCATAGATTTGTTATGGGGACCTGTTTATGTAGGGGTATTTCACAGGATGCCTCCCAGGAGTTGAGGGCAGCTGTCTGCTCCATTTCAGTAATAAAAGAACAAATGATATTTTATTTACAGGGCCTTCAAGAATGTTAATTTTCTAGAATTCCCTTTCTGTGGGAAGCTTGAGAATTTGTAATCATGTCATTCCACCACCCCCCCCTCCCCCCAAGAAAAACCTTCTGAAGCTTTCAGAACTTCTTGTGGATTTTTCCATAGAACCAAGTCTGAGTTCTCACTGCCTCCCCCTTTAATTGCTTTGGGCCATACTCCAACATAGCTTATGTCCCACTCATACCACAATGACTCTCTCCACATCACAGGTCTCAATGAACAAGGGTGCAAAGACCAGAAATAGAAGCTGTCTTGAACTGAGAAAAAGCTCTTCAACTTGGTCACTATACAAGAAATACTGAATATAATCCTTGGTGTTTCAGATCCTCCTCCATCAAATGGCAGTTATCACTCTTTTCTCCCTCCCGCAGTCATACATTTTTGATTTGAAAATACTCCAGGAGAGGAGCTCTCTTATTGTGTGCTAATTTGTGACCTCTGGGGAGACATACAATAAACAAAAAGTCTTAGCACAGCTTCCTTATGTTCTGCCTGAGTTCATAATTTTAAAGATCAACAGCAAAGCAGAAAGGGGAAAAAGACCCTCCCAGTTATTATTTTTAGCTTAGAAGCATTAAATGGAGCCACATAGAGGGACAATGTTTAAAACAGAAGAACAGATACCCAGGTTGTCAGAGATATTTTGAAATCATTGGCTTTGCCCTGTGCTGTTTGCAGTTTGTATGAGCAAGCTAAGCATACAGGAAGAACCCAAGTTAGAAAATTGAAACAGGTGATACATTTTAGCACAGCTAAGGCAAGGAGCACAAATCAAAATTCAACGTGATTTGTACCTGTTATTCAACTAGTTAGAAAAATTAGAATAAAATGTGAAATACTGGCTTGTTTTTGAAAAAAATCATACAACAGAGTTAAGACAAAGGAGGAAACATTGTTAAACTCCACAATTTAATTGCTATGGCAACTTGCGAAGCAGTTTTACATAGTGTTTCTAAGAGTTCTCATGTACTATCAAAACAAATATGCTAAAAGTTAAAATGTAAAGAGATATGGTCATTTAATATGTTATATTAACGCATTTAAGAGCATCACCGTATTTAATGTCAAATTTATATTACTTTTGTGTCATACTGTAGCACTCAAAACAATTCATTTAGTGATATGGGACTGGGGAGATCTCCTAGGTTACATACCCAGTCTGTGGCTGATCTAATCTTTGATTCCACTCAAATTTATCAAGTTCTGAATTAAAACTAGCATGGTTTCCTTGCTCCCTTTCTTTCTCTTAGAATTACAAAACACAATTCTAAAGACTCACTCTAATGATAGTTTGTAGACTAAGTTCTTACTGGAACTTATTTATAGCCATAGTATGTCTTTTTGCTCTTTGCCAGCATTTCAGTTTAAGTAACTTTTCTTGCTTTGGTATTTATCCCACCTCCAGTTCCTCCATACATAAAGCTATCACATTCTGTTTTCACTTTACTAGGCTAAACAAGCCATAAATAATATTTAAGTATATATGCTTTTATATATAAAACATACTAAATATGCATATTTGAATATAATATACACACACATTACATACATAAATTTCAAGAAATGGAATTGTGTCAGATCAAATAACAGTAAAGAACAAAGTGAATTGACTAATGAGAAAAGTGTAGTTTTATAGGCTATTTTCTTCCTTATGTTGAGATAAAGGTCAATCAGTTGCACTGAAATAGCATATGAATATGCATAAAAAAAGAGATGCATGTATATCTCATAATAAGAATAATTCAGACAAGCTTAGGACAGGCAATTATGTCTAATAAGTAGCTGGAATTCAAGTATTCCACAAAAAGGTGATTGTAGTGGAAGTTTAAGACCTAAAAATTATGCTTACACACTGGAAACTAAGAATCTCTTTCGTTCCCCCCTCTCCCCCCATTGAAATGCAACCGTAATTCTCATTAATAGCTACAAAAAAATCTTTAATATTTCTGACTCAAGTTGTTCAGTACCTTGTAGCAGAATTCCTTGTGTTATTTATAAATTTACTCCTGTAAATTTTAAATACGCTCACTCCTTGGATTCATTTTGACATAATGAGAAATGTGAATCACCTACCTTCTCAATCTCTTTTCGTCATTAGTTAACTTCAGCTTACCATGTACTTTTATCCATTCATATTGGAAATTAACATTTCAATATTTCCAGCTTCTTCTCTTAAGAGAAACTTAATGGTTTCTACCTATTTTGTCACCAAACCTACCTTTTTTTGCTGCACCAGCTTTTCTTGCAAACTGGTAACCAGATCATAGCAGTTCAAGTAAACACAAGTCTTAGTTTTCTACAGTGGCATTTTAGCTTTCTCATACCATTCTCCATCTCCATGCAATATAACATTTTCTTTATTCTTCAGGCTACAGCCCAAACAGCAAGCTTTCATCTTGGATCGCTTCTGAAATTTATTGTAGAATGTAAACTGGACTTGCAGGTGATTCAGACCTTTTCAAAATGAAGGTTTGCTGCACTGTCACCCAATGAAAAGCACAGCTAGAAGTTGGTATTGGCATCAAAAAGATGACTATATTATTCAGACAGTAAAAGTGAAAATGAATAGCTATTCCCTTAACAGTTATTCATTTAAGTGTGTTCCACTGAACTAGGCAGTTTTGTCACTTGATCTTTGACACATTAGATGTTACAACAGAGTGCTTTCATTACTTGGAAAGATACTGGAAAAATATGGCCAATAAAACTAAGATGTGCAATGTTTTCATTGTAGCATGTATCTTAATCCTTATCCACCCCCCAAGGAAATAAGAGAAAACAGAACTCATATTTGCTGTTGTTCATTTGAGAGGTCAAGAAAAATTGCATCTTTCTAGCCAGAAGTAATTAGATGCTTAAGGTGACAGAGCTTTATGCACAGCTTCCATGGGCACTGACTTAACCATACAAACATTAAGAAGTTGCACCATTAAACTGAATCACCAGCTACTATATGCACTTACTGAAAAATCATTTAGATTAGTTACCTAATAAATGTCTCTTTAAGAGTGGCATTAGTACTGTTTAACCATACTATGTTCCTAAGAGGCTGGTGATTACATAAATGACTCAAAATTTGGCTATTTCACTGTCTTTACATGATGAAGTCAACTCATCACTCAACCATTCAGGCTAGAAGCTTTCTGATTTCTCTAGCTTCTTTTGTATTGTGATCAACCAATTCACTATTTATAAAAAATGGCTTAGACTCTGTCCTCATTTACCATGTTTATAAACCACTGAGTTGGAATAGAGAAAGCGAGAGCAAAATGGCTGGAATGACCAGATGGGGGAAAGTATGATTACTTCGAACTGCAGCATTTGTTCCTGTCAGCTTAATCAGTTTGTGGAACTATGAAGTTATTCTGCATGTTGAAGATGTTTTTAAGTACTTTGGGAAGCAACTGTAGCCTTGCTTACACAAATCTAAGAGATTCACAGGCTGGCTACATGCTTTGGAGGGATAAATGACTTTCTGGCAGTCATTGCTGGTAAATACGAAACCCATCTGATAACTGGTATGCAATTATCAGGTTTCTCTAACCAAAAATTATTCAAAGCCAGTGTCCAGGTTTCAGTGCACAACTGGATATTCTGATTCATATACTTAGACTGATTAACTGGCATGAATCCCATCAACCCCACTGCCAAGGCTGCCTCAGTAAAGCCTGCTTCATCGTGAGCAGTTCACTGTGTTCCATTCAATAAAGCATCTTAAATTATACCAGCATCTTCTTATTCAGAAAACATTAAAAGTCGACAAGCTCTCAGGTCTACAATTTAAATGGCCACCTTATTTAAATTGTCATGGGCTTTGAAACCTTGAAGACTGCAAAATGTGCATGATCTGAAAAATAACACTAATGCAAACCTAATATTGCCCTTGCACAGTTCCTTGAGGAATTGAATGTGAAACAGCCCAAGAATAAAGGAAGAAGCACATTTTAATTTCATTAAAAATTAAGCATCATGACAGAACCAACAGCAAAACAGCATTAACTGAAGGCAGCATTTCTGAGCATACAATGAAGTAATCATTTTCACTGAAGGATGCATATTTGAATGTTTGTACGTATATCCACATGCTTCATATTTATACGTATACAAAAAATAGAAGTTCAACTTCTATTGTCATGAAATACAAAGTGGTCATTACACTAAAATTTCAAAGAATACAACCTTACTTATAAAAACATTGGAAAGAAATCTACAAAGTGCTTTATTTTTAATTCAGTCAGATAAGTATATATTTACTACAAGTAATCTTTAAAACTCATAATACAAGTGCCTCAGTAATGGTGTCCTTTAGGAAGAGGGATAATGCTTGCATTATTCAAGAAGTAATACATCAAAAAGCCTTTTAAAAACTAAGGATATATATACATATCTTATTTCCCTGGTTAAATAACTACTGAAAATTATGTAAAAATAGGATCCTGTAATAAAACTCTAAAAATGCCAAACAACAAAATGTTGCTAACAAGTTTTTAAGAAATGTCACAGGAGTACCTGGATTAGTTGTCCTGATTTAGAACTCCTGTCATCAACTGTGTATTAGCTTTTATTCATTAATTTTGAGGACACTGATTCACTAGTATATTCTAACGTACTGATGGTGAACTGGAAGTTGCATTTTAAAAGTATTTAGAAACAGTTACGAGAATTTTAAAATTAGTGGCCAACTCACCCTGTGCTTCTCAACACACTAGAGCTGTTGTCTGTTTCAATTTGAAGAAACTGTTCCAGTGTGTTTCAGCTGCTACTGTGTTGTAACTCTTTAAAAAACATAAAAGATTTAACATGACCACTTTATAACAACACTGAAGTTGTTAAATACATAAACAATTAATATTTACTTCTAATGCATGCAACATGCACAAAAATGTAAATCAATACAAGTTTTACTGTTTACTTCAGCAAAAGCAGAGTTAGCCTCAAACTTCTGAGACAGAGCACAAAGCCAAGTATTTTAACAAGGGATTGAGAAAAGGAGGTAGGAATTCTTTCTCCCCTATCAAGCTGAGTGCTTTGGACCCCTGTGAAAATTCTTGTGGTATTTAAAATAAAAGGATTCACTTGGAAACAGAGCCTGGGTTTGTTGGTGAACAGTTAGGACTTAGTCCACTGTGCTCATGTAAGCAGCGTTCCACATCTTGCCACCAGGTGGCAAGATGAGAACAAAAGAGAATGCTAACTGTGAGATGCACACATCAGTAGCCAGCTGCTGCCCTCTAATGTAGTGGTGAAAAAAGTAACAGCTCCTTAAAAGCTGAAACTAGAATATTGACAGCATTTTGCAATCCTGAAAACGCATATTGTGAGAGGCTAAAGCTAATTAGAAATCCATATAGATATACGAATCAATCTAACAGACAAAGCAGACATGGGTTTTATATTGCAGTCTGTGCTACAACTGAAATTACATGCCACTCCACCTTCCCTCACCCTGGTTAAGTGTTCAGTGCTACTCAGTGCTGGAAAGGAAAACACACAGTGAATGACCAGAATGAAGAGGAGCAGACCCTGATTTCCACAATCTCAGTTAAGTCTGACATACTTAAGTATAACCCAAATGCTGATCTGCAGAGAGATAACTCAGGAGGAAAAAGTCAATTCAATGACATGAACGAAACAGATAAATGGAAAAATAGGTGACAAAAGTCAAAGTTCAAGTTAAAAAAAAAATAGAGTCCTTGCTGAACTTCTCTAATTCTAAATGTTTACTCCTAGAATGTTGAACTTGATACAAACCCATGGGGTGGGATGAGTTCCAGTTTTAAGTAAAACACAAGAAAGAATTCATTGCAATTGTAGGGAAGAATTGTTTGGCTTTTGTGGGTTTTTTGTTGTTTGTTTTGAATAAAGAAAAACAATTCTTGTCAATGAAAATTTCTAAGTATTTTTCTCTAAGAATAATTTGAATGAAATTATTTCCACCAAAAAGGTGATGTAATAGAAAAATTCTCATCTAGAGAGCTAGCTCCCTGCCTGTCCTTCCACTTCCCAAAACCGTGCAATGTACCGTACCAGACTAACTCAAAGACCCATGTTACCAGGATTGTTCTTTAAAAATCTGTTCAGTCAAATCTTATCTGCAAACAGAATGGAAGAACAAGGAGAGGGCGAATAGATTCACCTCCCTCCAAATAGGTGCTCGAGGGCTACGAGCACTCTTGTATTTCCTAAAATGAAATACCATATTGAAAAACAACACGAAGTAGTGACTCAGGTCTGGTCTCATTTTACAAACCAGTAAAATCAACAGTTGCTCAAGTTGCATTACTGTAACATTGGAAACAGGTCTATAATGACAATTTCTATTACAGAGTATTTTGGATGTGTGGATAAGATTCAAACATCTGCAAAAGAAAAGAAAGAAGATTCAGCAGATGAAATCTGAAGAATCACTAAACTGAGTAACAATAACCAGAGTACTTAAAACACAGGATTTATTACAACCAAGTCATCTCACTACTATCCAGAGTTAAAATAAGATGTTTAAGCCTGACATGCATTTTTCTTCTACCACCACAATACCCTCTACAGAGGAACTTTGCTTCTGTGGTTCAGACCTGAATGCTCTACTGTCACAGGCAATAGCATTAAATGTAAACAGTATGTAAAATATGAATGTGAACGGCATTCCTTTTTGACTTCAAACCATGATTTCTTCCATTACTACTAAAGCAATTTTTGAAGTTTGATGTAGTAAAGCTTCTGTCACAACAGCAAGTAAAGGCTTATATTTAATTAAGACAGTGTGCCTCTATATCATTTTCTTTGACTTCTGTCAATCTGCTCCAAACTGTTGGATCAGAAATACAGGACTGCACTCAATGCTTTTCAACAGCTTCTTCCTCACTCCACAATGCACTTCAAATTAGCAATCACAGTAATAGATAGGGTTGCAAAGCTGGGGGGCATCTCAACCTGAAATACAGATGAGAATGTAAAGACTTCTGAAGGATAAAGGAAAGATGCTGTATTGTGTGGAAGAAAGTGAAACCGTTCCACCAAAAAGGTTGCTGCTTTACACCATCTTAGCCCTCAAAGTAATACCAAACCCAGAATTTAATACCAAAATACAGTAAAATTTCAAGCAAAATCAAGCACCATATCAAAATGATTGTTTACTCTTGAATACATGATAAAAAAATAAGAAACTCCAGTACTGAGTCATGTTCTCAAGCAACCTATCATGCAACAGCAACACACTCCAGAAACGGCTTGTATGGCCAAATTTCACCAGAAGGGCCAACATGAGAAGACCACCTTCCATCCTCCCCAGACATAAGTGTCAGTATGCAGCCAACTCTGCTTGGATAAAATATATCCACAGAACTGTACAAAGCATTTCTTCCTGCAAGATAGCTGTAAGTTTAGGCTTGCTATTATGAATCTCCCAGAATACTACGTAGGCATTTTGGCACTTCCTATATAGAAAATTTATCATCCCGCTGACCTAGTATAAAGCTGTACATAAATCATTTTTTAAAACCAATATATTATCATCCACTTTACTGAAATTTTAGACTTCAAAGCGTATAAAGTCAGTGAAATAGTGATGACTTTTGACTATCCATAGAATAAATAGTGATAGCATGGTACTTTTCATTCTGCAGTGATCTTCAAAAGTATATGAGTGGTCTAAGCTCCAGCTAAGTCAAGAGAAAGTAGAGATAGCCCTCACCTTCTATATCAGAGCTTAGTGTTTTTGCAGAGAACTCTACAGTGGCAGATGTGAAGAATGCAGACAACATGCATGTAACAGAATGCATAACAGCAATATTTGAAGTAAATATTACAAAAGACATTTTAATCTTAAGTATTCAGATGAAGTTACTCCAATTTACAAGTGTTTCATGGGCAGGAAATGGTTTAGAACAGAAAGACAGACTGCTTGCCTAACAACGTTTTGCAGGAGAATGCACTCCACAAGAAGAAAATCCTAGTTTCCTTTGGAAACGTTTAGTTTTAAAAGTGCAAATGCCCTTCTCTAAACAATTTTTTTTTTTTTTTTACACAGCTAGAGAAGGTAATCTAAAATGACACAAATACGATACCCTGCTCCACCCTCAGTCATCCACATTCTCTTTCAAATCCAGATATAGAAAGAACGGAAAAATGGAACCAAAAAATCTCAATCTCAGGGCACAGACATTGTTTATAGATACTCCAGTACTCCAATGTATCAGTGAAAGTGATGAGAACAGGGAATATTATAAGTACAAAAAATTATTGGCAGATAATATAGAAACTTAGCATTTATTTGGAAAGTCTTAATCAACAGAAAAGAAGACTATCAAGTCAGGGAAAGGAAAAAAAATCATGTGACCTAAGCATCCAACCAAAAGAATCTGAGTTGTCAAATACATGCAGTCAATCACTTATGTACAGAAAAATGCCACGAACAAATGCCCACAGCTATTTGATGAATAGTTCTGAATAACAAATAGGATGGAGAAAAAACAGACTGTTCACAGCATGAGAAGAGAGGGAAAAGCAGAATTGCTTGCTCCAAATTGTATCTTTGCCATCTGTGCATCTCGCATGCCGTTCTTTTTACTTTTCATTCAACAGAATTTGGGAAGTCTTAGCTGCTCACTAAATTTATTGTAGAATCATTTTCATTGAAAAGGAAAGATGCTTTTATAAAACTTGACTTGAACTCTGACAATACAGCCTCAGAGAACACCACAAAAGCCAGGGCACTGGGAAAAGTACTGGCATGATTAACAGCATATACTTCAGATGGATCTAACAGCTCACTTTGTATTTTTCTTTACTATATTTGGTTAAGCTAGGGAATTAGGGGGTAAAAGCTACATTCTGCTTCTCTTATGAAGAAACAGAAAAGTGCAAGTGTCCAGGAGATCACAGTAATTATGTTCTTGATCAGGTTAGTTTTAGAAGAACATGCTAATAGCAACTACAGATATCAATGCTTAAAGTAAACTGAAAGATCACAAACTAAGATAACATGCAGATAGGATAACTTTAGCCATATGAAATAAAGCTACAGAAAACCCAGCACTGCCATAAAGGACTGGCACTTAGAAGTTTGAGTCACACATCACAAATATTCACAAAGGAATATTTACTTTTTACTCTTCAATTTCATGTCTTCTGATAAGAACTCCACTACCCTGTATGTTACTTCTAGAATAAGGTCTGACAAAAAATGCATCCAGCCCTTGAAGCTGGGTAATACAAGTCTTGAGATCAGCTGTGTGGTAACAACTATGACAACACTCAATATCTCCCTATAAGCTGTTCTTACGAATTATGCTGCTTTTCACTTGCTTCAGCCAAAGCTGTCAAAAAAATGTATTAGCCTTTGTTCAGTGTTAGCTTTTCTGGCAATTGGAAATTATGAAACACGAGATGAAAACCACAAAGTTTTCATGGTTTTCTAATAAGCATGATTTCAGTAGAGATTTATAAGATCATTTGTTCTCAGAAAATAATATTTGCATAAAATTTTGAATTCTGAAGTTTTACTTCAGAATAATTTACATCTCTTTACAGCCGTATCTTTCAAATACTACAAATGCTTTTTGATGGCTTAATTTTGGAGTAATCATATCATGCTATATGAAATGTATCTGAGTTACCAGATACTGGAGTAACGTTAAGAAGTCCAACTCTTCAATTATTGCTAGTTAAGCACTCAAAATCTCTCATGAGCTTGTTCTATGCATTTGATCTATGCATATGATCTATGCATCATGAAAATCTTTGTTTGTGTGTTGGGCTTATTCCACAGTTGCTATCCATGTTTCCAGTGGAAAATACCAGAGTAATACTAGAGTAATGACTATACTGAAACAGAATGGACTTCAGTAAAAGTATTTGTACCAGACATGACAAAGCAGCAGCAAATTGGAAGTTAAAAGCAGATTACAAATCGTGTCTCTTATTTTGACCTAATTATTTCTGTTACCTTGACAGGAAAAAAAAAAAAGGAGTTAGTGTTTGTGGAGCAGACACAGTACTGAAGCAGGTAAGATCAATCTTTGTGAAACACTAAGAAATGAACGAATACACTGGATGAGCTACACCACCACATTGAACCAGGATGCAATACATCAATAAATGCTAATAGTTCTGCTGGGGGACAAACCCATTTGTTACGCAACAGTGAGAAGCTACTGCCGTAGCAAGTATGACCCTACTCTTCAATAACATACACTTTTAAGAAAAACTTGTTCTTTTCATTATTATGAAATTATATATGATTCTTACTATTAAGCTTTTATTCTTGAACTCTCATAACTGATACTAACTCTTAAACCCTCTACCTGCATGGAATGCAGGCTATCTTTTTCATGTAACAAGCGCTGGCTTCCGTGAAACTATACAACCTGAATTTGAAATACATGTATGGTAAAACCTTTATTAGGCACAGTATTGTGCACAGTAGGCCTAGTTAACAGTGGTAACTAGGAAATAATTCTTTAAATCACTCATGTTCCTCCATTAGAACAATTTTTATCTGGAATTAGTAAACGAACTGACTGAGCTCTGGATATCAGTAGGATTTCATGTACTTAAAAGCAACTGCTAAATCATTGCTAGATCTAGGACAGAGCCTTAGTACCATTCAGAAGCAAAATATAATAGCACAAGTCAATAGGATGGATCATCAAAAAGAGAACCCTACTCATAATCTGATTTTAAAGTGCTCTGTTTACAATAGACTAATCAGGTAAACTTCTTTACCTTCAAGTATATACATACCCTATATCATATGGACCTTTTATTATTCTGTATTCTCTAAAACCTCTTGCATCTTACCCATCTACTGTTAGACAGTTATGTACATTAGCAGCCTCTGCATCCCAAATTCTGTTATTCAACCCTAAATGTTCACCTGAACTTTAGTCAGAGGGATACCACTAAACCAGGTGTTAAAGCTTTTCCAGCTAAGCTGTTTTTAACAGACATAAGTAAAACAACAAATAAAATTAAACATTCACACAAAAGATTAAAGCCAGCAACAGCATTAATACTAAAAAACATGAGTCAGGTATTCAAAGGGAAGTCACAGAAATTCCTAGTAGTGTTGTATACTACAGCTAAAACTCTGCTTCTACTAAAATCAGTGCAAGATTATCTGCAAATTCAATGAGTCTAAAGTTTACTATACAGATCTAAATGGAGCAACCTGAAACAGTATTTCAACAGAAAATGCAATTTGGGTCATTATACCTTTACTAATATTGCATCCCAGTTTGCCTGTTTCACTGTAATCCACCCTTAGAGAGCTATTAAACACAGGGTTATTTACAATGAACTTTGTTCATCAGTACATGCTGTAACATTCCCTACAATAGCTAAATGATGACAATGCAAGATAAAGTCTCCAAAGCAAAGCCATATTCTTATGTGTAATTCTAGGCAGATAAGATTTTTGAAAGAATTTCAGGGCCTCCTACTACAGAGATTCATACAGGGTCCAAAGCTCAATTTTTAGACAGCAACTTGAACTTGTTATGCATGCAGAGAAATCAACACTGTTACACAAACTGAAATAAAGAGGTGTCAAAAATGTCTCTGAAAAGCATATGTACTTAGTGCACTGACTTACAATCTTATATCCCACAAAGGAAGTCAAGTATATTTGAAAGACATCTAACATATAAAATCTTGTTTCAGACAGCCAGAGAAAGTGATACAGATCTTATACATCTATTATATGGGCTATAATGCCTATTTAATATTAAAACAGAAACCACTAGAAAACTTGATTTCTAGCTTAATGAATATATCAGTCTCAGACAATCCTACTAAGATGCAAACGTTAGTTATTTCCATTATTTAAGTAAAATGCTTGGTGGAGTAACATCACCTCGTGCCTTTTTTTTCCCCTGAGATGACAGCGTTGATGGCAGTTTTCAAAAACCAGTAGTTTTCAAAAAACTTACATATGAATTAGCAACTTTCTGATAGTGGATGTTCAAATCTCAAACATCTTCCATCAAATTTCATGTCATTCAGTAGTAATCATTGCCATTTAAAAACGTGTCTTTAAAACCTATTTCTAAAATGATCATAGCATGGACTCCTAATTTATGGATTTCCTAATTTATTCATGAAATCTCTACTCAGGTCTGCAGATCTATGAACAATCTCAAAAGGTGTCCAAGATAGATAAATATTAAGTCAGTAGGTTGAAATCCACTGTGGAGAGGCTGGTACTTCCAATTGCTAAGCCCTATGGAACTTTTCCATTTTCCAAATGGAAAAAGGTTTGAAATCCAGTGGCAGATACAGCAAACAAGTGGGAAATAAGTCCTATCTTTCTTAGGGTCAAAAAAACGTTTTTTGGGGGGCAACAGTTCTTAGGGTTTTAGAAACATAAAAGCAAAATAAGATCTTACCTAACATATCAAACAGAGCTGCTTTGACTAAAACAGACTATTATAGACATAATCTAGAGATATGACTACAGTTCTGCCCTAGGAGAAGATAAAAACTCAACATTTCAAATATGCAGCAAATAACAAATACCTCAATTCACCAAATTGCATGTATGTAGCTTTCTGCCTGCATTTCAAGTGTTTTGATAAAGTTCAGAAGCATGTGCTTGAGGACTTGTTAGTGTTAGGTCAGAGGTTGGACTAGGTGATCTTGGAGGTCTCTTCCAACCTAGATGATTCTATGATAGGATAGGATTTAAGTTAGAGATACCTTTATTTACAGGCGTGCTGAAATCTTCCAAGTCTATTTGAAAATAAAAGGCATATTCCTCATCCAAATTATGCATTGACCTCAGAAGAGGTATTTGCATTAACAGGAGTGAAAAATTGCCTTTAGAGCAATACTGCAAATTCAAAAATGACACCTGTGGTATACTTTCCATTGACATGAACTATTATAGAATATTAGTGGAAGCTGAAGAATCTGTGTCCATTGGAAGTCACAAAGCTGAATCTGCCCCTCACTCTATGTAACTGTATTCCACACGAATACCTTTTCAGATCAGCATCCCATAAACAAGTGGACTAGTACAGAATCATGAATTTTTGCAGTGCTCCACCTAAGCAAATATTTTTCCCCTGACAAATAGCTCATTTCAAGTTGAGGACCCATTTCCTTCCTATTTGTGTAACGTACCATGCAAGCGGTGTCCCAAACCACTTTCAGAAAAAAAGGCTAGAGCAGAGGATGTGGCAAAATTTCCAGAAACCCATGGTGCAAATTTACCATCTGAGACCAAATTCTGACCTCATTTTTGTGCATGCAGCAATCAAAGTTAATAAAAATGAAGGCAGAAGTTAGTCTCATGTTGAATACATAGCAGAACCCATCCACAAAGCCGGATTATTAAGGAAATAGAGAGAGAATGGAAATTGAGATGCAGGCATGCACAAGCTAGAATTTCATAATTTCACTGCCAGACAAACCTCAGACTGCAGGAATGATGAGAGGCTGAGCTTGGGCCCATTTTAAACAACAAAATCTTCCATTCCGCTTCCTGGGCCACTTTGTGTGCTTTTAAATACCAGTTAGATTTCTCAATTTATATTGATTTATACCAGACAGTTTACAGTTTCCTTAAGTCACAAGTTCTTCTTGTATACCTAGACAAATTGCAATGCACAGAAAACGTCATTTAACTAGGTGTTCCATGAACAGCAGAGCTATCAAAAAGTTTTTTTTTTTTAAACAGACTCATGTCCTTTGTCCTAATTACTTGCATTAAAGTAATTCCAGCCTTTCCTACCCACCACATCCTCCATGAACCAGACTAGGCAACAGACAGCGTATGCTGGCTACAACATGTGGAGCCAACACATACTGAATTTTCAGGCAATTGCTTCCAAACTTGATGTACAAAGGCCAAGTTCTTCACAACTTCCCTTCAGTAAGGGCATTCATTTCAGTCACCCTCATTTATTAATTCAGCAGTTTTCCCCACGCCCACAGGTATTTGCTCTAAAACCCCTGTTCTTCATTTGAAGTAGTCTAAAATTCTATTGGGAGGAATTGACAGATTATGCAGATCATCTGTAGTGCAGGCAGATTGTATGATTGAATAAAACCAGTTTCCACAGAAAAATAGCACAAGAGAAACAGATGTATTAAACAACATCAGTAGTTCTTAATTCTTTATACTAATTTTTGTCAGCAGTGAAAAAACAGAAATGAGATCATATAATCTGCAATTTTAGGAGATTCTCAACACAGCTCTGATGGAAAAAGAAAATGGATTTATTTTTCATGCTGAAAAGCTTTTACTCTCACTTTCATACAACTCAGTAAATTGTTGATTGTATAATTTATTCTCCCCTATGCTCTCCTGAATAGCCTTACACACACAAAAGATGGCTGCTGCCAGGCAGAGCTGTCAGTGGGAATTTCAGCAGATGTAAATTGTTTAGTACTTGTAATGGAGCATAATAGATGTAATTTCATTTGAACTGTTGCCACTAATATGTTAATAAAACTATGAGTCAAGACCTAGCCATCCATCACAGTATAGCCACTGGGAATTCCTCTGTGCACACCACCACAGACACAGATAACTCAGTCCTTTAAGTGTTACTACACCTGAAAGAATGAATTTGAATGAAGCCAGGGTTGACACATTTTAACAGTGAAAGACACAGCTGCAATCTGCTACAAAGGAGTTTCCTATCAGTATTTAACAGGTGTTTCCATAGCTATTCCAATCATCTGCCAACCTGCTAGCAAGCAGTTTGAACACACATGGAGCTGAAAAAAGCTTGAAAGGAAATTCAAATATAAAAGGTAATATAAATACACGTATATAAATATATGCACCTTGCACATACATAGGAAGCATGTTTTTGAAGATCTCTGAAGTACCATGAAATATTACAGTTGCTACATATGGATAGAAAATCATTTATATTAGTACTTGGCTAAAGGTATTGTCACATCACCAGACAATTCCTCTACACTGAGAATTTTGGTTAAGCACCTATTAAAATCTTTTAATTTAATTGGTATAATTAAAAAGAATTGACGTATTTTAGTGGCCTGAGAAAATAAATAAAACCAAAATTGTATTCTTTGCTGTTTGAATATGCTCTGAATGAAAGCACAGAATTAGCACGAGTATTAGTATGGGCAATGAAACAGCTGATTGCAGAAAAAGTACACTGATTGTAAGAAAGCTTACTGTTGCAGTGGTTACTTTTCTACTCAAACTGCAGACGTAGTAGCCTCCGAAAGATGAAACTAATTTGTGACTGTAGGCAGTCACAAAGGTCTATTAAGGAGCTCAGGGAGACTGGAGTGAAGAATAAGCCATTAGTTCTCTCCAGAAGAATTTTGATATGCCAATCTCTCATCACTGCTGATCAACCATGATACACATTCTTTCTGTCAAAATCCCTGAGATCTATAGTTAGACTCCCACAGGATCATGAAGAAAAACTATGCTCCTGACTTCCCTTGTCAACTTATTATATGTGGCAAAACTAAGCAATGAACTGAGCTAATGCAGGCATGCAAGACAGGCTAGCAACACAGCGATGGCTCATTATGATTCAGCATATGAAAATGGTGAGGGCTGTTGCAGGGATAGAAGAACAGATGTGAAGTAAGAAGAACATAAAATAAAAGCTCTTTTTTACATTGGGATACAGAGCACGGCAAACCAATTTGTAAAGAAAAGATAAATAAACAGAGTAATGCAGGAATGAGGCACCACAGACAACAGCACAAAAATGAAGACTGATAAAGGCCTCTTGCAAAGTGGCATTTCATGCCTCAGTCATGTATTTGGAAGGATTATTTGTTACTGTACCACTCTGAGACATGGTATGACAACTGTTACAAAACACTGTAGGTGCATTCCTACGGGCCATAAAAATAACATCACACATTCACATCCTGAACAAGATGCATTTTCTCATGTTGTGACTACTACCTTCAGTGTATTCTAATTATCATTCACTTCAGATGTAAGAAAAATTAAGAACCATAATAGGCTTGAAGGCTTATGCCTGCAGAAATAGTGTACTGGGAGGAACCAGGAAAGAAAGGGGTAAGAGAAACAAAGACAATGGCACAGAGTAGCTGCAAAAATAAAAACAAAAAAGTTATGCTAACCTACCTATAAAATGTAAGAGCCCATGCTCTAGCAAATACCATACTGAAGAGCTGTCACTTACACTTAATAGTTTGACAGCCTTACCTTTATTAGCACATTTGCTCATCATCCTTTTTCTGACTTTGGAAGTATACAGAGAACCCACTGCTGAACAGAAGTCCACTCTTGAGGAAGATGTTTGTACTTTCTGAAACAACAACAACAAAAAGTTTTATCTTCTAGCCTTGCATTTGTTCCCATTTTTCACTTTTAAACCCACACTCGTTTAATAAATTATTTAGTAGCTAAGCAACCTAAGCTGCAAAAATTACCACCTCTACACCTTCAACTGAGGAATGAAGTTGAGATTCATTGAAGCTGCTTAGGTATTGCAAAAGCTACATCACTAAGATCAGAAGTGAACTCAGAGCAATCTATGTACCATTAAAATTTATAGTGTGCCATGGAAGGGAAATTTCTTGCATTTTCTGGAAGGTGTGAATAGGTTGGTGCTTTCCATTTTAAGTGTGAACATTTTATGTATACAGTCATTTCCTCTAATGAAGAACCTATTTCATTATGATTTTGTGCACCTGAACTCTGCCAAAGATATGAACTAATTTTTATGGTTTTCCATAAGGTTCATGTAGCATTTGACGTGAAGATGAAAGCCTGTATAGCACCTTCTATATTAACTGTAATTCTCTCTTTAAAGCTGCATCATGAATATACAACTGTATAAGGACTACCTGGCAGAAGTACCACCATCAACTTTTGTTAGTGTTAGTAACTGCCATTAAAATGTTAATAATGTCTGTAAACCCTTGTGGAAAAGCTAATCACTCATCTGGAAAACACAGAAGGGGGAACATCAACAACAGGATGTTAAGAACACAAATTTTTCATGCTACTGACAAGTAATTATTCAGATTACTCAAAAATTACTAAAATGGAAACTTTCATTCTCCTAACCAGTTCTCTTAGATGGATCCTTACTACTTCAGGGGATTTCAATAACTATAAGAGCTCTGCCTGTGTAAATAAACCTCAGCAATCAAGATCCAAGCAGCTAGATTTTTAGAGCACAGGAATATTATTGTTGCTATACCTCTGTGATTGATTTTATTAAAATGTCTACTTCATAGGAGAAAAGTAGGCCACTTGTGTTTTTTCTTGTACTTACACATTGAACAGATCTTGTATTTCCTTTGCACAGTACCCAATAAAGCACAGAAATAACGTTTCATTAGCCCTTTTAATTAGAAGTTTTAGTGTCAGCACAGACCAGATCTGCTCAAAATTGGATTAAGAGAAACTGCCTGCATGAACTAGAATAAGCAGTTGTACAGAGGGAGCTATGTATTTTTTCCATAATAATTTTGCTTCATTAGCAGAGGTTCTGTGAAAGTTTCCACTTTAAGATTCTAACTTTAGGGAAAAAAACAACTAGAAAACATGCTACAACTGTACCAAACAAAAACAAAAAACTTCAGACCAGAAGGAAAATGAGGATTTGCTTGGCTAAATTCCAAAGTGAACACCTGAATATTTCTAGGTGGCCCCAAGCACAATAGGTTGCACTTCCAACATACACAAGTGCCTAACAAGATCTTTAGGAACCCCAACCCTAATTCTTCATCCTAAATGAAACCTCTTTCAATATAGAGCCCCACTAACTTCAGGGCAGCCCAACCTCCTGCAAGAAACACTGTAGCACAGTCTGCACAGAAGCAAGAGTGAAATAAGGTCCCACACTTGTAACAGTTTACCTGATGTCTATTATCTAACTTTACTACTGCTGCTCAATATAGGAAAGCCAAGCATCTTTCCAAGTATGTGAAAGATTTGGACCTTTGCAGTTTGATTTCTAATATATATGGGTGGCATGCTAAGTGACAATTATCTTTTTCTGGAAAATAGAACTTCATTCAAATCGTTTCGGAGCTAATTTAGGCATTCATTTTTTTTACCATTTTTAAACATGCCTAGAATTCCACTAAAAAGTGATGTAAATTCTTATACCTGACTTACTCTGTGGTTCTAATAGGCTATTTGGAGTCTGTTATCCTGAGAGTTGTGTAAATCGATTAAGCACTGATACTTCCTATATTACATACACAACAGGAAAATGATGAATATATAATGTAAGGAATGGTCCAGCAATTCGTGCCACTAAGGGATTTGAAGGGTTAACATTGAGGCCTGGGGTTAGGTGATAAGAGAACAAAGGGATTTCTTCAGAGAAAAACTGCTGACTCTGCATGGACGTGAAGTAACTTCTGACATCTGGCCAAGAGACCACTAGATAAGGAGGAAGAATATGAGCCTCCCCGTCTGAGCGGCCCCCGAGAGACTAACAGAGACTGATAAGCAGGCGCACCTGGGAGGACTTCAGATTCGGGAAACCAATTATAATAACCCTGTCTCTTCTAGAAATAGTAATGAATATGTATTAGCCTAGGAGCATAAAAACCAGCTGCCTTACGTAACAGGTGTGCGTCCTGGTGGAGCAGAGACTCCCGGCACACCCAGCGCTGTTTGCTTGCCTCTATTCATTTAATAAATTGTAAACTTTGATTGTAATCCTATTTGGGACTCAGTCATTTATAACATATAACATGCATATTTATGACAAATATGCAATGTAAGTGATAAGTATACGATACGCAACATGCAAGATGCCATCATGGCAAAGAAGGCCAACTGCATTCTGGGCTGTGCTAGGAAAAGCTTCACCTACAGGTTGAGAGAGGTGGTCCTTCCCATCTGCTCAGGGCTGGTAAGACCACATCTGAAGTGTAGTGTTCAGTTTGGGATTTCCCACTAGGAGAAACATGGATGTACCAGAGGAAGTCCAGTGAAAGGCTACTAACATGATTAAGGGCTGGGAGCATGTATCGTACAAGAAGTTGAGAGAGCTGGGATTGAGAAAGCTCAGGAAGATCCCATGCATGTTATAAACACCTGATGGGGGAATAAAAAAGATGGAGCCAGTTCTTCCCAGTTGTTGTCCAATGACAGCACAAGAGGCAATGGGCACAACTTGAAACACTGGAAATTCTGTTTAACCATTAAAAACACTTTCTTGGGAACATAATCAAACATTGGAACAGGTTATTTACAGAGGTTGTGGAGTCTCCAAACTTGGAGATTCTTCAAACCCAGACTGGCATGGTCCTGATCAACCTGTTCCAGTTGACCCTGATTTGAGAAAAGGGGTTGGACTAGCCAATCTTCAGAGGCATCTTCCAATTTTAACCACTCCATGGTTCTAAACCACTCAAAGCTTTAAAATCTTGGGTGCACAGACAGGATATCTATCATAAGAGTTTCCTATTATATGAGTTTCCAGAGGAACTCCAGCTCTAAAGATAGACTCTGGAACTGAGTACTAGCTCTACTCTAACGGTATTAGAAGTAATGCGTATATTAATCAGCTGCTAAACAAAAGAAAAGAAATCACTGTAACGCACCTCCAACATGTGGCTCCCAAGACAGACAGGTGGTTCTGGTACTGGTTTCCAAACCACACCGCACAGCGCCATCTCCTGATGAAGAGAGCGCATTTTTTTTTTCCAAGGTTTGAGGAAACGCTCTAACGATAAAATAGATAATTTCCATAGAGGAAATAGTAACGTTGAGTTTTAAAATAATTATTTTAAATAAGAAACGTCTACAAATCACAGAGATCTCCAAAAAGTTTATAAATCCCTGTTACCCCTAGAAACACAAAATGAAAAAATATCTTTAAAATACCTTAACCTCTTCATTAAGAGGACCAGAGATCAACCCTGCTCTGATTTCTACAATAAAAAACATGTTGCTCACATTATAAATAGTGAAGTCTCAGAACATGGGCTGCATGTGAGCTTGTAATGCGGATCAAGTGCGGAACAAGTTTCAGACCTGCTTTTGGGAAGAGCCTTTACCTTTAGGCTATTGGTAGTAAGAGCACTTGAGCTTGCTCTGGCTCCTACTTTAGCATGAGCCCAAAGACATAACCACAAAAACACAAGTCTGCCAAGTAGACCATGAGCACATCATTGCTCATACTGAATATCCACCAGCAAGCTTTATAAAAACACACAGGTCAGAACTGATACTTAGAAGATAAGCCATTTTACTCTGATTGTTATTACACTGAACTTAATGTTATCATATTTCCCTTTGTTGAATTAAGTGACATAAAGGTGTCCATCAATAGCTTAATTTAATCGCACTATCACTGTTCAATTAACTTTGCCTTCTGGCGAATCTGACTCAATTATTAAATCACCAGATCTAGTACCTGTTAGTTTCCCAGGTTTGTACCTCTACGCTATGAAAGGAGAATAGAGAAATGAATACATTAAATATGAAAAAATAACCCCCCAAAAAAAGTGTTTATGAAGTACACAAAGACTCCTTTTCCTCGATTTGTTTGCCACTTAGTGTACTTTCTTACTAAAGAGTACGCATGAAAGCTTCTCCTTCAGAGTCCACTTCCTCTGCCTCATAACCACACTAGTAAAACTAAAGTAAAATAAATACACCTAGGTTGCTCTGATAAATACAACCAGCACCTTTAGGAAACAACCTCCACATACCTCTCTTTGGTTTGAAATGAACTGCTCTACATAGAATGTAAGATACCCCATACTGCTGAATCTGTGTCTCAGCAGCATGCTCTGGTGGGCTTTACTTCATTCAGGAGACTTCCTTTGATCACCGTATCAAATTGAGAGACTAATACCGTCCTATCTTCCCTCAGAAATTTTTAGCTCAGCCTTATTTTCAAGCTAAGGCTACGCAGACAGACCACCAGATGGGCACCGCCCCCTCGGCTTGGTACGTGAGGGGACAGCAACGGGGTGGGCTCACCGGGTGCGCCTCAGCCACCTCCCGCTCCGCAGAGCCCAGCTGGGGGGCCCTGGGGCCCCAGAACTACGACGAGGAAAACAGTAGGCGGGCCTTGACAGGCGCTCGCAGCCCTGCTCCATGAGGGTTCCTCCAGGGGAAGCATTCGGCCGCCCGCAGTAACAATCACGCCCAACCAACGGCCGCCCCAACAGCTGCCGCTTCCCACCGCGCTCCTTTTAAAGGCTGCGGTGACGTCACCGCCAGGCGGGCAGCCGCTCCGCTGCCGGCTTCCCGAGGGGGCGCTGGGCGGTGCTGAGGGGGCGGTGCTGAGGGGGCGGTGCGCAGGCGCGGCGCGGCGCGGCGCGGCGCGGGGCGGTGCCGCGGGCGGCTGTGAGGCGGTGGCTCCATGAGCGGGCGCTGCCGGGCGGCTGCCGCCTCCTTGTTGCGGGGGCTTCTCGGCCCTGCTGCCGTCAGCCTAGGCAGGAGCATGAGCCTCTACGGCGTGCCGGCCGCGGGCGGCACCGGCACCGACCCCGGCAGCTTTTCCTCCTTCTCCTCCTCGGCGCGGCTGAGCCCGCCGTGGTTGCGGCTGCCTGAGGTGCCGGGCGCGGAGCTGCAGCGGGCCAACGAGCTGCTGCTGCTGCTGCCGCCGCCGCCGGCCCCGCGCGGCCTGGCCCCGCCTCAGCATCACGTCGTGTACTTCCCGGGGGACGTGCAGGTACGGCGGGGCTGGGGTCAGCCCGCAGCTGAGGGAAGCGGCCCCTCTTGAGGGGGGAGCGCCTGGGGACGGGCCTCGGGTGGGCGCTGCCGGCGGCGGGACGGCCGGGGGCGGTGGGGCTGCCAAAACACGGGCTTTCCGCCCTGGGGGGAGCACCGGGCATGCGGGTACCGCAGGCACCCGGGTGAGGGTGTTGCACGGGTACAAGGCTGGCATCGTGGCTGGACAAGGCATGCGTTGTCTGCGAATGGACCGACACTGGAAAGAGACGCAGTGAAGTGCTCCGCCTCAGCACACAGCCAGCCATAACTGTGCACGACGAGTAGGACGTAACTTTCATTTTAAGGATTAGTGGGGTTTGAGAAAACCCTTCTGATTAGCATTCCTGGGTATGGCTTGTCTCGTCTTTAATAAAAGTAGCTAATTAGTATTCACTGCTATTATGAATTCAGAGGTGAGAATCATGAGAAAACTTACTACTGAAGTTTTAAGTCTATTGTTTGCCTGTTATAAAACAATCAATGTTTCTGCAGATGGAGAAAACGCCGTGTAATTATGCATTCTGTATCATACTAACTTATTATATACTAAGCTCATACTTACTGTTATTAAGTTGATTTTGGGGGTATAAAAACGTGTGGCAAAATACTACAATAGAATAAGTGAATGTAAATATGGCAGTTTCTTTAATGCACCTCTTCTTCTGGGAGCCTAGCAAGACAGCACCTCCATAATGCATGTTTCTCTCTGCCTTGGTCCTTTCTTATGAATATATACACTAGACGGAGCTGAGGTATTTTTGCAATGTAGTAATGCGTCTTTTCTGTTTTCTAATTTTTCAGAACTATTATGACATCATGTCTTGCCACCCAGAAAACTTTCAGTGGGAGCACTGGAGTTTTGAAAATGTTGCTACCATACTTGCTCGCCGATTCCCTAATAGCTTTATTTGGGTTGTAAAGTGTTCTCGAATGCACCTGCACAAATTCAGTTGTTATGACAACTTTGTGGCTAGCAACATGTTTGGAGCACCAGAGCACAGCACCGACTTTGGAGCTTTCAAGCATCTCCATGCATTGCTAGTTAATGCATTCAGATTCTCTCAGAATATTCTGCTGTCCCAGAAAACTGTGCATGGTTTCAGCAAGGATGCAAAAATATCTGCTTGTAAATCACAGCCGCAGTCTGTACCTACAGCAAATGGCTGCTCATCCACAGAAAGAGAGAGAGATTGTGAGTGCTCTAATAATTCTGCTATGGACTTCGTTATGCCGTCTGCTGTAGGTGCTGTGTCATTTACTTTGATTGGCTTCAGTAAAGGTTGTGTGGTTTTGAACCAGCTGCTTTATGAGCTGAAGGAAGCTAAAAAAGACAAGAATACAGATGCCTTCATAAAAAACATTAAAGCAATTTACTGGTTGGATGGTGGTCACTCAGGAGGAAGCAATACTTGGGTTACTTACCCTGAAGTGCTGAAAGAACTTGCACAGACAGGAATTGAAGTTCATGCTCATGTTACTCCATACCAAGTGTTTGACACAATGAGGTCATGGATTGGGAGAGAGCACGAGAAATTTGTACAGATACTTGAAGAACTTGGTGTGGAAATAAATGATCAAATACATTTTGCTGATGAAGTTCCCTCCTTAGATAACCATTTCAGAGTTCATGAAGTATTTTGAGACTGTATGTATCTGAGTAGTATATTCATTGCAAAAGCACTTTTGACACTAAGTCCTGACATCTAGATTTACAACTTTGAGTAGATGCTTTCTGAAGAGAATACTAAATCAGTCCTGCGTTACTAATGGATACTATATATGCATTTCAATAGCTTAAAAAGGAGGCTTGGGACCTCCTACCTACAGGAGATGTCATTTGATTCCTGGAAGGAAAAAAAAAAAGTTATGAAGAATTATTGTATATGTTTTGTGTTAAGTGTGAGCATTTATTGTCAAAATGTTGACAGAATTTTAGTCCTGGATGTCCAAAGTTGTGTACTGCCTCTAATGGGAATTTTAAGTGCTCAAGACCTTCAAATGTCTGGATACTTCAATTTAGTAGCTTCCAGGGCTGAAAATTTTGGTCTCTGTCAATAGCAGGTACAGCATTAGTTTTTCGGCATAAGGATAGTGGTGATTGTTACGGTAGTATTAGGTAGGTATTTTGGTGAAAACTGTTTTCAATAGTTAATTAAATCTTCCAGTTTTGCAACAGTTCTCCTAACTGAAACAAAATCTCAAGTATTTACCTTTGGAATAATTGTGCCAATCTGTTTTTCTTCTTTATGAGCGCCTTGCCTTTTCTGGGGCTATAAAGTTTCCTTAACTCATTGCCTAGCATTTTCTAGTGAATAGTCAGTTTGCCTGGGGAGTTTGAAAATTTTGACATAATTGTGTCAAGTGACCAAGAATGTTCGTAAGGGTGTAGTCTATCGCTGTTTCAACATACCTTGCTATTGCTTTGACTAACTTCTATAAGGACCAGCAGAAATATCTGCATTTTCAACTCAAGACGTCTCTTTATCCCTTCTGACATTGGACTGGTGAGGTTTTTCTTCCAAATTGCAGCATTGGTGTTCATCTAAATCTGGCCGTAAGTACATGATGAGAAGTTGCATAAAAAATATTAGACTGTGTTGACTGTAGCTGTTCAATAATGCTCCCATTTGTAGAACTGTTCTCTCCTTTAGATGTACTGCAGTAGCTGTTAATACAGCCACCCAAAAAATCTATTTTCAGAGCTCAGTGCTCAATACAGAAAACAAACAAAAACTTAACAACTCTAATTAAATACAAAGCTAGACAAATCAGATGCAAAATGTGTAATCTATTTCAGGCCTCAAACCTGAAAGTTCTTCAGAAAAAGAAAATACTGAAAGATGGACACACGGGGATATTACCACAATTTTTCTACTGCTGTAAGTAACTTTTTCCATTTATCTACAAATAAATCTCAGGGAATCCCTTGTATAACAACTGCAGCTTTCAACAATAAACCTGTAGCTTAAAATGGTTCTGGATTTTCTGGAAGCACAGAAATACAAAAGCAAGTTAGCAAAGACTATGAAGATCACACAAACAAATGCATCTCAATTCTGAAAAAAAGTTATTATACTGACCTTTGTTCCTGTGTTTGACTGTTTAGCAAAACATTCCCTCTATTTTTTGCTGCTTCTTACTCTTATGCTGTGGAAGGAAGGACCTGTGTCATCTTTCCTTTGTTGGCATCCTTTAAATTTACAGGGTTCACTGGAGACAGTACTTTGACAACTCTTGCAGGGGTAGTAAACATGTTAATGACCATTGAAGAATGAGAAACGTGTTGAACTCTTAAGACTTGTTTCTACTGCTTTTATTGTTTTGAGTATAAAAAGATTATGCATACAGTATGTACCTTATAATGTAAAAGGGAGCTCTATCACTAATAATTAGATTATATGTAACAACTTGATCAAAAGTGGAAATAATCTATTTTAATTGATGGAGAAAAAAGCAACATGCAAACCAACTCTAGTATTTTGTAAAAGAATCTGAAATGTAGTTCCATTTTTTAAAAAAAAAACAACAAAAACTTTCTTGGAGATTTCGTTCAACCCTGTTTACTGATTACCTACCTTTACTGATAGTGGGCTTATAAGAACTTATCTGTTCTAAGGGATGCATTTCCCTTTATTTGTCCTCTTGATAACATTTGCAGCATATGCCAGGACTCTTTCCTGTAAAGGAAATGTGGATCACCTTAGAAATAGTTTTAATAGCCTACACTTGCCTGCAAATTGCTTGGAATATCTTTGAATATCCACAATTAAATTGAAATAAAGTAAACAAATATACCACTGCTCTTGTTCCCTGACAGTTCAATTTCAATATTTTCAAAATTAACCAGACTAATTTGGGTATGCTAAGACTTGCCCTATCCAATGGCAGTGCAGATCACAGACCAATTTCAAAACAGTTTAGTGCTAGCCAAAACAGCAGGAGCAGGTTGTTGCAAGCTTTGGAAAACAGTTATGAAAACATTGTCATCATATCCAGAAGTTTCTGAATGGCTGTCCTATGAAAATAATATTAACCTGTTTGATGGAGGCACCTTACAATAACTGTTAAAATCAACTCAATTGTTGCTGTATTCCTTTAAAGAATAAGCACTTTGTTGTAAAGCTTGTTGCTGATCTTGTGGTGAGACTTAATGTTGTGGAGTTGAGAACCGACTGGTTGTTTTTCACTCTCTTAACAGTTCTAGTTCTCTGTTGGAATGTGCCTCTATCGTTCACCATACTGCATGCAAAAATGTTATGCAATGATTGTAGAAAATAAACTTATTTCTAATGGGTGAAAACACTTCAATGTGAATGTAAAACGATTAAACAAGGAATGTGCAGTTAAGTTCTCTGCGTTATGCTTTATCAGCTGTTTGTGGAGACCTAGTTTAAAAAAATGATATATTTGGTAGCATCTTTTTTTCAAGGCAGGCTTTGTATTAGTGTAGTTGGCATCTATAATTCTCAAAGAGCTTACTGGGATCTTGTATACATGGGAAAGCCGGTGTGAAGTACCCAAGGATGTGAACATTTCTATGTTTGGATGAAATGGGTCATAGTTTGTATATACCTGCTTCTGGATGTGAAATATAAAGGCAGTTTTACAATAAGCTTAGATGTAAATGCATGTAGTTAAGTTGCTTACTTACAGTGTTTAGTTCAAGACTTATGTTTCTGAATGGAGTAAGGAACATTACACTGTCCTTAGTGTGATTTGGTATGTAATAGCTGATATTCTTTGATACATGCTTGTTTCTTGCACAGCAGGAAAGAAATTCTTCAGATTTTGAGAAATGCTAAAATTCTTTAAGCCACATCTATTAAAAATCCTTTTAAAGCAAGGCTTGGTTATGTGAAATTGTCCAAATTCCATATGACTTAAATGATTGTACTTTGTGTGTATCTTAAGTACTAGAAACTTAACTAGCTTTCTTCCTATCTAGGGCTAATTTAATCACATTTCTGTAAATGCTTCTTTAATAAATCGGGCCCTAATTTTGAAAGATGGTTGAGGGTCCAAGTCTTAACATATTGCTGGAAGGAGCAGTCTTTTCTGTTCTCCTGGTGTCTTGCTGCCTTCCTTATATTAGCACTTGCATTTTATGGTACACTGCTTTATCTTGCTAAATTAACATTATTGCTTTTACAGAGATAACTAATGGGAATGCTATGTATTTGAATAGTCATAGAAGTTATTTTAAGATTGCAAAGTCAGTTCAGGAGTTAGGATAGTATGTTACGACTGGATATTCATGGATAAACGTGATTGATATTTCCCAACAGATTCTTCTTGAGCTATTTGCAGAAAGAAAATGTCACCTTCTTTTCCCCTCCCTCTTACAGTGCTAAGCTAACAGTTCCTTCCTAAGCTAATAGTTACTTTGCCAACTCTGTGGATAAGACGGTATTTGTCTTTGCTTAGAGAATGTAAGTTGAAGCACTGAGTTGAGACTATACCCATCCATTTACCTAGAGTGCTTATTTGTATGAGGTTCTTATTTTTCATATGCTCAGTGGAACAGTGTATATTCGCTATTTTCTTGGGATCTGGTTCTAAGGCCTCAAAGTGGGCACTTGTCAGCTAAGCAAAATAACTGAAAACTATCTCTTAAAAACCTAACAATCAATTTATCTGGCATCACATGGGAGCACAGCAGGAAAGGAAAGACATGGATAAAGTCAAATTCTCCAAGGAAACTTCATCAGAAGTTGATTACTTTTTCCTCTTCTTGTCTTTGTATAAGCCTATGTCTCTCACCCCTGTCAAGTGGCCTTAGCTTTTTTAGTTTCGTACTTCTGAGAATAATCCTTTTTTGTCTGGTCTCCTTCAAAGAGTTCATAAAAGTGTAAGACTATTTTGGACTTGTATAGTATTCTCTATCCAGGTAACTTAAGCTGCTTTGTGAGTATGATTTTGTAATAACAATGATAAAAAGCATTGCAAGGATGAGAGATGTGTTTTATGAAGAGTCATAGGATGTGATTTGACAGTCTGTATTCTTCCTGTGTGCATTCTATATATTCTATATGAGTTTACATACTGTACTGGTTTAACTATGTAATATATTGATCTTGACTGGAGATCAAGGTATTATTGCACTGTGTCTTGATAATACTGAAATAGCTATAGTGCCATGTGTGTTTTAATATAGGACAGCATAAGTCAGTGTAGTCTACTACTGATAATCTGCCAGGTGGAAACCAACACAGTTGCTTTAGCATAAAACCTGTACTGAGCTCTCCCTTGATTCCTAGTACTATTGTGAGGCTCTTGGCTTCCATCTTTCATCTAAGCAACGTAGCTGCCTGTGCAAAGCTATACTTAATGGAAGAGAGTAGTTGAAGAACTGTAACAAAAAACAATTGTAATCTGTGTGCTGTTTTGTGAGCCATGCCTTTAGGCACTGCCTAGCAGAATCCACGAACTTGAATTTTGGTTCTGGTGTATCTGTGTAATACAAAAAGCAGAGGCCCATGTCGCAGACTGCAATCCACAAGACAGAGCCTGTTAAAATCACATATTGGAGTTACTTCTTCAGAATTTTTTAATCTTATATTGAAATCTAATTTCATTTTGTAAGGCTACTATATCAAAGGGGGGGAAAAAAAGGTTACTTCTGATGTTCATAACTTGACTTCTAAATATTGCTGATCGAGACCCTGAGGCAAAGGCTAGTTTTCTCTTGATTTTATTGATCTCTTAAATCTGTTAAAATGCAAGGTGACTGGTCTTAACTTGAATAAAATAGTATGAAGCCATTAAGTAAGGACTCCAAAATCATAGCATACCTATGTGGCAGCGACAGGTTTTCCTGACTAAATTCATTTTATCAGTATTAACATAGCACAATTCACCCCTCCCACTGAGAAAAATAAAACAAAACACCCCGCTTGCACAGTAGGAGCTGTTCCACATCACTAAGATTCACCATCGAAAAACTGATTAAGGAAATCATTTTGCACATAGTATAGGGTAGGTTTTAAACAGAGATGGCTTTGTAGTAGTTTCCTATCATTAGGGTTTCATTATGCTTGTTTCCAAGTGACCCAGGAAGTGCCAAGTCTAAGCGACCAGAAAAGCCTCTGTTAGAACAAAAGGGAAGAATATTTTTTTCTTCATATCTATACATATTTCATGTATTTAAAAAGCAGCAGAATGCCATTACTCCATTTTTCAGTATGGATTTTCCATCTTCCAGTAGGCTTTCAGAGAGCACCTCCAGTCAGGTTTGTTAGTTTCACGTGTTAAACTTGGCACTTCAGAGTTCATTTGTTTCTAAAGAAACCACTGCTGCAAGACAGAAAGCTTCTCTTGATAGCAGTGGTGCTGAAGTGTGAAACAAGGCTCTTCCCATCTCCCACCACAGAATTTACGTGCTGAGGAATACTCCTAAGCCTGGTGTCAGATGAAGCTGTTGCATCCCTTACAGACTATCGGCATAGCTCCTTTCTTATTTGTCTTTATTAGAAATACATTGAATTTGTGTGATGGAAATTTGAAGTAATGCATGTACTGCTTGACACCTGAAATACAAGCACTTTTACAGCAAAAATTGTTTATTACTGAGATCTGCATTACTACTGCAAGCAGTAGCTTCTGAGTGTTTTTGTCCAAACATAGCATCGCACGTGGGGCTGCTCACTTTACACGGTTGAGCAGTTCTTTTATTCTTTTCAGTCTGCTCTTCAAAGTGTTGACTAGGAACAAATCTGAATAATTGAAAAGGAAGTAATCTGCTCTTGCTGTTCTCAGGAATCACCAAATAAAAAGATCATTGCTTTCAGCACTAACACCTACAGAGATCAGAGTCCATCCTGACGCTATAGTCTTACCCAAACCAAAAAACACAACCATTCAATTTCAACCTCAGATAACTGCTCAGCCCCCCTCCCCCCCCCCCAACAAAAAAATCCACTAACATCTTTTAGTAGTACTGGAATCTTTGGTTATGGATGGATATTAGTTTATAGAAAACTCCTTAGAATTTAATTGTCTCTGAGTGTATGTCTTCAGCAGCAGTGTTGTCTGGATAGAAACATCTGTATATCCCAGATTTGGAAAGGATTTGGCCAGAGGAAAGAAACTGTAAAATAATACATAATGGTATCATTATATAATATAAACTACACTGTGGTAAAATCATCCTAGTTTGTCCTCAAGGTAGTAGTCCCATGGTGGGACTGATTGTGTAAGTGAGGCAAATAGTTTCATCCTGCCTATTTAAAAAGGGATTGCCACTATTTCTGATGCTTCACAATCCAATCTTTTTACATTAAGCATTTAACTTATACCCTACATAGCTCCTGTAGAGAAACATTCTCACATTAGGTGCATCAAACCTTCAGCATGTACATGATGGGCAGATTTTTGATGACCTGTTTAAGAGCTTGACACAAGAATATTTTGACACAAGTTTTGATTTGATTCTTTCCACAGCAACCACATAAAGAAAAACACGAGGTATGTTTCTTTTAAAGTCATCGTATTATATTACATACATACAACCAATAATATTTTTTTTTTCTAGTTGTTGATTTGCAATGAACTTCATAACATTTTAAAAGCATCAGTCACCAAATTTGTAAAATTTGCACTACTGATTTCAGATACTGTCTATACACGAGTATTTTGTCCAGGACAGTATGCATCACCTAACTAGTCTGCTGCATACACTGCTGGAAGTGACTGTTCTGAATGCTTAAGATGGTCAGCATTTATGATATATCCTTCATCTGTTTTATTGTGGCATGGTGCCATTTTGCTGTAGGTCTCTAAGGGACAAACTTCCACAAAACATTAGTGGCTCTAATTATGTTATTTCAGTCATGGGTTTTAAGGGTGGCTAAATGTATGCTCTCATTGTGTTAGCTGAGTTATTCCTTTAGTGCTTTCACCAGTCACTCATCACTACTGCTTATTTCACACAGTGTAGCACACTGGGTGGAAAGCACAAAATTTTCATTTTTTTAAACACTAACTCCAAGATTTTTTTTAATCACTAGTCACATGCTCAAGTTATGAAAATCCATTTTAAAACCACTTGATTTCTAATTCGGTAGCATTTCAGAACAATGTGTTTTATAGAAATTAAATAAGTAATTGAAGAAGTTGCTTCAAAGTGAAAAATGGGTGGCACTGACAGAAATAGAATACTATTTGTTGATCTTTCTCAGATACGCACTTACATCACATCTGGTAGGATTTACTGAGAGTCTTCTCAGAGAAGTGAAAACTAAATAGTCCTGGAGAAGGGAAAAAGGAAAAAAAAAAGCTTTCCTTGCAGAGATTTCTCATGGGACAGTGGAAGGGAAGCACAAACAGGGCTAAGTTATCACCAGCTGATCATGCTGAGATGACCTCATTTGCTGTCATATAAAAATAAAGTTAAAAGTTGGTAGCATGAGGCAGAAATAGCTGCACTTCCTATAGCACTTGGCTTGCATATAATTTAGCATGACTCTCTCTTTACAGAGAGATGCGTGTTTTCCAATCCAAACTTCACACTCACCAAACAAGTGCATTGCAACTTCCCTGCTGGGCTACCTCCACACTAATACCTGCGACTGAGTGATGCAAGGGTTTCCTTACCTATGCCTGAGTGTTGAGGGGACCTGAGAACCCCATGTTAGTCAGCGCCTTTCTTTAGGGAATGGAGAATCAAGAAGTAGCAGAGCAAGGGATCAGCACAGTATTTCCTTCCTCTATACTAGCTTAATGAGAAGCTGCTGGTGGTTAAAAACACAGAGGAAGCTGCACAGGCATAATGCTGGAACACAGCTTTCTGTAACCCTACAGGCTCTTTGAGCCTTTCCATTAACTCCTAGCACACACACAAAAACTATATTGCGTACTTCTCTGCAGAACAATTCTTAAGGTGCCCTCAACATTACAAACCTGACAAAACTAAGAGGCTTCTCCAGCCTAACAGAAATAGAGATTCTGTCTCAGCAGTATGCACAAGCAATCCTTCAGCCACAAAAGAAGTTTCGAGAGACCTGTTTGTGATCCTAGATTTAAATTCTGACCACAGAATGTGCAATGATGTCCATCAAAACCGCTTGGCTGGTTCAATTCATGCCTATTCATTACGATGGCTGGGTGCGTATTCACATGGCAGCACACTATTTTTTACTGTGTTACACTGCCAAGAAGAACAGGTTTAGAGGAAAAATATGCAGTGTTGCAAGCCCCTGCTCCTCAGGAAAATTTTTTTTTTCTTCTCCAGTGCTTTATTAACACTACATACCTCTGTAGTCTAAGAGCTACAGTTCTTAAGATAAAACAAACAAAAAAACTGCTGGAACTAGCAGACTGACCTAAATGTTAGGTAAATACTGCATTTCCCAAACAGCATGGTAACAGATTTCAAAGGGACAAGCAAAACCTTTTTTTGTGAAATACCCATCTTCATTTTACAAGGCTTCTGTAAGCACCACAGGCTGCAAAAAAGTAACCACCTACAAAAGATGCAATGCAACCTCCTTTCATATGTTAACATAATGCATCTCAGATACTGGTCCCAACAGACTCTACATCTACTTCAGTATTATGATCCTCATTTCAGATTCTCCTGCTGAAGGTTAATGGATTTCTGGGCATGTTATTTGCAAGTATTTTACAGCTGCAGAAACAGAACCACTGCCTGAGTGCACTGGGGCAGTGACTATGGTTGCAGCAAACAAGTTTTCCTGCACAATACCTTATTCAGCTAGCAGGGGGTATATTATCTCCTTTGTGTTCAAGCTGCTACAAAATTCCAAACTTAACTTTAAAGGATTAACTTTGGCTTCCCCTACCATGTCCACCCTCTGCTCCCTCTTGTGGTGAATAAGAGAGAGCGTGAAACTCCCCACACCTCCAGGCCATTACTCAAAAAGAAACCATGACCATTACCATCAGTGGTTCTCTTAGACCTCCACAGAAATCTGTCGCTTTACTAAACCTTTAGTGTGACCAAGAGCATTCAGGAAGATGTATCATTACTTCTAAGCATACACTCTGTCAGCTCCATCCAGATGCCAAAACTTTTCATTCAGAGAAGTTTAAGTAAATAACTTCAAAAAAGCAGATTTAAAAGTGCAGGCACTACAGATGTATGTCTCATTGCAGAAAAGAGATTGTCTCCCAGTCAAGCACATTGTGCACATCACATGAGGAAAAGAAAACCAAGAAAAAAAATCTACAAGGTAGATGTTTATATATAAACAAAGTTTATCAACACTGGTTTTTAGCCTTACAGGAAGTTTATTTATGTACACATGGTCAGTTTCTGTATTAATATATGGTTCTCTGCTTTCATAGGAGCTTGCGACTTACAATGTGTTATTTTAACCATAATCATTCCTATAGGCTTTTTCTTGGATCCGTGACACCATTCTTCGAGCATAGAAATCCCTATATTCCTCAGGTAGTTCTTCAAGTGTTTTCAAGGCCCTGTCCAAGATCTGTATAGCTCTAGAGGCTGCTGTGGGATCTTTATTTCCATAAGTGTCACTCTTATCATAGCACTCAGCAGGAAGGTGCTTCCAAAAGACATTCACTGCCACTCCAAATTCCTCAGAAATTACATTGTGGAACCACATAGCTGCAGAAAGAAAATGGCTACAATGAAGATTGCCATCTAAAACTTCCCTGTGACTCATGACAAGTGCCAGAATCACCGAAACTAAATCTAGTTGAGGAAAAGCCTCAACTACTGTGTTTTATTTATGGATACTCTTCCATAAATCTCCAAGTATATGACACTGTACCAAATTAACGAACATTTTCAAGACATTTTCATCCATCCACAGTTTCAGGCAAACAATTACTGAAGTAAAGAAATATTCAAACAAGTGGTAAATGTGTAGGACGAAAGTAAGGTATCTTCCTTCTTTACCTCACCCGTCTCTATTCTGCATTCAGATATCTGTTTTCACAGAATCAGCCCCTAATCTTGCACAGATTGTCCAAACATTAATGCAAACTACTGGTGTCAGCCAAATCACCCATGCAAGTTACTAATCTCTGGATAGTAAAGTCATGGGGCGGGGCTTTTCCTTTGAATCATAGGTATGGTTAAAGATACAAAGCCACTTATATTTTGCCTCACCTAGTATAGTTCCAGGATAAATTTAATGTTATATCTATCTTTCATCAATTTTAAGCTAAGAGACAGAATGTTGTGCTTATTGCAGCTTAATCTCTTGATGTCTAAGACATCAGAAAAGTTTATTCTGAGAAATGAACCAAGAAGTTTCTGTCAGATTAGCAAGTGGGGCTGCATCTATCATCTCCATAATAGCCACATCACTTCTTAAAGATCTCCTTTTTTCAGTGTTAAATATCCGAGAACACTAACAAAGCTAGCACAGTTCTCTAAACTTAAAAATCCCTATACTCGCCAGTAGTTTTTAGAGTACTGAGTGCATCTAAGTTTGGAACAGCACACCTATTGACAAAGATAAATGAGTACCTGTATTGCATAGAAGAGGTCTGTGAACAATAGATATACCTTTAACTGCAATAACAAGATTTATTCCAAAGGAAAGAAACACAAATGGCAAGCTCAGAATTAAGTAACCAGTTAAGTAACCTGGAAGGTACTAACAAGTCACATACCTCACAGTTTCTAAGTGAGGGAAGAACAGAAATGGCACTCAACTGAAATTCTGTCATTAGAAAACTCAGATCACAGAAGTAATTTATCTTTTGTTAGGCCAATTAGTACAGTTGGAAAAAAAATTTTGACAAAATCCTTAGATGCTCCTACTTATGACACAAAAATGCTTTAGCAATGCCATCCCTAGAAATGAGAAGTTGAAAATAAAGCTGTTTAAAAACACAACACAGTCAGGAACTATGTTACATACCTGGAATAAATAACACATCTCCTGCTTCTAGATAACACTCATAGCGCTTGGCTTTCACAAAAAGTGGGTATTTCTCAAAGTCTGGGTTATCAACATCCAGCACCTCCGATTTAGTACCTAGGAAAGTTTTCAAAAGTAATGAGTAGACAGTCCGACTCTTCCAAACAGTAACAAAACATTTACACACTGCTGGAAATGGTAGTTCTTGAATACAGTTTAATATTGGGTTATTGTTCTTTAACTCCTCTAAAAATCTGGCAAATCTGATGGCACTCCTCATTTACTGAAGAGGCATTCTCCTGTTGTCTGTGTTTCTCCTATAACCACACCCTTATTAACACTGAAAGACATTTCCTCTGACATTTAAAATGTCATTTTAAATCTGGATAGAGCACTGAACTCCACAGTTAGGTGGAGAAGACAGAACCAGGTAAAGCTTCCGTGCTCATTTTCAAGTTTCCTAGCTTGCCCCACTACAATTCTTAGCTTTGACTAAAGCAAACTCCATCAGAGTTAAGGGACAAAATCACCTTTTAAGTCAAGTTGTTGGTGATTTTCTTCCTATAGTGCAACACTTTTAAACCGGAAAGCCAACTATGATCACCGAAGTCCAAATGAAAGGTACGCGGCATACATACCTGATAAATATAAATATGGTACATCTTGAGGACTATATAAAACAACTCGTTTTCTCCCTGTTACTTGGATTAGTAAGTTATCCATTACCTGAAATGTGCATAGTAAAGAAGATGTCAGCCAAAAATTAAGAATGAATACATAGTCTGCAAATAATCTAAAACAGTGTCAATATAAAAAAGGGCATTAAAACCATCATATGTTAAGAATTAGCTTCCACATATAGTTAATCCAAAAAAAACCTCAAGAATGAGAGTTACTTTTTCTCTTAGCTGCGCATTCTTCACAAATACTCTATTTGGAAAAAAATACTTTCCGAAGCTTTACTTTTTTCCTTGTATAGGGATCAAGTTTTTATATCTTAAAACAAACTTACTATGCTTTAGATAACATAAACCAGCAAAATATATTTGGATTTTTTTTCAATATTAGAAGAATTTTTCCTCCTACTAACAATGCAAAAAACACCTATTTTTCTTATAAGTATTTATTCAGAATTGCACTGTATAATGTTAGAAGACGTTTGTTATTTGGAGCCTACCACACCAAAGTAACAGACTGCCCAAATCATCATACAATTACCAATGAGACATTTTTCATTAAACAGATCTTTGTCAACAGGAACTTGTAACTTAGTATCTCAATCCCTCAACATCATCTGCAAATTTTTATGCTAATCACATTATTACCTACATCATAATGGGTCCATAGTTGTAATCCTGCTGAGCTGATGCGGAATACACTAGAGAAGAACTGTTCCTTATCAAAATACTCTGGAATCTGAACATCGTCTGCCAAAACAGGAAACTGCTTTCTGATATCTGCAACATCCTAAATCAAAAAGGACATAGAAGGAGAATTATCTGTGCACACTAAAATAGGAGAGCACCTTAATATCATTTTCCATCGTAGGGAACACAGGGCTAGAACATCAGCATTAGCAAATAACTGAAAATAATAATGCTTTTCATTCTTTCAGTGCTGACTTGGTCACCAGTATTAATAAAAGTCAGAGAGCTGCTTTCAACCATCACTGCTAGAAATCACACCGAAGAAGTGACTATCGGAAATCCTTTTATATTAGCTTACAACAGCTAGAGAATAGAACATGAAGGCTGTACTCTGGTGATCAGCTAAACTCTCATAACAACAACTTTTTGGACACTTAGGTTTAAATATTCTGACCTAAATCCAGGCAGATTCCTAACCCAAGTGGTAATAAATAAATTTTATGCCTGTACTACACAGACAGTAGATGACAACAGACTTTAAAAAATATTCCTAAACTGCTACTTCACAATATTAGAACCGCAATCTCAAGTAACTCACCTTCCTAGCATCTTCACCCACTGATCGCAAGTAGTACTTTTCATTCTGTAGATAATACAGAAAGAGAATTGTTTTGGTTTTAATATGAATTACAAATACACTTAAAGATTTACATTTTTTCATTAATCTAATTTGAGGTTTTATTAAAATATGATACAAAGAGATGACATTCACAAACTCAGCTACTTTGTTATACTGCCTTCACTCTACTGCTCCCTGCTGTTCATCTCAAGAAATGGGAAACGTCTATTGAGTAGAAGTGGGAGACTTGTCAGCTGCGTAAGCACTGCTTTTAATGTATTCAAAGCAAATGCAAATTATAACTTAAATTCCTTGTAATGCTGATGCAGTAAAGCTCTTTCAGTTGGCTTCAAATCTTACAGCATCCTATTTAGCATACAAGGTGAAAAGCATGTTTGGTTTCAGAACGGTTTGCTTGCTAATTAGTTACCTAAAAAATCCACACTTCGAACATCACTGCATAAAGATTGCCTCAAGTTTGCTACTCAAAAGTTATGTTACAATAAATCTGTATTTGCAATTTTATAGCAGATGTAATCAAACTCTAAAATATCTTCATGACTTTTTAATTACAAAACACCTGAATTACACACTTATTTTAAAGCAAGCTTTGATTTCTTAATTTGTGCTGGAACTTTTTCTCATGTAAACAGCTTTTGATAACAAAAACAGGATCCTTGAAGTTAATCATACTGTAAACACGCAAAACTATTTCCGAGAAGTTATTTTCCCTCAAGTTTTTCCCTTGGCTCCAAGCCACACAAACCAGTTAAATCTAAGATCAAGTGCTTTAGTGCAGCAAGACTCAAAATTAGAATTCTTTTTTTTTTCCCCTCCATATACTGGCAAAACTAATAGAAGAAGCTATGACACTAAGGAAGTTACCTCAGAAAGAAAGTACTCCTTGTGTTTGACTTCAGCTGCTCTTTGTACAAATTCATTAAAAGGCAGAGTTCTGAAATACAGATATTCAAATTCATACCGTGAATCAATGCAACAACACATAGTCTAAATTGTGGGCTTAAAATGATAAGCTCTCCTACCATATCTATTCTAACAGAAGATGCAATATGCTTTTTAAAATTTTGTTTATTTAACATGATGACTAAGCGTTTGCAGTGAATGTTGAAGTTAGAACTAAAACAGAAATCCTGTGCTACAAATCTTTCTGCTTTAGTAAATGGCCGTACTATAAATCCAAACAGAATCATGTAATTGTTGAGCCTGGAAGTAATCTCTGGAAATATTTCAACATCAAATTAGGTTTTTCATTATCTCCAAGGATGGAGATGTGCCTAAAAACACTTAGACAATTTCTCTTACAGTATGTCATTTTTCTGCTCATTTGCGGTGCATTTCTGCAAATCTGTAGAAAATTTCAGCATCAAAAACACTACAGCTGGGCTAAAGGGGAGCTACTGTGTCCCAAACAGTTTTAGGTATATAAACAGAATCTAAACTTCAAGAGTTTTTTTTTTTTTTTAAAGGAAAAACTGAACTATCAGAAGTAGAGGAAAAAACTGTGGGTGATATACATGTTTACTTATGCATACGTATACATATGCATTTTCTTCTATGAATTTATTTATGAACAGATAAATATTGCCATTTGTAGGACTATGAAATTTATTCCTGTTTTCTGAACGTATCTGTACAGCTATATTTGCTACCTCAGCTGGGGAGAAGACAGGACTTTTATTATTTTTGATGATTTCTTTAGAGATTTCTTAGAATTTATTAAACATTACTTCTGAATATTTAAAAAAACACCAGGCATTAAAGCTTATCCCTCTGAAATCAGCATTACTGTTACATATTTATGTAAATAATAGCAATTTTTCATAAGGGCTACAGATTCTGTCCTTAGTTGATGGCTAGGTAGTAAACCAAACACACAAAGTAATACAATTGTTATGAATGTTGTGAATTCAATGTTATGTTCACTGAAGTTACTATCTCACGTTAAGTGCCACTGAATAACAACTACATTACATATAAATGTCAAGTCTCAGAGCAACCACCAGTTGCCTAGGATTAAGGAAAGACTTTCCTCAAGCAAAATTGCTCGTGATCCTCTACTTATACCTTCCACCAGAATACAACCTGCATCTCACAGTACTTAGACCAATTCTCTAAACACTTTAAGCCTGTTTACAGTAAACAAATACAAAAACCACTTAAGTCAACAAGAAAAAAATAACAAAATAAACCCCACTGACTTCAGTTGAACAATTATATCCTGCCCATTTACATTTTTTACTGAAGACAAGCGAGAGCACAGCTCCACAACAGATTAAAGTGATGCATGCTGGTACTGCCCTTGCTATTCACCCTAATCATTTTATCTCCTACCTGTTCTCCACTAGCAGTTATTTGAGCTAATAGTGAACCTACTCACCAAACTAAAACAACAGAAACACGTATTTCTGTACCACATCACAATACAACTGAACAAGTTCCAAAACCAACACAAAAACAAAACAGGAGCATACAGTTTACAACAGGACTGCAGTTGTATTTACTTGCATCACTTTAAAGTCATAGAACCCCATGCTAAGTCTTCAGTGTCGCTCTTCTTTTGGTTCTACTTCTTCTCCCTCTATATTAATATAGGGGACTTACTATGGAAAGGGTGAAAGCTTCCTGAATTTGTAATGAATTAGGTTAAAGTCATTAATTACTAACACCTGCTATAATGAAGCACCATCAAAGCACCTCCACATGGCTGTCTACAAAACTGCTAGAACTAGCACAGCTGATCAACTCACAGTAAGAGATACAACAAGAAACAAAACAGAGCAGGGGAAAGGAAATAGTTATTTGGTACAACCTCATTTCAAAGATTCCAAAGTTCATTGTGCAGTGAGCAGAATATAGCATGATTAAATGGTATTTTTCCCCTGAACAATGGGTAACACTCATAGGGACTTGTAGCTTGTTACATGTACAGCACATGCTTCCACCTTCCTAGAAGTTTAAGAAACTGAACACATCATCTTCCCTCTTCAGAAAAATAAAAAGCAACTAAAATAAAGGCATTTACCCTAGAAGAACAATACAACAAGTGAGATTACGTGAACTCTGAAGACAAGTTTTGTGAGCTATGCAAGAGGAACTTCAAGGGAGATCAAGGGTTTATGTGAGTTTTATCAACATTAAAGATCTGGTGAAAGAGATGTGGTATCCAGTAGCTTGAACATAATGGGAACTGCAAAGGCTAACTTTAAAAGTAGCTTAATTTAATTACTAACATCCCTCTGGAGTGGAATAGCATGTCTGCCACATGCCAGCGTCCAAAGAGGTTCAGATATATAGTGAATCAGAAACTGGCACTATTCAGTAACATTGAAAAGGCACCATACAATTAAAACAGACTAGTATATCATCTAATATCAATGCCAAGCTCAAATTTCCTACAGGAATGCTCTGTCAAAATCTCTTTACATAACATTTCTCCATGTCATCATTTTCAAGGTCCTGCTTGTCACCTTCTTTTACTCAGTATTTATTCATGGCATTGAGATATCTGTGGAACGAATGGAGGGGGAAATCAAGGACAGCACTTGGGTATGCTGTTGAAAGTTTTCACAAACGAGCTTCACATTCTCACCCTCGGCTTGAAACTATGCACTGTATTTCTGGAAGTTACAAGTATATGCCTTTAAATACAAAAGATTTTGGATTGAAGTACCTATAAACAAAGTTCTTACTGAGGAAATCCATCTGTGGTACTGCAGAAACATGAATCTTTACTTCTTTAGATCCTTCAGCTTGGCTCAGGTAATCTACTGTCCATTTGGTTGTGCAAGAGCCCAGTTCCATTCCTTTCAGCACTACTGGCTTTCTCTAAGGAAGAAAAAAACAGACAAACAAAAAAGGAAACAAAGGATGATTGCATCCAGTGGGAAAAAAAAAAAAAAACAGAAGTAATTTTAGAACTAAATATATGCAAACAACTCGATTGAATATCAGGATCTGCTACACAGTCACAACTATTCACAACTGAACAATGTGAATTAGAATGCTGAGTGTTGAAACAAGAGGCAGGAGGTCACAGAACTGCTTACCTATTTACTATATCCTCTTCCCTAGCAGGATAAGGAAGAACATGGAGAGGCAAAGACAATTTTAACATTTGTTGTATTCTAGGGCCATTGACGCATCTAGCTAGGCTAAGGAACAGTTGCAGTCATTCTAGCCTCAGCTAAGCAAAAAATAAGAGACCATAGATTTGTGGTATAGGCTGTGAGCTATACTGGTGATGTATGTCTTCAGAGAGCAGCTCTTTCCACCTGTGTTAAGCAGGATTGATCAAATGTACACACACACACAAAAGCAGCCTAATAGACTTTCAATTGGGATCTCAAATAAAGAACAAGGAAGCAATGGTGACAAAACAACAAAAAGCAATCTTTTTTTTTTCTTTTAACCATTGTTAAAGAAAATTAAGTCACCAATCACATGCCAGAGCTTTTCAGCAATTTGGAAGGAATTTGCCTCTAGAAATTCCTTGCTCCTAAGCTTACGTTCATTTTAATGGATCATGATGTAAGAAATTATCTTTAGTACCAGGCTTCTAACCCAAACTATTTCTGTTCACAGATTCACAGATTTCTCTAGGTTGGAAGAGACCTCAAGATCATCGAGTCCAACCTCCGACCTAACACTAAGTACTCCACTAAACCATATCCCTAAGCTCTACATCTAAACGTCTTTTAAAGACCTCCAGGGATGGTGACTCCACCACCTCCCTGGGCAGCCCGTTCCAATGCTTAATAACCCTTTCGGTAAAGAAGTACTTCCTAACATCCAACCTAAAACTCCCCTGTCGCAACTTTAGCCCATTCCCCCTCGTCCTGTCACTAGGCACGTGGGAGAATAGACCAACCCCCACCTCTCTACAGCCTCCTTTCAGGTAACTGTAGAGAGCGATAAGGTCGCCCCTGAGCCTCCTCTTCTCCAGGCTGAACAAGCCCAGCTCCCTCAGCCGCTCCTCGTAAGACTTGTTCTCCAGACCCCTCACAAGCTTGGTCGCCCTTCTCTGGACTCGCTCGAGCACGTCCATGTCCTTCCTGTAGCGAGGGGCCCAAAACTGAACACAGTACTCGAGGTGCGGCCTCACCAGAGCCGAGTACAGGGGCACAATCACTTCCCTCGACCTGCTGGCCACACTGCTTCTTATACAGGCCAGGATGCCGTTGGCCTTCTTGGCCACCTGAGCACACTGCTGGCTCATATTCAGCCGACTATCCACCAATACTCCCAGGTCCTTCTCGGCCAGGCAGTTTTCCAGCCACTCATCTCCCAGCCTGTAGCTCTGCTTGGGGTTGTTGCAGCCCAGGTGCAGGACCCGGCACTTGGCCTTGTTGAACTTCATGCAGTTGACCTCAGCCCATCGCTCCAGCCTATCCAGATCCTCCTGCAGAGCCTTCCTGCCCTCGAGTAGATCGACACACGCACTTAGCTTGGTGTCATCTGCAAACTTACTGAGGGTGCACTGGACGCCCTCATCCAGATCATCAATAAAGATATTAAAGAGGACTGGCCCTAGTACCGAGCCCTGGGGGACTCCACTAGTGACCGGACTAGTGTTCCTCTAGTGAAGGGAACATCCCATCTCCAACTAATTGCTTTGGAAAGCAGGTTTATTTCTCCGTAAGTTACTTGTGAAACGATACACCTCCCCGAGGCAGTCAGGCCTTAAGTGAAACACCTGCGGCCACACTCCGCTTGCAAGCAGCCCTCTACAGGGACTGAACCAAGACTTCCCCCAGCAACTGCGAAAGAGGAGGCCGCGTACAAAAAGCCGAACCCTGACCTGGGCTCCTCTCTGGGAGGGCTGCGGGGCCGTACCTGGGGGTAGACGTCCTGCAGGAAGCGCTCCCGGCCCACGCCGCCCAGGCTAGGCACCGCCACCGCCTCCTGCCCCCGCTGCGCCATGCTCGCTGCCGGTCCGGCGCCCGCCGGTCCCCCCGGCAAGGGGCGCCCGGAGCGCAGCGCGGCGGCGGAACGGGGGGAGCCGCCTGTGTTTCCCGTTGAGCGCACGGAACGGCCGCGCTGAGGGACGGGAGGGGGCACGGCCGCCGCCATGATGGCGCTGCGCGGGGTTGCCGGGCCCAGCCGCTGGCTGGGGCGGGCGCTCGCGGCTCCGGGGGCGGCCCGGGCCCCGCCGGTCGCCTCCGCCGTCTCGGCCCTGGTCCCGGCCTGGAACTGGGTCCGCCGCCCGGCGGGGCCCCGGCCGCTCGGGTCCGCCGCCCGCTTCGCCAGCACACAGGGGCGTGGGCCAGAGGCCGAGGGGCCGCGGCGGCGGGTGGTGGTGGTGCGGATCACCAGCCCGCTGGCCTGGCTGCGCACCCGCTGTTACTACCTGCTCATCCGCCTCTACTTCGACCCCGAGTTCAGCGTCGAGGAGTTCACGCGGGGCGCCAAGCAGGTGAGGGGGCGGGCGGGCTGCCGGGAGCCCCTCATCTTGTGTGGGGGGCGCCCGTCATTAGAAGAGCCCCAAAAAACGGTGGCAGCCGCCCAGTGAGGAGAGTCTGAGGAGAGCCCCGCAACGAGCTCTGCCTTTCGGCCTGCGTCGGTGCGCGCCGGCCTCGTCCCGAGGCCCGCTGGCTGCCGGCGGTGCCCTGATGCCTTGCAGCTCACCTGTCAGGTATAGGCGGCTTTCTGCCTGTGTCCTGAAGTGCCTCACGGCTGGGGGAAGCCAGAGTGGCCAGAAGCGTGGGTTGTCTCCCCCATCTGAGGGAGAGTTTGCAAGGTTTTGTTTTATTTCTCTAGATCCCAAAGTCATATATTCTACTATCCCATGAAGTAGTATAAAGAAAAGCATTTCTTAATATTTTAGGGATTTTAGGATGATATATATGTTATTGTAGCTGTTTTTCTTGTAAAATTATGAAGGTTAGGCGGTTGTAGAATTGTTTCATATATCTGCTTTTCCAAGATTATGAACCTGACAACCCGTGTCAACAAAATGCGTCAGTTCTCAAAGCTGGTCATGGAAAACTAGTACTGCTAGCAGTGAAATGTAAGTTATTGTGTTTGATTAAAAAAGAAACAGAAAAACAGATGATGAGGACAATGTTAATATGTTTGAGACCTTTAAAAAAAAAACACATAAGTTGCAGTGTGTGGAGACCTACCTGTTTTACTTTGCCCTGTTCTTGTTTATTTTTACTTTAAGGCCTTAAACATGCTGTCAGCATTTAACAAGCACAATATTTGCACGCACAGAGGTGTTGTATGTAATTATACCTACAGAATTAAGGAAAAAGGGATGTTGTGTTCCTCCCAGGTTTAGGGACTAGACTAGATTTATAAATTATTTTTTTTTAGATCTGAGCTTCTGTTTTGACTGACACTGGGCTAAGAAAAGGTGCAGGTTAGGGAGGAGAATACTTACAGGGAAAGACACAGTTTGAATTACCAGAAGAAAGAAAGAATAAAAACAATTCATAGGTTACTGCAATTTTTTTATTAAGACATTAATTTGCCTGCAGAAAGTTTCATGCTCTAAATAAGGTGGAAAAGAAACCTTATGTTTTTATCAGCTAATAGAATAACATTTTTTTTTTAAAGCTGGAGGGGTCCCATATCAATGTTGATATACTCTGCAAGCAGTGTAGACTTAAATCATGGAATATTTAGGTAGCCTGTCCTATAATGATGGATTTGTCTGAAAAAATAAGCTAATCTAAAATTCATGTATTATTTCTCTCTTTTTTTGGTAGGCCTTTTCTGTTGTTTCACAGCTGCTGTCTCAGCGTAAACTTGATCTGCTAGATGGACTTGTGTCAGCAGAGGTAAGTGCTTCCCATCTCTAGTTCTGCCAATTGATATTTTCCATTATGAAGCAATATGTATTCAGCCTGTCAGTATCTACAAGCACTGCCAGTTTGGTTTAAATGGGGAAAAACAGCATAACATTGAATAGGGTGATTGTCTTGCAGCTTTTTGTTTAATTTCAAGGCATGAAAATTAATTTAGAGTTACTGTATAGGAAAATAATAATAATAATGTCCTTGCCACTAAGCATAGGGACCAATTGCCAAAAAGATTGCTGGTGTACCAGAAGGGATTTGAAAGTTGGTGGATTTGCATACCCCTGTTGGTGTAAGCAGATAGCTGAAACTTTCAGTGTGTGCACCAGAATTCAGATGAAGGAACTGATTTGTGTTCTTCATTGCTGCCCCAATACATTCCCACCACAGGCATATCATATAGCCAGTTCTTGGTCTCAACTGGGAGGCCTCAGTCTTTTGTCATGGTCGCAGGAACATGACTGACCTGGCTAGTTAAATAACAGTGTTGTCTGTGTTCTATATCTTTGTGAATTTTTAATTGCTGAAGTTCTCTTGGCCTTCCCAGAGGACAGAGGTAGCAGATGCATCAGATTCAAGTGGAGAATATGCCTCAGGTCTGTGTCTGCCCTGTTAATGGATGTTAATGGATGTCAGCTTGGCCTGTCCTATTGGTACTCATGCCTTTGCAACAAAAATGTTGTCACTGTTCTAGCACATCCCCACTGGACAATCTAACCTCTTCTTTAAGCAGAGATAGGAATAAAATGTGAGTAATAATAATAAAATAGTTGCTTTGAAAGAGTATCTCCTCTTCCTCTGCTCGCCTTAAATTCTTCAGGTGATTAGGGATAATATTGCTCCAGAGACTCATAATGTGTGTAGTGGCTGAAGCTCTGATACTACACTACTTAATTGCTTTGTCCAGTGGAATTTATACCTACCATGCGCTAGAAGCCAGTGTCTTCTAGTGAAGATGCCTCTTGCTTCCACATGACCTCTGGATTTGCCTATTTTTCCAAAGGGGCAATTCAAGTTAGGATTAAAAACTGAATACAGGTTAAAAACGTGCTGCATGGCTTCATCCTTCTTGGTGATGCTTCTGTTCAAGTAGTGCACCACACCCTTTCTATTTAACACAGTTGTGTAGATTTTAGGATGCTCAAATACTATGGCTGTGAATGTGATGTGCAACTTAAGTCCTAGAGGAATGGTTTTCCAGTCTTTTCTGATTGGCAAATGTCTAAACATTTTCCAGTGGGAATGTGGATCCTGAAATGGCAAAGATAAACTTAGTGGTAATGGAACAGATTTACAAAGAAATTTGTGAGAACTGAGAAATGATTGAATCAAAAGCTAAAGAATATCCCATATAGAGAAGTCAGCAGTGCGAAGGCAGAGTGTAAGTATGATTGTGGAAGTAAACTTAACTGCTATTTTCTGGGTTTACATGCATTGCTTTGAAACTTCTGTTTTGACAATATCTTTTCTAATCATTTTTTGAAATACTCTCATTGGTTTGAGTATTAAATGAATCTTGTTTAATATTGTTAATTAGGGCTTGGGAGAGCCTGGTGCTTTTTCACTTCCCATCTTGTATGTTATACGATGTTATACAAATGCTATAGCAATAGGTTTCATTTTATTAACTGTAGTAGATAAGGTTGCTAGTCCAATTTCCTAGTGGAAAAATTAAGTGAGATTTTCTGAATTTAGGTACTTCAGGTGCTGAAGGAAAAGATTTCCTTACTCTCTGACAACCACAGGGATGCTTTAGCAGCTGACATTGATGCAATCATGTACACGACAGAAGGAGATATTCGCATTTACTACGATGATGATGGTATGTTTAGAATTCTAAAACGTCTCAGCAATGGGCAGTCTTTTTCCTGGTTTTGCTCACAGCAGGCATTCTCTTTATAGCTGTGTTTTTGAATTCTTCTCATTCCTTGTTCTTCTGTTTATAGTTCATCTGTATATATAGTTTTCTGATTTCCTTTTAAACCAGAACCTGAGATGTTAGTAAGTTACTATTTGTTACTGAGGTACTGTTTTGACTTCTGTAGGTTTTGCTTGTTCCTCTTAGCTAATTTCAAGTTTAGTTTTCAGTTCTTAATCTGAAACCACTCAGACAAATTATTCTACTATATACAGAAAGCTGGTTGCTTCAGCAGTGAAAATATATCTTCCAGGAATAATAATGGGGTCTAGATAAATAAATTTTTCTCTCTTCATATCTATTCTGCTTTATAAATGGCTTTATTGTTCATTATTTTGTTATACATTCTTTCTGGCTGAAGTCAGTTACCCTTCCTCAGCCTCGGTAGAATATATGTTACACAGCAAATATTTCTATTTGGCCAAAATGACATCTACGTTATGCTTTATTTCCAACAGGCAGAAAGTTTGTTAGTATCCTGATGCGTTTCTGGTATCTGAATGGAGCTAACCTACCTGATGAAGTACCAGGTGAAACCAAAGTTTTCCAAATTGTGTTTGGAGATGAAAGCACAAAAGAAAAAAGGCATCTTTTAACAGCAAACTATGAGTAAGTCTCCTTGCCCCTTGTATGTACATGGGCTAGTTTTATGGAAACTAGTTTGGCAACTGAAAACATTCACACTGTGCCACTGCAGAACTTGGTATGTTTTAGTTTACCTTGTTTCTAAATGAAGCTAGTTCTTATCCAGCTTTCCAGTCCCTATTGTAGGGCCAAACTTTTAAAATACCCTTTAAAGTCATTATGTTATTGTCTTGCGTCTGAGTTGAGATTAACGGGAACTCTGTCAGGAGGAGCAATATTTGTAGCACTGTGTGAGTCTTCTGATCATTTCCTGTGCTGCTTCTGCAGCTTTCAGGAAAAAGGCCAATGTCAGTCCTTGGTTCCCACTTCTTGTAGCACAAGTAACAGCAGTGCAGTCAAGTGAAGCAGTCAAGTGCAGTGCTGTTGACTTATTTCCTATACAGAAGTCAACAGTTAGCTGAAGTGAGTAGCCTGTGAAAGAGGAAATTATTTAGCCATATGCTTTCTGCAGAAAGAGCAAAGCAAGCATCACTTGGTGTTCAGATAATTCATGCCACTCTGATCTAAGCCCTTAAAGCTCATGTTAGTCATGTGGATGTATTGTCATAAGAATTATTATAAATAATGCCTCTGCTAGTGTACTCATGGCAAATCGATGTGGAAATATCTGCACAGTTTGTGAAATGTACTGAAAATAATTCTCAGAAGTTTGAAAAAGTGAGGAGTTCTGTGTGAGAAATGCAGTATAATCAGTTACCTCTACACTCATATTTGAAATGGAGAGGCTGTGGGGGTCTAGATGATGAGAAGCTCAAAAAGAAAGGAAATGCTCTGAGGATACCAGCAATTTTTGCATGAATGCATTTTCCTGGATCCATCCATTACCCAATTCCATCATCTTCTGTACAATTGGAGGCTTCTGAGGCTACCATTTATCTCAAGAGCCTGACTTTAAGGCCTAATGTATCTGTTCCTAATCCCCAGCAGAGCAGTCGTTGCAAGTAGATAATCCTTCTATCTAATATGCTGACCTAAACTCAAACTAGCAAAGATACCTCAAGCTTTGGAAGCCTAGTAATAAGTATTAGGATGTCTGGAGAAGACAGTTTTGAGGAGTGGATTGGCATATCATAGTAAAACAATGATGTTAGAGCACTCTTGTTCACAACATGCATGTTAATTGGGATTGTGAATATTCAGCTTGAGGCTCAGACTTACCGTTAGATGACAAGCAGTCAAAATTGACATGCTTGGGGAAGAAGGCATTAATGACTACAAAAAGAAGATATAAGATTCTTTGAAAATAGGGGTTGAATGTCTTCATTTTCCTGTCAACTGTGGAATTTACTCTTAGGTTCAGTACTATTGCTAGCTGGATCTTTGTGTTTCTGAAAATGTATTACTTTATTAGTATTTAAAGTATAATTCAGTGAAAATGATTTTTTTTAAGGTAGAATGCATAGCACACTATTTTGCTTTATAATGCAGTTTCCATCGTACTAAATCGAAACCCTTTATTTAGAGATGAGCTGCCACAAAGCTATAATCTTGGTTACTGGTATGAAAGCTGAGTGCTGTTTTGATATCAGGGTCTTTACTGTTGCTGCTTGATCCTGTCTGTGGGACCTGAACGAAAACACTGAAGTCAGTGCACTTTGTTTCTTGCTAAAGAATTAATTTTGATCTTCCATTTTGGGGCATAAGCATCAAAGCCTAAAGAGCTTCCACAGAAATAACAAAGAAGTAAAATATTTCTTCATGGTTTCTTGTTGCTGTTACTATCTCTTCAGGGATTAAGTAGATTTTAATAACTCTTCACTTAACTGTGTTGCCTTTTCCAGGTTCCAAAGGGAATTTACAGAAGGAGCAAAACCGGACTGGACAATTACACGGATTGAGCATCCAAGGCTATTAGAATAAATACCTTCTACAGTGTCTTTACATTATGACCATTATTAATTATAAATATTCTGATTTAACAAGTATCAGACATTTTTGGTGTCTTTTTTGCTCTCCCCCCAAAAGAGAAAAAGAAATTATATATTTAATTTCCCAAAATTTTCTGAAATTTAAGCTATGCTGAAGAATTACAATAAAGCCTTTTGCCTGGAACGGGCTGGTACAGGTTTAGTTGGTACTATTGCTCATTCAAGGCACACTTTCCTCATAGATGGCGCACTTTCACATGGGCCAGTATCATGGGTATGCTGACTTATGTTCTGAGAAGAAATGGTACTACTTGAAGATAAACAGCACTTTCATGGCTAATGGCCCTTCTGAGTTATTTTCATGTATTTTTTTTCCCTAGGGACTGTACAGTATGTAACTGAATAATATGCAAGATGAGATAGAGGTAGATGGACTTCTTAGATTGTCTAGCTTCAACAGTTCATTTTGAGGTAATTTTACTATTGAATGTATTTTAGATTAAGAAGCTTAGAGCCGTTATTAATGTTTGGTGTAAGACTGGAATAAGAAAAAAATTTTAACAATGCACTGGGAAAATAGATCAGAGTTTTTTGATAATAAAAGCAACATTCCTTTCAATTCAGTAACATGCAGACAATTCCAAGTTCAGAGGTTTATGATAGAATAATCAGTCTAAAACCTGAATTCAAGAGGACCTGTCGGTGTAGCTAAATTAAATCCTCTGTTGTAGGTGCTTGTAGAAGAGAGGAGCAAATTGTTACAATTGGATGTTGCAAATTACCAATTTCCAAGTTCTCACGTTATCTGTTTGTGGAATGCAATTCCTGGTCTTTATAGCTTGAGATTTTTAAATGCAGTTCAACAGGAGTTCATAACAGTTTTCATATTCCTCATTTCAGCTTTAATGATAAAGCTAACTTTCTCCCCAGGCATGTTTTAGAGATTTGTTGAGTGATTTAAAAATGTAAGGTATAATTAGTGTGATTGACAGTAAACAAAGTTTCAGAGTTCAGATCCATTGATAGAATATCGTAATGGCGAGAACGTTTAAAGCTTGTCAGTAAGTTTTCATGTCAAATACTGACAAGATAGTAACAGTATTTTGCTCTTAGCAGCAGCAACCTAACTTTATAATGGAGAATTTTAATTAGCATCTGGACAAAGTTCAGTGTTGACAGCCTTGTCTTCAGGGGAGAAACACAATCCTGTGTTAAAATTACATGTAATTGTTTTGTATGTGGTCAGTCTGGAAGTTTGAAGCAAACTGAAAATTGTTTATTCTGTGGCAATTTGCTAGCGTGATGCTAAGTGGTAACATGTCCAGTTTGGCCAGCCAGTGGTGTGGTGCGAGGAGATGCAATCTTCAGCTCTTGTTTAACATAGTCACAGGAGAAATAAGCAGAACAGTAGTGAAGGGCGCAGGTGCACTTCTAAAAAGTCTTTTTTATGGAGCAAGAGAAGACAAAACTGTTTTTAGGGAAATAATCTGTATTCAGGAGTGCTTTTCACATTAAAGAGTTTATCTAGAAGTTCTGGTATATCTCTTTGAATTGGATTATTTTATTTATATCTTTTGCTCGATTAGATGTATCAGAATGGCAGACTGTCCTGAGTGAGGAGGGATTGCCTTTTTATTACTGAGTGCTCCATTTTTGATAGAAAAGGCAGAGCAGCCCCTTCCATATGATTTAACAGTGAAAAAAATGTAATCTTTAACACTTTGATTTTCTTCCACTGTAAAACGGTGACTTGGTGTAAACATGTCCAAAGCTGATAACAGAGTTTTGTTGAGGAATAAGATGTCATTGGAAATCTGCATGCTCTGTGCTTTTGAAGTTGAGTTTGTCTTGTGTTTTTGGGGGACTTTTTGGGTTGTTTTTCCTTTAATCTCCATTAACAAAATTGTCCTGGAGACTATAAATCTCAGACCTGTAGTAGCTTTGCATGAGCTACAGGTGGCTGTGTCAATAGCTCCTAAGAAAATGGAAGCTGTAACCAACTGACATGCTAATTTTAGAGAATAATTTGTTCCCTTTTCAGGAGAACCTGTTTCTAAACCCCCCAAAGAGTCTCGAAATAATGAAATTTTACAGGAGGAATCAAACAGTTTAGTCTTCTAGATTCATTATATCATTACCTTGCATTTCCCTTAACTCAAAAAAGGCATTTCAGATTTTCTACGCCCTTAAAACTTGTCTCATGCAGTTTTTAGATGACAGTGGCACAAGGTGTTTGCTGTCATTGTACTGTTGGGAAATATTACTGTACGGTGATACTGGTTTTTCAGATTTTCTCCTTGTTTTGGCATAACACAAAATGGCTACCTTGCTGTTTGCTGTCAAGAACAGATTTTCCTGTGGGCATGAGATGAAATGAATATGTTTTAAGGGATCGAGACTATGGGGAATATATTTTCTCTCACGTCTCAACTAAGTATTTTTACAGGAGAAATCAAAATTTTATGGGATGACTTCGTAATGCAAGTCATGTTGTCGTTAGCCTGTGTTCCATTGCTGTCATTCCTAAAGTAAATACTTATTTTTCATAATAAAAGTAAAGCTTCATTGTGAATGAATTAGGCAACCTTAGAACAAAATGAAAAAGCTTACCTCCTAGCTTAGTATTCTACTAAAAAATATAGACACTTTTCTAGTCTCTTAATATTTATTATTGCCTGAATTATGATGGATAGCATAAGAATTAAAAGACCAGAATGCTTGTTCTGCACACAACAGTATCGATGAATATTATAACCATTACCAAGCTTTTGCTTTTTTTTTTCTAACCAGAATTGAGATAAAGACATGTGTGATATTATGACAGGTAGAATGCCAGTTGTCTTTGGGCTTGAGCTTTTTAATTCGTTTAGTTGTCTAAGGGATTTTTTTTCCATTTTTTGTTAACTATAGCTGGCTTTGAAATACACTTTAACATTCACTGTAGTCATTTGTATATATGTAGACCTCCAATACTGCAATAATCCTAGATGTCTACATTTTTTTCCCTTGTGTGAAAATCTTCAAGAGCAAGTTAATTGCAAGTCTTGTTCTTAAACCAGTATTATTTAGTGGACGGTGTTAGCTTGCGGAAATACTTCTCTTTGATGTTTAAGGCAAAATGAGAACTTCTGGTTTTTATGTTGTCAGCCAAAACTAGGTACTCCAACCTCTTATTGTCTAAAGTAAGAAATGAATTTTAGTGAATACATTTCTCTATGCCATAAAGATCATCCCAAGTTCTTCTGGCAAAAAGGAGTAAAGGATTGCCTGCTTCATCTTCATCTTCATCCAAGACTTTACAGGTGGAGTTGAAGGAGAATATGGTCCTTTTAATTCAGGGATTTCCAGTGATGTCATTCCAAATACCTTACCCAAAATTCATGCTATTAATTTCTGTTAGAGTTTTTAAAAAGAGCTAAAGTAAGTGTTTAGTTCATGATTTAGAAGTAAGTAGTAGACATTCTAAGTACACATACCATACTGTGTGGGATTTTGCTATGCTTCCTGCCAAAAATAAGGGAAAAAATAATAAAAATAATAAAATAAATCCATGGTTAGGTCCTGACTTAATTAAAAAAAAAAAATTTACTGCCCCCCAGAATGCTGAACTGTGGTCAACAGCATGGGGTTCTATGTCACAGTATGCCTACTGCCTCCAAGTTCTCTCGCTGTTTTGTCTTGCACACTGATTTCTAAGGCGAGGTCTAAGGATTTGGTTGTGCTTTATTTGCCTTCCATCTCTTTGCCTGACTTCCATTTCTGCTGCTGTAAATTAGGGATGACAAGTACAAATGCCTGCAAACTTCTTCATTCAGGCCCTTGTATTTCTTGAAAACAATATTAACTAAATTTGTTAGTGATTTTTAGGGTAAATCTTTACATCTATTAGCAAGGCTGACACCAGTGATTTACTTGATGCAGAGCACATTTGATGCAGTGTTTGAACTGGGGTTGGAGATGTGAAATACCACAGTCACATTTCTTTAGGTTCATGTGGAGTTGGGGAAGGCTTCATTCATTCATCAGAAACTGATTGTGTTTACTAGTTACTGACATTGCTCAACTATAAACAGCTGCTTGGTAGCAGCACATTTCAATTCATGTGTCTAAATTTTGACAAGCACTAATTAACTCTGGCCAACAAAAATCCCATTAATTTGCACACCCTGCTCACTAGTAGATGGCCTTGGTCACACAGCTGTTACGTCTGAGAAGTAGCTAACATTAGTGACTGTAAGAGGCATAAAGGATAAAATGGTAGAGGCACTGATTCCCATTTAAGTGCTGTTTAATTTAGATTTATTGTGTTAAAGTCTTGTTCTTACTGGCTTTTATCGTATCAGCCATAGTGTTTTTTCTTCTGTTTGTGCAGTGCCTACCCTTTTTAAAGTGGTGAGTCATCAGCATGGAAAGATGAGTTGTATATGTGAATTCATACAGATACCTTAGTGTCTGACAGTAGCAAACCTTAGTTTTGTGTTCACATTTTAAAGTACGTTTATCACGTTCATTGCGATTCCTTTCCTTTCTGTCCCAGTATTGTCCTGTTTAATTTGGGGTCCATATTCAACTTTCTCCAGTCTTTAAAATATGTTCAAGCTTCACTTGAGTTTATACTTAGTTACTTATTTTCAGGTCTTATAGCTGAAAAACTGTTTAGTACTAAAAATTAATTCTGTCTTTCACAACTTAGTTAGTGCAGTGTTTCTCTTTAGTGGTGTTGTGGTGCAACTTGTTTTCTATCCCACGTGCTCCAGCCTCATTGGCTGCCGGTAGGGGTCTTTGAGATTCTTTGCAGGCTGTGTGCACATGATGTCTCCTAACTTACATGGGTTGCTGGATAAGCTTATGCAAGGGGATTGCTTCTCGCTTCATCCCTCTTTCACATGTGGACATGACAGCTTCGTCTCTTGGACCAGGCATGGGAAAAGATACTTGGCTGTTCAAAAAGTGGGTATTGCCTCTGCAGCTGTGCTTTCATTCCTCTAAGGGAAAGGCAGCTGGCTTAAATGGAGTTGCTCAGCGAGTACTGACCACAGTAAATTGTAGGGATTTACTTCTTTGTCTTTCACCTTTTCTACCGTTGATGTACTGCTCTTTCTCTTTTCTTACAACCCTGCCATATATGGAGGTTGAATAAGTCTCTGTGTACATCCATGACACTGTTGAAAACAACCCACTTCACAGTGATGTCTCTTAAGCATATTTAGTCTGAATTAAATGATGTATGCTTTTCATAATCGTAAGGTCCTCCTTTTGAAGATGATGGGAAAACTGTCATGGGTTTTAATGGGAGAAGACTGTAGCTTTTTTGCTGCCTTTCAAGTTACTTTGTCAGAAATAGAGCTGAACTAAAATTAGACATGCTGTGGTTTCTCTTGCGTATTATTTCTTCTCTCCTCTGCTGTCACAAAACAGGACTCTTGATAGTGAGCTTGGTTTGGTAGTGCTTAGGAACAGAGTGATATGACCAGGTTAGGCATAGCAAAGTACACGTGTAAGCAAGGTCAGATCACAGTGGTGTAAGGTTCTCAGGTCAGGATTGTCCACATGGACAAATCTGCCCTTTTGACGTTGGAAATGTTTTGTCTTTGATTTGCTGCTTTGCACCTGGCAGAGGAAATGGAGGATATAGTTCTTTGCAATGAGGACATGAGATTTAGCATGTGTAGGGAGACAAGTGGTGACTGTGATGTTTGTCTAGATTATATTTTGCATTTGACAGTAAGCTTTTACATAACAAGCTATACTTGTACTCTGATTTGTGTATGAGGGAGGGATCTGAGTTTCCTAGATCAGAACTGAAGTCCAACCTTAAGGTTGCAGAGATTTCAGTCTGATTGGGAAGGAATAGGGGAGGCTTCCCAAGTAAATGTATGGTAAATCAGAGCACTTAGAGGCTGTTTCTGGTTTATACTAATTAGAAACTGGCACATCCTTAGAAATCAGGATTGAAAAAGGGCAGAAAGAAGAAATACCTTGATAATCCCTCTTCTGAACTTTCTGAAACCCCATGACAAGCACAGCATCCATAACTTAAATATCAGATGCCCAGTCTGAAAACTAAAGCTTCATTGGTGCAATTTGTGCATCCGGGTAGTCTCATTAAAGCCCACGGGTCTGTCAGAATGGCAGTTTCTTGTGCTAGTGGCTGTAACACTGATTTGGGACCTTCTACCCTCTTGTCCACAGTATAGCCAGGTCACTACTGTGATGTTAGTTCTTTTCATGCATATATGGTTTCATAAACTGATGAATATGAGTAATGGTTTGGGATTTTTATATATTTTTGGAGGGAACAGGGTTGAGGGACTGCAATGTAAAATGAAGAACAAGCTAATGAAAATGAATTTGTGTAGTTCATAACTTGTCATGCAAGGCATTGAACAAGTGAACATTTAATTACAGGTGTTCAGAGTGGAAATGAAGTCATGAAGAGGCCTATCGTGGATTGGCAGCTGCATGAAATCTCATTTCTTACATACTCAAAGTGCATATATTATTAATATCTGTAATGAGCTCAGTCAGGCGCTTTGTGCTTTTTAATTACCATTGGGGTGGCTTCAGGCTCGTGCCCCTGTAGTAGAATCCTCTCAGCTGTTAGCCTGTTCCCTATGCTTTTGTCAAAAGGCATAATTCCTGCTGCTGTCATTCAATCTCAGCCTATGAAATCATGGGGCAGCCCAGCATTGAGAGAACTAAACTGTGATTGCACTCTTGCTGTACCATTCCAGCTCTTGGTCACAGAGGAGAATAAAATGTTTGCACTTGTAAAGACAGTGAGCTCACTGTGGCTTGGATTCCAAGCTGTTAGATGGGCTGTGTACTTAAATGTTGTACCATAGTGCAGTTTCAGAAGCAAATGAACAGGTGATATTTGAAGTCTGAATTCGTATCAACTTTCAGGTTTGTCTCAGCAGGGAGCTCTGCATTAAAACAGTAATTATAATAAAACCTTTGGTATCCTGCTTTCTATTGTAAGGGAGGGTAGTTTGTTATCCTGTCCTTGTGATGTGCTGTTTTGTTTGCTTCTGTTCTTTATTCTCCCCTAAACACCTACAGTTAAGGCTGGAAAAATTGTTCTACTGCTGATAGTATAGACATCTAAGGGGTTCTTTGTCTTTGATGGATTCTTTGTCTGATAAGTCATTTTCACGTGTCTGACTATACTTTCAGATTCTGGATTGGAAAGGAGTTTTTTACTGAATGCCAGATTGGTA